>NC_045703.1:11870632-12238752 GCF_009834535.1 Camelus ferus
AGTTGGAAGACAAAGCAATGGAACTTACCCATACAGAGCAGCCAAATGAAAATAAAATTTAGAAGTAGAAATACCTTAAGGACCTTTGGGACAACATCAGGCAGAATGGCATTCACATTATAAGAGTCCCAGAAGGAGAAGAGAGAAAGTGGAAAAATTATTTGATGGAATATTGTCTGAAACTTTACCTAATCTGAGGAAGGAAATAGACATCCAGGTCAAGGATGTTCAGAGCATTTCAGATAAGACGAGCCTAAAGAGACCCACATCAAAACTTATTATAAATAAAATGACAAAAACTAAGGCTAAAGAAATTCTAAAAGCAAGAGAAAAAGAAAAAAAAAGTTATGTTCAGGGAAAAAGCTATCAGCAGATTTCTCAGAAGAAAACTCAGGGACCAGAAGGAAGTATAAAGACACATTCAAAGTCTGGAAAAACAAAACAAAACAAAGCAAAACTAAACTTTGAACCAAAAATTATCTAAATAGCAAGACTATTATTCAGAATTGAAGGAGAAATTAAAAGTTTCCAAGGTAAGCAAAAGCTAAAAGAGTTCATCGCCACAAAACTAATCTACAAAAATATGTTAAGGGACTTCTTCAAACTAAAAAAATCACTAATTAGTAAGAAAACATATGAAAATAAAAATCTCACTGGAAAAGATAAATTTGTAATGAAGGCAGTGAATCAATCACTTATAAAGCAAACATAGAAATTAAAAGAAAAATGTACTAAAATTCCAATAATAAGTTAAAGGATACATAATATAAAATGATGTAGGAGGGAGGTGCCAAGATGTCAAAGTAGAGAGATTTACATTGAATCACACAGAACACCTACTGAACTCTGGCAGAGTGTTTCTCACTTCGAAATACAGGAGGATTCTCACAAAATCTGGTAAGAGAAAAAAAAGAGAAAAAAAGAAAAGGAAAAGAAAATTGGTGCAAGACCCATTCGGCAGGGAAGGAGAGGCAAAGGAAGGAAGGCACCCTCACACTGGGATGCCCCCTCTGCAGCAGGGAGGTCAGCAGGGACAGAAGCAGAGACTGGCAGATAGAACTAAGAGAAACTGGCATGGAGGGTCCCTGTACTTCCCAGCCCTAGATGTAAGCCAGCGGGGATGAGCCAGGACTGGATGCTGGAGATCAGTGATGAGCCTGGGACAATGGCTGGAGCCCACTGCACAGAGGCAGCCTCAGGGAACTGGAGGGCAGTGTGAGCTCTGGCTGGGTGTGTGTGCAGAACGTAACAGCCTGGGACCCCCCCGAAAGCATCACTGCTGGTTTTTGTGGTGGGAAGAGGCACAGCACAGCTGTGCCGTAGCCTCTGTCTCTGCTTGGCTCCGATGTTGGTGTGTTTTCTCAAGAAGAGAGGTGAGGCTTGGTCATAGCCATCACTGCTGCATGTAAGTGGGGCTGAAAGCTGAATCCATAATCAGGGGCCCTGCAATTTCATAGGCAGGACTGAGACTTCTCTACAGCCCCAGGCAGAGAGGGTGGATTTGCTCTGCTGGTACCTTTGAGAACCTACACCTCTGGGATGAACAGGTGGTGGGCAGAGTTCTGGCACATGGTGGGGGCGAGTAAGGGCAGCAGGTAAGCAGGCTGGCATACCACGCTGCACACGGAGACAGGACTGCGGTCCGCACTGACCCTGTGTCGCACCAAGGATTCAGCTGTGTGACTGCACACTTGCTATGGCAGCTCCTAGTGCCTGACACTGGTGGATCTACACTGGTGGTTCCTGGGGCTCAGATCCTGGGGGGCACTAGAACGAGTGGCTGACATTCCCACAGCTAAGGAGGACATAAAGGTAGTGTCAACAAAGAGTACTTTGTAAGCCCTCAAAACAAGTGACAGACAACACCACAGAGGGCACTTCCCAGTAGACATCTCCTCCTGAGATATACACAGTGACTCTTTTTCCAAGCTAAAGTGGTGTGCCTACCACACACCACAGCTCAGAAATGCATTTAGAAGTCTTATTCCAGCAAAAGGGGAGTGGCCCCTGTCAAAGCTGTGAAAACCACAGAACAAAAAAAGAGACCCCACTCAACAACAACCAGGGCAGGCTCTGATCATCACAACACCAACCAAACCCCCAATCACAGGGACAACAGCCAACACACATGGAAGAAAGATGTGGCAACCATCCATCGTAAGAAAAGCCTTCACAACAAAACTACTAGATGCACACAGTCTGCACAAGAATGCTCCCACTTTAAATTTTTAAAAAAGCCCTTCAAGACCACAGTAGATACCTGAATCCTAAATCCTAGAGCCAGAGAAATATAAGTAAAATAAAGAAGCAGAGGAACCACTCCTGATTAAAAGAAAAAGAGAAGTTCCCTGAAAAAATAAACAATGAGATAGACCTCAACATTCTACGAAATAATGACTTCAAAAAGAGGGTGATAAAAGTACCGAAGGAAGTAGGAGAGACTATGAATAGAAACAGAGAATACTATGAAAAGGAAATAGAACCTATACAGAGGAGACAATTCAAAGCAGAAAACTCAATGGCTGAGATAAGAGCCAAGCGAAAGGCACTCAAAGGCAGACTATGTAGTGTAGAGGAATGAATAAATGACTTAGAAGACAAGATAACAGAAGTCACCCAATCAGAACAGCAAGCAGAAAACCAAGTAAAAACCAATGAAAGCAATATAAGGGACCTACGGGATAATAAAAAGCATGCCAACCTGTGGATAATAGGGGTCCCAGAAGGAGACGAAAGAGAAAAGGGGATTGAAAAGGTATTTCAAGAAATCATGACTGAAAACTTTCTAAAGAAGGAAACGGATATCCAAGTACAGGAAACATAGAGGGTCCCAAACAAGAAGAACCCAAACAGACCTACGCCGAGACATAATATAATTAAGATGGCTAAAGATAAATAAATGATACTAAAGACAGCAAGAGAAAAGCAAAGTTAGCTACAAGGGA
Source organism: Camelus ferus (assembly GCF_009834535.1). Taxonomy (NCBI): domain Eukaryota; kingdom Metazoa; phylum Chordata; class Mammalia; order Artiodactyla; family Camelidae; genus Camelus; species Camelus ferus. The sequence continues at coordinate 11,873,578 of NC_045703.1, forward strand.
ACCCCCATAAGGCTTTCAGTTGATTTTGTCTACATAAACAATGCTGGCCAGAAGGGAGTGGCAAGATATATTCAAAGTCCTGAATGAGAAAAAGCTGCAACCTAGGGTAATCTATCCAGCAAGACTGTCCTTTAGAGTAGAAGGAGAGAGAAATAATTTCACAGACAAGCAAAAGCTGAAAGAATTCAGCAATACTAAACCTATACTAAAAGAAATATTGAAAAGTCTACTCTAAATAGAAAAGAGACAGGAAGCTACACAAATGAGAAAAACCATAATTGTAAATGAGATAACTACAGTGAGTTGCAAGAGAATAAACATGAAGATGTAGAAAAATAAATAAAAATAAAGAATATCAAAATCATAAAAGGTAGAAGAAGGGAGCAAGAAAATATAGATTTTTTTCTCTCTCTCTCTTATTTTTTTTCTTTGTTCTTTTTAAGATATGTTTAAGACTACATGACTATCAGTCTAAAGTAAACAGATATAGTAAAGGGTTAACGTACTTGAAAAATTGGGTAACCATAAATCAAAATCATATACTAGAGTCACAAAAACCAAAAAGAAATCACATAAGCAAATACTAATGGACTTAAAGGGAGAAACTGATAGCAATACAATAATAATAGAGGACTTTAATTCCCAATTACATCATGTATAGATCATTTAGGCCAATATAAATCAATAGACAAAGACAGATCAATAAGAAACATTAGACTTAAACCACATATTAAAATGGATTGACTTAATAGATATGACAGAGCATTCAACCCCAAACCAGAAGAATCTTCATTCTTCTTAAGTGTACATGCAATATTCTCCAGGATAGATGGCAAGTTAGTTCACAAAACAAACTTCTTAATAATTTAAAGAAGATTAAATTCCTATCAATTGTCTTCTTTGATGACAATGGTATGAAACTTAAAATTAATTACAAGAGAAAAAAAACTACAAAAAATAAAAAAAAAGTGGAGATCAAATATCTACTAAATAAGCAATGGATCACTGAAGAAACCAAAGGAGAAATCAAAATACCCAGAGATAAATGACATCAGAAATATGACACACCAAAATATCTAAACTGCAGCAAAAGCAGTTCTGAAAGGGAATTTCATCCCAATACAGGCCTATCTCAAGAAATAAGAAAAGTCCCAAATAAACAATCTAATTTTTCACCTAAAGGAACCAGATAAAAAAAAGCAAGTGAAGTGCAAAATTTGTAGAAGGGAGGAAATACTAAAAATAAAGGTGGAAATAAATGAGACAAATAAACAGAAAGATCAAGGAAACTAAGAGGTGATTTTTGGAAAAGGTAAACATAGTTGACAAGCCATTAGCGAGACTATCCAGAATAAAAGAGAGAGGGATCCAGAGAATAAAGTCATAAAGAAAGAGAAATTATGTCCAAACGCATAGAAATACAGAGATAACAAGAGACCACTATGGACAGTTTTACACCAAAAACTAGACAACCTGGAAGAAATGAATAAATTTCTAGAACTATGTCATTTTCCAACACTGAATCATGAAGAAACAGAAAATCTGCCTAGACCGATTACTAATAAGGAGATTGAAACATTAATAAAAAATCTCCCAGCCAACAAAAGCCCAAGATCAGACTGCACTGATGAATTCTAAAGGAAGATTTAATACCTGACTCTCAAACTCTTCCAAAAAATTGAGAGAAAAATCTTCCAAATACATATGACAAAGGCAACATTACCCAGATACCAAAACCAGAAAAAAAAAACACACATACAAGAAAATTATAGGCCAATATTCTTGGTGTGTATAAATTCAACAAAATAGAAAAAAAATCCTACAATACATTAAAAGAATCACACACCACAATCAAGTGGGATTTTATCCAAGGATACAAGAATGGTTGAACATCATCAAATCAATCAACATGGTAAATCATATTAACAAAATAAAGCATAAACATAATCATCTCAATAGATGCAGTAAAGTTTGATAAAATTCAACATCCATTTATGATAAAAAAACACTCTAAACAAAGTAGTATAGAAGGAACATATATCAATATGATAAAGGTCATGTATGACAAATCCACAGCTAACATTATACCCGATGAAAATTTGGCAGAGTTTTGTCCAGCTGAATCAGTCTTACTATCCTACTTAAAAAAGAATTCTAATCTGTTCAACTATATGTAGTGTAACTAGGTTATTTATCTTTGAAACAAGAAGAGAAGTAGATGCTGACCATGATGACCACTTATAGAACACTAGGAAGCATTGAGTATTATCATTTAAATATTGCTTTTGTTTTAAATTTGATAAATAAGTGTAAATGGTGTTTTCGAATATTTCCATGATTCTTAAATTCAAACTCAAGTTTTCAGGAATTAGGAGTATCAAAACACAGAAAAAATCGAAAAGCACAGAAAAGTTGAATCCCAGAACAATGGCAGTAAGTGAATGTACTGCTTTCTTGCACACATTAAAACTACTGCTTCCTCTTTATAACATAGCCACAAAAGTGGCTTTAGATCATATGGATGAATTTCTCCCTTGAAACCTAAAAGAAGTGAACAAATATAGGTATTTTATATTTTTACTTTAAAATACACACAGTTATGGAACTATTCATGGGAGTCCACAAACACAGGAAACTTCATAAATGTGTGACAGAGAAATTCTTCATAAATGTGCAGCTTCTGTAGGAGACTGATGGATCTTGATATGAGAAAATGAGGGCAAAGGACTAGTCAAAATTCAGATAAAGAACTAAAAGTCAATACATATTTCTAGTACTTTACTGAGAATTAAAGACACAGGGGAAGCTGCCATCCCAAAATCTAAACACAGCTGAAATGTGCTTACCTGCAGGAGAAGCTTCTGGAGCCAAAAGCTGGTGATGTAAAGGATGGAGGTTTGGTCAGTTTCTGGAGGGGAAATGTAGAAGATGTGAAACTCTTGGTGGCCATAGTCTTTAGGAGCCCCCACACTTCTCTGGGTTTTGACTCCAGGAACCTCAGAAGTTTCTCATTGAGAAGAGTCAGAAAAACCATCTTCCTATCAGGGGCTGGGAAGACACTATCATTTTGAAATCTATCTGGAATATTCCTCATTATAAAGTCTTCCTAAGCAAGCACAAGTACCACATCATTATTCTACAAGAGAAAGGGAAGTAACTCAACTTCATACACTTCTAGAGTTCCTGCTTTACCTATTTGGGGAAAAAGGCTGAGAAGCACTTGTAAAGGCCAGAGCTAAAAGACACAGCCCTGATGAAGGATGGAGACAAAAATCATGGGATTATAGACTACTTCCCACATCAGCAGAGCACCAATAGAATGGCAGTGTATTACAGCTGAAAATCTTTAAGGCTCAGCCTCTCTTTAAGAAGATATTTTTCAGAGAGGTTCACACAAAAGGAGAGGAAAAAATAAAGGAAACTGAAGCCTCTGACACCTTCAACTACAGCAAACCCTAAACACAGACCAATTTCCAGCCAGATGAAAATAAAAGCTCACACTAAGGGCATTTTTACTTCAGTTCCTTTTGGTTGACATGTGACATCCAGCTTTCAAAAAAAATTACAAGACATACTAAAAGATAAGTAAAAACACAGCCTAAAGAGACAAATCAGTCATCAAAACCAGACTCAGATATGGCAGATCTTTTGAAATTATCAGACCAGGAATTAAAACAAAAACAAAAACAAAAACAAAACAAACATACAAAAAAATAAGCATAATATATTAAGAGTTCTATTTAGGAAATGAGACACCATACAATTCAATAATAGATAGACAATGCAAGTAAAGAGAAACTCTAAGAAAGAATTAAAATAAAATTCTATGAATCAAGTACTCCATAACAGAAGTGAAGAATGCCCTTGATGGATTCCTCAGTACACTGGACATGCCAAAGGAGAGCATCACTGGGCTTGAAAATTTATCAATAGAAATTTCATAAACTGAAATGTAAAAAAAATAGAGTTTAAAAACAGAAGAGAATATACAAAAATTGTGGGGCAATTTCATAAGGTGTAACATGCATTGTTGTAATCTCAGAAGAAAAAGAGATAGAGAGCACAAGAAATGTCTGAAGTAACAAGACATTTTCTAAATTAATGACAGATACTAAACCTCAGATCCAGGAAGCTCAAAGAACACCAAGCAGGTTAAATACCCAAAAACAAAACAAAACAACAACAGAAAAAAATCACAAGAAAAACAAACAAAAATCCAACCAAAAAAACTGCCTGGAAGTATATCAAATTCAAACAGCAGAATTCCAAGGATAATAGGAAAATCTTGAAATCAGCCACAGAAAAAGAAAAATGCTTTTTCATAGAGACCTAAGGATAAAAACTACATTGGTCCTTCTCATCAGAAACTATGTAAGCAAGAGAGTGAGTGGAATACTTGAAGTGTTGGAAGAAAAAAAAATCATATTAGCTACAAACACTGGAAAACCATCCAATTGCCTATTAATTCAAATCTGTATGATAATTCAAGTGAAAAATTTCTGCTCATAAAATAAAGGATAGCGCTTACAAATATAATCAGCCAGTCACAAAGTAGTACATGCTCTATATTTCCTTTCACATAAAGTTTAAAAAAAAAAGCTATGTTGTTAGAAAGCAGGATAGTGATTACAATTGGGCATAAGGAGTGATTACAAAAGGACAGGTGAGGGGCTTCTGGGAGATTGGCAGTGTTCTGTTTCTTGACTTTGGTGGTTCTCATTGATGTATTCACATTTTGGTAACTCTTAGAGATGGACATTTACTATTTGTAAATTTTTCTGTAAACCTGTCATACATCAAGTTAAAAATGTATATAACGTTCTGAAAATTATTCAAACAATCTGGCCATATATTCAGACAAAATGAAATGCCTTCTGCCTTCTGCCTTCACCCTGAATTGCAGCTCAGGACTTGTGGTCAAGCCGAGATCACATGAGTGAATGGGACCAGCCCACATAACAGATGCTGCCTGGGTGCTGCTTCTCTGCACATCTCTTAGGATTAACTGGTGTTCATGCTGCTAAAGAACGATCCTCAAATCACTGAATCAGCATAAAGAATGTTATAAAAACTATCACAAACTCTAGATCTTAATAGTCTACAATTTTACACAATGTTAATGTTCAATTAGATAATACAATGTAGAGTCTTTCTTTTGACATATAAGAACACTTCTTGATTTACATAAATATACAATCAGAACTTTCGGAGTTTAATTAAGCAAAAATATTCTCTCTTCCTTCCCCACTATCAGTAGTGAACCAAGAGCGTAAGTTTTGGATATTTATTAATGTTAAACGTTGTTTCTTTAGTCTGATTTTTGACCTGAATGATCCATTCAACTCTGTAAACTATAATCAGCCATGTAGCAAAAAGAATTTTAATTATGATTTATCTCGCTCTATAATAGGCCTTAACATGTGTAAATTCAAAGTGGATAGTCCATTTAAACCCATTTCATCTCAGAGTCACTCTAACTTTCAACCATGGAGTTTGGTCTCTAGGTTTGTCCATGGCTTCAAGTGACACTTAGCTTAAACATCATGAGATGCTGTCGCATTTACTGAATTTGAAGGATTGATCTCTCTGTTTCTTTGATCTCTTTCCTGTTATATTTTGTTCAAGAAGATCTTAACATACGAATTCTGACTGAATTATCTGTAATATCCTATGTGATGAATGACAGAAAACCTAAATGTTCAGTCTGTATGTTTGTTTGACATACATCCATGGGGTTAACAGTCCTTCCTCGGTTTTTAATGTTTTCATAAAGCTGGGAAAGAATACTGTCAACCCAGTTTCTTGAGTTTTACATTCTTCAGACTAAGTTTGTGTTTTGGAGTACTCCCAACTGCACATTTTAAGTGAGCTTTTTTTTTTTTTTCTTCAAATCCTAAGATGAATTATTCTGCTTGAACAGGCCAAGCTGTTCTAAACAGCCTACTGCTGACAGTGCTTAACTAAAGTCAACAAAGAGAAGATAAGGCACCCTGGTATTGTTTGTTGAAATATTAATACCAATTTCAGCTGTAAAAATGATAAATACTTTAATAAAGATAGCTTGATCTTCACCAAAGTTTGCAATACTCTGTATTCTATCCATGCAGAAATAGTCCCAGCAGACAGATTTAATCTCACAAAAGATATGGGTTACTAAAATGTGGCTATCTTACAAACGTCCCCAAGCTTTCACAGCCAAAGTCTGTAAGTTACATTCCACATCCTTTAAATTCCCCCATATCTTTTCCTAATAAGTAATTTCTGAAAGAGGTGCATTCATTTTAAGACACTGCTTCACATGTGTACCTATTAGATCCTTATTTGTACACCAATTGTGTAGAATTTTCTTGTCTGTTCACCTGTTTCTGTTTCTGTTGTGTGTGTCTATGTGCATTTGTTACTGTTGTTTTTTTTTTTTAATATATTAAAATGAACGCCATGGTGTCAAGCAGCAGCGTCAGTTATGGAGGATTATAGAGTTAAACCGTTGAACTGAACTGGGATGGGAGAAACATTGCATGCTAAATTTTTGGCAGAGAAGCCCTGTGCCGTCCGTGCACTGTGTGTTTGCTGGTAATGAAAGCATTCGAGGGGGCCAATGCCACTTCAGTTTCAGGAGTTTTTATGTGACGTGGTGCATCCAATCTGGAAGCACGAGCGCAAGACCATCTGGGAAGAGTATCAGTCAGGAATATGATTTTATCAGAATGAAAATAATGCAGGTGAATATTAGATGTAACTAATACAGGAAAAATGTAGGGTGAGGGGATGGCCATGCCCCAGGTCTCGGTTGAGCCCCCTGGGACATGACCCACCAAGGGTCCTTGGCTTTGTGCAGGAAAGAATTTAAGAGCCAGCCACAGCTGATTAAAGGTAGATTTATTCAGAGAGATACATACTACATAGACAGAGTGCAGGCTGTTGCAAATGGCAAGAGAAAGGCCACAAGGTATGAGGGTTGGGTGCTTAGTTCAAAATAAACATAGATGCTCCATGGACAGAGTGCAGTCCATCTCACGCAGAAGGGAGAGTGGGCATGAGGCACAGTGTTGCTAGTTTTTCTGGGCTCCACAGCTTCATATGCTAACAAGTGGGAGGATTAGTCCAACTACTCTGGGGAAGGGACAGGGATTCCCAGGAATTGGGCCACTATCTACCCTTGACCTTTTATGGTCAGCCTTAAAACTGTCCTGGCACCTGTGGGAGGGCCATTTAGCAGCTATTGTACGTCAAAGAGTGTATATTAAAGCTCGAGTTCTACTGAGAGTTGAATCTTCCACCATCTTGGTGCTAAGTGCTGTGTCATTCTTTTAATGGCTCTGCCCTGCCTCATTCCCTCCTGTCTCGTAATTAAAGGTCAAACAAAGATCCCCAATGGAACCATATGCAATTGCAACGTTTCCACATACAGATCTTTGATTGAACACATCAATATATCACTATTAACAACAGAAATAACACAAATGAATTATACTGAACAAAAACAAAATTGCCTTCAGAAAATCATTGGCGATATTTTTAAGCCCCTCATGATTCTGGGTTACCAATTAATGGAAGGAAAAATTACTCAATAAATGATACTGAAGCATTTTTGAAAAAAAAAAAGTAGAATTTTAATTCACTTCAAAGTTTACTAAAGTAAACTGCAGATGAGCTTAAAACTTAGAAAAATCTAAACCTTATAAGGTCTATGTCATTTTATAGTACATAAATGTACAGAATATTTCATTGCCATAAAAATGCTGTGCTTTGCTATTTATCCCTTCCCTCCCAACTCCCAGAAACCACTGTTTTTTCTACTGTCTCTGCAGTTTTGCCTTTTCCAGAATGTTGTATAGTTCGAATCATACAGTATGTAGTTATTAAGATTGGCTTCTTTCACTTAATAATAAGCATTTACATTTCCTCCATGTCGTGGCTCGGTAGCTCACTTCTTTTCAAAACTAAATAATATTCCATTGTCTGGACATACCACAGTTTATCCATTCACCCATCGAAGGGCATCTTGGTTGCTTCCAAGTTTAGGCAGTTACAAGTAAAGCTGATATAAACACTGTGAGCAGGTTTTTGGGTGAGGATAAGGTTTTAACTCCTTTGCATAAATACCAAAAAGTATCACTGCCCGATTCTATGGTGTTCATAGTCTAAGAAACCACCAAATTCTCTTTTAAAGTGGCTGTACCATTTGCCTTGCTTCCTTGCTCTTGGTTCTAGTGCCTTGGCAACCTTGCTATACAGAGTGTGTTTTCTAAAGAAAAACCTCCGTATTTGTCCACTAACAATCACTCTTTTCTTAAGATAGTTGGAAGCATTCCTTTATGTTATGTTAAAGTATAACTGGCTACTTAAGAAATGTTTTAGAATATACATTTTTGTTTATTTTTCCTCTTTAAAGAATGACTAAATAAGGCAGATTCAGATTTAATGTACATATTTTGTGATGTGTAGCTGAGTTATTTTGCGGAACTTTCATAACATAGTTTTCTACGCTGTAAAATGATGGTGGCTTAAAATTATATAAATAAGATTTGTGACTCTAGCTATTGGTAAACTGACACTTTTTAAAGCATCTCTGCTTGTATTCACCTTCACTGTTTGGCACTGCAGAAGGTAATTACAGCATTTACCTGACCCGAAGGGTTGATAAGCACTAGCAGGGCCTTACTGAACGAAGAGAGTGAAAATGACCAGCACTTCCCAGACTTTAAGGATCCCAAGTATGCGTCGCATTATTTACCAGCAATTCTTGGAATCTTCACACTGTAACCATAATTTGTTATCTCATTCCTTTTGGCCTAATTTAAAAATGAAAGACCATGTGAACTGATGTGGCCCAGAGAGGTTACATGACTGGCAAGAAGCCCAGAGCTGGTTAGAGACAGAATGCAGATACCTGGTTTCCTAGGTAACGCTCCTCTTGGGTTTACTGAAAGTGGAACTTCTAAGATTTCACTGTGTCTCCAACTTAAGGCATCGTGGGGAAATGGGGACAAATGGAAGCAAACACTTGGCTTATCTAGGCACCCCAAAATGGATTTTCAGCTATTTCCACATAATTTATTCCACAACTAAAGTTCTTTGAGCTCTGACCAAGGTGGCATCTTCTCACAGGAGACCTTATCTTTCCTTCTTTCTTTTGATTTTCCCACTACTCAGATCTATGTTAATAAAGTCTCACCTTACATCAGCTCTACACTGAGTGTAAATCTCTTGTACCAATAGAATAGAATAGAATTCATTAATTTTAAAATGGATGAAAGTCATTTTAGTCACTCCGGCCTGGAAATCGTTCATACTTGTCAGACAATTGAGATAAAACAGATGATCTCTTATCAAGAAAATGCTCTATGAGCAGGGCTACTTAAGAGTCAAATTATCTCAGTCATGCCATTTAATATATTGGTATTAATCCATTAATACATGAGACATTAAATGGATATAATCATCCAGAACTTCATGGGATATTCGTCAACATAGATAGTTGTAATTTAAAATACATCTGCTTTTGAGGAAAAAAGTTTCTGTATTTCATACAAAGGAGAATTTGTCCCATTGGTGTGAGGCATTATTTCAGCAAGCCTATTTCCATCCCGTTCTTAGCTCTGTAACATTGGAAGATTTATGGTTTTGGTGATGATTAGGTAGAAAACGTAAGAGTATATTAGCTTATGTAAGGTAAGGATTTGACAGAAAATCATTGCTGCTTAAGAGAAAGTCACTTGAGCTTCCTAGATTATTAAGGGAAAAAAAGTAAAGCAGTATGATTGTCAGGTGATAAAATAATCGTATATATGCATAATTCGGGGGGACATCATACTCTGTTCTTTGCATTTTATGTAAATGCTTCATAGCACATTAATTTTGGATATATTAAAACAGCATGTTGTATTGTAATGTTTCACAAGTGTGGGCAGAAGAGCAGTGTGACTTTCCCATGTGAAATTATGTTTCATGATAGAATGTAAATATGTTTTGAATATTGAAGTTGTGTTGCTAAAATGTATAACATTATACTGAAATCAAAACATCTTTCTTCTGGTAAGAAGTAAATTGTAGCGTGAATGCCTTTTCTATGGAAAATAATTCAATAAAATGATGTTAAGAATATCTTAAATGTATAAAAATTTATAATATGCCATAAATAATCTGCCTAATATCTCTGAACAAGGCATATATGTCCTAAAGAAAGTTAAAAGAAAGCCTCATTTAGTTTTAAAATTCAGGAGTAAACAGGATACTTAGTTTTCCAAATTCTCATCAGATTTCAGGCTCCCATCTTGCTATGTAGACAGAATAAAGCACACATTGCTCCAATTTTAGAGCTCTTCAAAAGTAATCAACAGAGAGAATAAAAATTCAATAATGGTGAGGAAATTAACATACTATAAACAACAATTTGAATCTTAATATACTTGCATCTCTAACATAAGGAGGCGCTTTGTAGTCAGATTTTGGCTATTCGGCTTTGTGCTAAAGATCTATTAAATGTTTCTTGTTCTTCTTTCTCTATTCAAAAGATAGGGTACAGGAGGTAGGGTGTGTGTGTGTGTAAATAGTTAAATGTATATATCTATATAAATTTGCTAACATTATATTTATAAAAGTCCATGACTGACTTTAAATCTGAAAATGCTAGAATTTCTGAAAATTTGTGAGTGGTTAATCTTATCTGGGGCATGCGTCTCAGGATGCTTTGGATGAGATTAACATTTGAATCAGTAGCCTAAGCAAAGCAGAGTGTTCTGCTGAGAAAACAATCTGCTTTACTGAGTTGTGGTGGCCCACATCTTCTCAGCTGAAAGTCTGAATCGAATAAAAAGGCCTATGAGTAAGGGAATTCCTTCTGCCTGATTCTGTGAGCTAGGACACCAGCTCCTTCCTGTCTTTGGATTTGAATTGAATCTTTTGTTCTTGGTTGTCAAGCCTGCTGGCTTTCAGGCTGGAACTACACCATCATCTCTCCTAGTCTGCAACTTGTCAACTGCATATGATGGGAATTCTCAACCTGCATAATCTCAGGAACCAATTCCTTATAATAACTCTCGATAGATAGATAGATAGATAGATAGATAGATAGATAGATAGATAGATAGATAGATACTGACAGATGGATAACTGTTGCTTCTGTTTCTCTAAGAACCCTGACTAATACAATGTGCAATGGCAAAATCTATAAAGATTCCCTTCTCTCAAGATAAGGTGTTGGCGAATGTTCACCTCTCTTAAAAATGTTCAAGAGTAAAAAGCAATCTACAGGCCTCATCCATCATAGCTATCATGTATGGCCCGTATTACCTCTCTCTCAAAAGATTTGCAAACTGAAACAGGATGGAAAAGTAGAGAAGTGACTTATGAGGAACACTGCTGGGCAGACTGCAAAATGGATACACAAATTCTTCACTGTGACCGTAGGTTTATTTGGCTACTTAAATGAGTCTGAAAGCAGTAGCTAAAGAGTTTGGGGAAAAAACAGGAGAGTGTGGCATCACCAGACCAACAGAGAAGGTTTCACACATTGGGGCAACCAGTCGTATGCACTGTATCTGTGGATTCCCTCTTGTTTTATAGGCATCCTTTCACGCAAGATATTGACTGAACATGTCGTGTGTGTCAGACAGGTATTCCTTTGAGTTTTGTAGATAAATTGCTGAGAAAAAAAGACAAGAAAATCCCTGTTCTTATGCAGCTCGTGTTTCAGGCAGGAACACAGTCAATAAATTGAAACAAAAACACTTTTTCAAAAAACAACCCAGAGTATAAACAAACTAAACTGTGATTTAAACACAACACTGCAATGTCATGGAATGTGGGGCGTAAAAAGCAGATCCCACTGGAAGAACATCTGGGGCAGAGGTCTTTATATAGGATGATGTGGATCCAGAGGAAAGAAGGCATGTGATCAAACACAGTGAGAGTGAATGTCTTAGTTTGGGTTCCTGGAAGAATTTCTGCATGATTTTTTTGGAGGATGCACACTACAAGTTAATAGTAACCTGTAAGGGGCAGGGTGATGTAGGGTAGAGAAGGGGGAACACTGAGCAAGGATGTGGACTCTGAACCATGAACAATAGGGTGAAGTTTCACATCCCCTTGAAGCAATGGAGCTGATCAATTATGTCAAGTTTCATTAGTCATTGCTTGAGGGAACCATCCACCGGGAGGTCCTAACTTTCCTGCTCAGATGGCTCACGTTACCTGAGGGCTATTACATAAAGGAAGGTGGATCTGTAAACCCATAGCAGTCAACACTTACCTGAGCTGGGGGATAAGGGCAGCAGCTGGAGAAAGGGATCTGTGTGGGACATCACAGCTTTGATTATAGTGGGAGGAGTTCAGGGGGAAATTGAAAAGATCAAAGTCATGTACAGATTTAGGTCTGGGTAAATTACTTAGGTCTTATTCTAAGAGCGAAAGAAACCCTTGAAGGGTATTAAATAAGAAAATGACATGATTTGGTTTACATTTTTAAAGGTTCACAATGAATGGTGAGTGGAAGATGGAATGATAAGAATAAACGCATACATATAAATTATGAAGTCATTGCAGAATTCTTGACAAATGATCACGTTGGCTTGAGTGATTGGTATTTGTGGAGATGGGGGGAAAATGTGCATGTGTTTCCTGTGAAGAGGAGCAGAGAAATGAGCCAATAAATGGGTATGTGAAATCAAGGGAGTTTTAAAAAATTAATGTGAATTATTAGAACATGTATATTTAGGGGAATGATCCAGTTGAGAAGAAATTTATGTTTCTGGTGAAAGAAGGAATTATTTCAGAATTCATGTTCATGATAATGCAAGAAACAATGAAATGCAAAATACAAGTGGAGTTGCTGAAATTTCAAATAAAGTCAGAATTATGTGTAGGTGAGTGATGTGACAGACTCCTGAGTATTCTTTCAACGTCCAAAAAATCTTGTCTTTTTATTTATTCCCACCTAAATTGCCATTTGAGATTAATTAATGGATGAATGAATGGGTGAATAAGCCGCACATTTATATTTTTTAATTATTTATATATTTTAAAATGTAACTGTATTTGAAACTAAGTTAGCAATCATTTTACTTTATCTGAAAAACAAACATCTCAAGAGCAAGTTTTAACCAAAAAAGGGGAGAATAACTATTTATTGATCACATTATTAGAGGCCAGAAGTCAGAATTATAGATACCAAAAGGAAAACATTGCTTTTACAAGTTAGGGTAGAGAAAGAAACAGACCAATATTCTGGTGAACGTAATGGAGTTAAGTACCTTATATACTGATGCTGTGGAATTTATTTGTGATTCCTATAAATTGACCTACATGTTAATGGCAAAGTTCAAGAAAATAGCATGGTGGTGAGCAATGACACATTATATTCTTAAAACTACACTTAGTTTGGTTTTGACAGAGCATGCAGTGAGTGAGGAGGGGTGACAGAGGTAGAGTTAGAGAGGCAGGCAGGGACCAGGTCACAGTGAACCCCACAAGCCTTACTTTGAGGTCTGACTTTAGATTGCCCAAAGAGAATTTCTAGGCTGAGAAAATCATGGAAAACAATCCCAGAAAATATCAATAGAGATGGATCAAATTGTGTGAAAATGTGGAGCTTTATCTTTGCCTAGGAGCTCTATAATTTTGTTTATCCTCCCAAAGTTACCATCTAGCAAGAAGTGATGAATGGCTCTACTATTCCATGGGCACATGGAAAAGCAGATGAATTTAAAAAAGGACAGCCAGTTCAGAACTATAGGTATTGAACAGCCAGCCAAGAGGGAAGATACAGAACAGAATCTATAAGGGCGATTGTGAAACCAGGGCTTCTTGTTTGCTAGCTCCTTTTACCTCCACTGCCTTCTGAGCTCTGTTTCTCACTGCAAGGCATTGCTTACAGATATACGAAACCACTCTCATCAATAAGCCAATGAGTCAGAACGAAGCAGAAACTTAACAACATTCTTTATACCTTTGGTGATTGAGAGTAAATTAGGAAACAGATGTTTTGCACTGAGGTGCATCATAAAAGTGTGATCTAACATAACCTTTAGGATTTTACTATGAAAACATCAGCAATTTATTTACCAACCAAGCATAGAACAGGCAGTTGCCCATCTGGCAAAGAGGCTACAGAGAGGTGCAACAATTCTATCCTCTGAAAAATACTAACCCAAGTCAACCTAAGGGTATTTATTTAGACAAGGTAGCTTTCATTCTCTGTGTTAGAGAGGACCGGCATTCAGAACCCTAAGAGGAACACTCTGCTAATGTGTGTGTCCAACACAGTCATTGGGCAAAGGCATGTTGGACTGCAATTCCAAAGTTGCCCATGGCGGAAAAAGTGGCTGTTCAGTCCTCAGTGATCTCTAAAATCAAATGCAGCAATAGATCAAGCAGAATCAAAGTTGCCTGAGACATCTCAGCACAAGTACAAGTCATTACAAACCCTGTTGAAAATCCCATTGGTGCAATGACTAAGCCTAAACCTAAGCCCAGATTGAAAATTTTAAAATAATTGACTCAGAGGGAGATGGGTGATCAGCTGTGCAGCAACTTTCATATAAAACTCTTGCTGAGGCGAGTGTATTTTCTATGAGAACACTGGAATGAAATTATTCTCTAAAAGGTAGAGGATGTATTTTTCTGTTACAACAAAGACAGGAATTATGTACTTTGTATTTCAAATAAGACTAGAAAATTTGGAATATTGGACATAGTAAATCTTTGGCATTCCACATCCTATAGACAGTTTTTCAATAATAAGTGGGAACTAAATAGGAAAATCCCAATTTCCATATATGTATATGCTCACTACACACATTTTAGTTTACTCTATGCAAAATACACTTACATTGTGTTTATTGAACTTGAATTTACATAAATCATATGCATTCTCAGATGATCACTTAGTCATTCATGCATCTTCTTTCTTAGTTTTGCTGAAGTAATTTATTATCTACCTATTTACTTATCTATGTATTATCAATTCTTTTTAAAATATAAGCTTCTTCATGCAAAAATGGTGTTTCAGTTTTCTTTTCCTTTTTCCCTTTTTGGAGAGCCTTTAGTTGTTTTACATTTTGACAACAAAGACAATGTTGGCAATGAGGTTACAGTGAGATATCTCTCTAATCCTGGGAAGGGGAAATCATATCTTCTGTAACATCGTGCCTATGTGCTTAATGGTTGATAGGTCAAAGCACAACTGTAAGCTCAAGATTACAGAGATATGAAGACAGAACAGAACTTGATTTAAAGTATTATACACCTAAAGAAAAATATGAGATGCGCCAGCCACGAGACGGGTGAGGCAGTTTTAGAAAAATACGAAATAGAGACTATGAAAGGCAAATCTTTGAGATGTCCACCTAAATTTTTCAAATTAAACTACATTTAAATTATTTAAATTAATTAAATGTGTTTTGGAGCCATTGGCAAGGCAATTTCCATTGTTAGAAATGACAACAGAAGACCACCCAATCTAAAGTGATTATGTTTTGAATCATATAACTAACGCCTAGCCCACTTCCTGGCATATAATTAATTCAGTGAATTCAATAAGTTTTCTGTTTTGATTTCATGCTTATTTGATGAGTGTACCCTTAAGGGAGGGAATTAAATATGTATTTTAAAATGTATGTCCCAATTATGCTCCAGCTATATTTCTTTACGTAAATTGCGTGGAGTTGGGATTTTTGGTTTTGTTCACCAGACTCATGCACTTTGACGGCATCCGCTGTCTTTGCTCGATGGACCTGTTCTTGGTCCCCTGGAACAGTCACGTTTCAGACTCTGTGACACCTGATGATGGCGAATTCCCTGTGGGTAATAATACCCCTGATATCTCTTGACAGCCAGATCACTTCCCGTGTGATCCCTACCTTTCATAGTAGGCTTGTTCTTTAGGATTTTCACAGGTCATTTGGTCATTAAGAAATTGACCATAACTGTTAGAAAGAAAAGAGCTTCACCAAAATCAGAAAGTAACTAAATCCACAGTAGTTACTGTGTATTAAGTGTTAACGGATCTCGTACTGTTCCAAGGGACTTGAACACATTTTCATCGTATCTTTTCAACATCTCTATTGGTAGGACTTAACTGCCACCATCTTATGAAGGTAGAAATTGAAGATTGAAGTGATTTGTCCTGGTCAGTCAGTGGTGGAGCTAGGATCTGAGCCAGTTTCTTTCTGATTCTGAGTCTTGTGTTCTTAAAAGTTGCTACACACGAACACCAAGCACAGACTACCTGCTGGTATTACAATATTTTAGGAGAGTATTTCCCAAAATTTTGAGGAACATTTTATATGAGGAAACCAGTGTTGAAAATTTATTATTTAAACAAAGCGTCCCATAGGATTTCTGAGTCTTTAATGCACCTGTAGATATTTTGAATCTACAAGAGAAGGATGCAGTACATATATTGGAAAATAATGGCTTTTCAAATGGAGTGGGGAAAAACAAAGGAAAATCCTTAAGCCTGTAAATGTGTAATTTAAATAAAAATAAGCACTCATGTACATAGAAATTGATAAATCAAATCCGTATCATTCAGTCAGGGCAGTATGACCCAAAGTCTTCCAACTGTTCCTGCTACTCAGAATTTACATTTATATTTAAATTGAAAACCTTTAGTTTCAGAAAGAAGTTGTGATTTTTTTCCTTTTCTAATAAAATACTTTGCTTATGAATAATTTACGTTCTTTCAAACCACACCATATATATTATCTGACTTGGTATCAAAGAATTAGGAAAGAAATCCAAAAAGCTTAGTATAGGAGATGTTCGTATAATGAAAGATTTGTCAGCATAAAAATGTAATAGGCATTTAAGACATATTTCACATTATAAAAAACACTCATGGAAAATGCTAATGACTTGTCAAAATATTTTTTAAAATGTTTTTTAATTGGGGGAAATTTAGACTAATACAAATTTCTAGAATATAGTGATGAATCATAAGCTTTTCATATGCTGGAATTATCTACTAAACCTAAAATAAATATCACATAACTAGAAATAAACATGGTGTTTTAAATACCACTGGTATATAGGTGGGAAGTATATAACACAAAAATCTTTTCAAAGATAAAGATACAAGAAAGTCTTAATATTTTGATAAAAAATTTGGAATATGTTAAAATTGTAAGATTAACATGTTAAAACTGTAAGATTAATTCAAACACGTTTAATTATATTGTAAACAACTATAGGTTTTTATTGCATATTTATTCTATTGTACTATCTGTATCCTGTATAGGATACAAGCATAGCATTCTAGTAAACTTGACATAATTTTTATATTGGTAGATAAGATAGATCAAGGTAAACATTTCACCAAAATTGATGCAAAATGACACATTTGAAAGCATCTTTTTTCGGCATTCAGCCAAAACACTCTCCACTGCATATACAGAGTAAGCAACAAGAAAGTTTTACCTAAAGCTGCTGTTTCAGGAATTGTCATCGTCATCCAACTGGCAGTAAAGTAACTCTGAAGAATTATAAATGCCTTATTTGCTCGTCTTAAAAACCTAAAAACAGATGACGATTTTCAATGGTGGGATGACCACCGTCACCAAAGCTTACAAAACAACATCACTGAAGGAGTCTGTGACGCTGCCTCTCAGGACTAATATTCGTTTATAATAACTGCTTTTAGTCTGTCAGAAACTGTCATCAATAGTTTCCAAAAATAATTGCCCTCAATGACATAAAAGGTTTTACAGACCTGGGAAAATAAAGGTTACATCTTTTACTAAGGACAATGCAGTCGAAACACAGCGTTTCTGAAGAAGTGATGACTTAAGCCCTGCCATTCAGTGCTGTAGATGAAGCCTGCATCCACGCCGCTATGTGCGGCTCGTCTGTCACAGGGGCCACACTGCCCACCCGTCTCCCCGAATATTGGCCAGGCAGGAGGACAAAGAACAGTGAGGTTCAGGGCTTATGTGTCCAAATCCAAGCGTGTGTTTATAAACTGACTGGTGAATAAGGTCAATGATGTGTGTGCCCAGGCATCTATCTGAAATATAGGCACATTGGACACAACTTTAAATCAGAAAATGTTGCCATATGCTAGCAATCAAAAAACAGTTTCCTTTGGCATCGTATATACATGTTATACCAATATATTTGTTACTCATTTACCTCGGATTTGTTCTTTTCTGTGAACATGCATTATGTTACATGAATCAGTGGTGAGTTATGGATGATAGGATAGTATTTTGTGCAATATCTTCCCTTTGACACAAAACGACTACTGCAGTTTATCAGTTTATGGAGAGATATCCTTTAATCTTTTTATTCTGCAGCTAAGAGTTTGCTGATTTATCCTTTTCAATTTTTTAAACTCTAGCTTCAAATCTGCCATCATCTTTGCTGGCATAGCTTTCTATTTTTGAAAAACTAAATCAGCTCAGTTCCATAGCAACTCAATGAGAGCTTGCTCTGAGTTGTGCATGTCGCAAACTGTGGGGGGCACAAATGTAATCAAGGAAATAATTTGTGGAGAAATATCAAGAGTAAAGCGCCAGTAGTTCAGAAGATTCACCTTCTTCAAGAGAAAAGATAGCTTTTCCCCGGGATACAGAGATAAGGAAATACAATAGCAATTTGAAGGACAGAATAATGAAAGAATTCAAGTTCAGGATTCTTTCCTTTCCCCATTAAGTCATGGAAACATCAGGTGCCAAGCATGAAAGGGTAGAGGTCTTGAAGGAAATTTAAATACAGTGAAAAAATCCTAGTTTGATTCGTTCATAATCTTAGTCCTATTTTTACATATAAGAGAAATTATTTTGCCTCAGATGTATAATTTTAAATATTTTAAATCAAAGTTCCTTTATGAATCTTATGAATTTTAAGATTTTATGAATCTTATGTAGATCAGTATATATTTTAAATATAAATAGATTTCTTTAAAACCATCTATTTCAACTTCTTTGAAAGCTTTCTTCTTGACTTCCTTATTTTTAATTTGCCCCTTTCCTGAGTGGCAATACAATGAGAATGAGAAATAGATTTTCCAGTCTTCAATCATCTTTTATTACCTTATTTTTATATTACTTTATATGTTTATTCAAATAGGAATTTGCGTATCCTCTAAATACTTCCGAACATGTTCCCAGGTTTTGATAAATTATTTCTGCTATTATCATAACAAGAAAAGGAAGAATGGAATCTTCATCTTAGATATGAACATTTAAATTTATATTTGCTTTAGCTGAGTTGATAAGGCATCACTAGAGAAACTCATGTTGCAATAATACGCTGGCTTGAGGATTTTGTGATAACATTATACATCATGCAAATTATAATTTTAAACCTACAGTGGGACAGTACAGAGATGTGAAACCCAGAAGAGCCTGGCAGAAATGAACACGGTTCATACATGTCCCTGTATCTGTGGGCAGATCTTTTTTTAGGCCTATTTTCCCCCCAATGTGTACCTTTTCTGGTCAAAGCTTTATGTGATGATTTAAATTCCAATATCTTTATCTGATGATTTAAATTCAGATATCATTCCTCTGGTCCTCATGGGACAATTCACATGCAGTATTCTGCCTCAGATCAGTGGGTGAGAGAATCAGCTCACAATCCCGTTCCCTTTCATCTCCCTTAAAATTGGTGGCATTTTTTTATTTTGGAGATGCTCTGCTATATTCTAAGCTAATTACCAATTGGCTAGAATTTCCAAAGGTTTTGTAGCAAGAAGACATAACATAATTTGATCCGAGTCATAATCGTGTCATAACTAAAGTAGAATCTCTACTGTCTGGAATCACTGATTTTAATATCTCTTCTCTTATATATTAAAATATAGAAAATATTAGTGTTCTCATTCAGGTACCATTATCCTCATCATACACCATTCTAGTTCAAAATACACAGAATAAAATCACTTATGCTTTATATAGTCCTTTGCATTTGTTTCTTTCCCCAAAAAGTGGGATTATACAAAAATGTTTACTCTTTACTTCTCTTTTCTTTCCTAAAAAATATATTCTAGACAACTATTCACCTCAACAGATATATATTAAACTCAAATTTTTTTCATACCTGCAAAAATATCATGTAGCATATCCATGCCCAAATTATTTAGCTATTTTTCTCTCCCTGAATATTTAGGTTGTTTCTGGTCTTTGCCACTATAGACATTTGCAAATTAATATCTGGATCACTTATTTTATCATTGTGCATTTTTTGTGTGAATATATGAATTGCATAGCAAATGGAGTGTATTTTAAAGTAATGTTTATTTTTATGACAAAAGAATGTCAGATCACTTTCAAAAAATTGCACACCTCATCTCAGATTTCTACTAACAACATGTGAAACTTTCTGTTTTTCCTGCATTTTTATAAAGTTTACATGGTGCTTAAATGTTTGCCAATCAGGTGGATGTAAACTAATATGTCATTTTTTTTGTTTCAGCTGACAGTTACCTGAAAACTACCAAAACTGAACTCCTGTTTTCTGTTAATGAGGCACATTTTCTATCTCATGGCTTGCCTATTTTTAATATGTAGTTTTGTATCTGTTTTCATTAATAGGTTATATAGTATTATATAAGGAATATTCACATTTCTCTAAAGTACATATTGTTCTTTTTAGAAAATTATATCTTTTTCTTTGTCGTCTTAAATTTCTTGTCTCGCTTATTAGAGCTGGTGTTGAATTAGATCATTTCTATGTTCCAAAAGTCTAAGGTTCAGATTTTAAATTCATGAATCAATAACAAAAACACCATGGCGTGGTAAGAGCTGCTACACTGATTGGGGATGCACTGAGTGACTACCGGGAATTCCCACAGGACGAAGCAACAAGAAGTCCAGAACTTATCGTGAAAATTCTATGTCCTTCATGTCATTTTAAAGTTTGGTAATAACAAGTCATTTCCTACATGTTTTCAGGAATTATAATTAACTGCCCTTTGCATACACTCCTTTATGATCATATTGTAAACCGCAGTGGTAACTATAAAATTGAATTAGAAATACTATGTCGATATTACATTTGTATCATCTAAGCCAATGAATATTTTTTATTTTAAATTCTCACACAATTTTTATACATACACACACACATGTTTTATAAGCACCTGTATTCTGTCCATATGCAAAAAGCAGTTGGAGTGCCAGTTTTGCAAAATTGTCAAAATCTCATTTGAAATTTCCTTAGGTTGTTGGGTCATTATTCTATGATTTTGCTGACTATCAGTCTAATTAATAATAGTTATGGGTAAATATTTTTAAATTTGGCAGCAATTTTCTAATGTTAACAAGTTAGTCATGCTCTAATAGTGAAATGTGACATGGTTTCCATAGAACTGTTTCAGGTGTTATAGAAACTATTTAGCTGGAGATTTTTCTACATAAAATGGTTTAGTATAAGTTACATGAATGCAAAAGTTATCATCTTTATTATTTGCCAAATCAGATATAATTTTTCAGTCAGCTTCAAATAGAACAAAGAATACTGCAATTTTTGTTTATGGATTCAAAAATCTGCTTCAAGTTCCTAAAAGAAGGAACAATTGTACACTGTTAACAAAAATTTGGTAACATTTTAATGTTTTATATTTGATTTTGGCATACATGATATATTTAGACACATATCAATTTTTATCCTTCTTATTATTTTCTTTGCCCACATAAAATTAAACTTTAATTAAATATATATTTAAAGGAATCATCAAAGTATTGTTATGTAACCTATCTGAAGTACAGGAGCAAAATACTGTGCTCCTTCAGAAACTTAACTTTTATTACATGTACTTTTAAACATCAAGAAATGTATTCTGTCACATAGTTTAGTTATATGCTTTTTCCTCTTCCACTCTTTTTGTGGAGAATAAGTTTATTGAAAAATAATTGCTGAATCCAAGGTGGGAGGTTTGTTTTTCAAGGCTTTTGATACGTATTTCTAAATAAACATTCAAAATATTTACATCTATTTAGAATTCCATCGGAAAATATGTGACTATGTCTTTTCTGACTCACAGCAGTGAGTATTATCATTGCCAAAAGGAGCCAAAAAACAAATATAAATGCACCTTATTGCCTATCAACATGTTACTCACTTTAGAAGCAATGAAATCACCCAGTGGGAAGCTAAATAAATTCTGAAACAGAATTTGAGAAGTTATACAAATAAAATACATAGATTTCCATTTACTGATATTTCCATAGGTTTGAAAAATGTTAACTTACAAAAAGTTTCAAAACCATATGTATATGATTTCATTTTTATATATGTATATATTTTCTAGTATATATATGTATATATTTTCCTCATTTATATATGAGGCTCTGGTTTTCTACATCATCTAAGTGAAGGCTCATGATAGGTGGTGAGTGGTGAGATTAGAGGTAGCTTGCACTTAAAAGCTCCCTATTATTAATCCGTTCACTCATTTTTCCAACACATTTATAGCTGACTTTGTAAGGACAATAACAAAGGTGAAAAGAGAAAGAAAATCCTATTTATAATGACACAGTTGAAAAGCAACACAAATACGCCCTGTGAGCTGCTCATCAGCACTGAAGCATCTTTCCTTTGACTTCTAATAGGATTTGGAACAAGAGTCAATTCAGTCTACTAGTGCATTAGCAGCAAGACCATTCTGATGCCCATGGCAACTTTTAAGGCCTTGGAGAATCCAGGCTGGTCCTAGTCACTGGAAGGGATTTGGAAATTTCATGGGAGACACTCTTTGTCATGAAGACCAAAACAGGCCAAGATCTGATCTCAGGACACCCCTCTCTGCTGACACCTCCAGCTCCAGTTGGTCTAAGCCACCCGATGGGGCTGAGAAAATATTGAGCGAGACACTCTAAGGCCCTGGAAGACCTACCCTGGGGATCCCTAAGCAGTGCCATGCATGTCGGGCCTAAGGGTGGTACTTCCCGAACATACAAACAGGACTGTGATGTCGTGTTCAGATACACCTTCCCCACTTGGCGCACACGGGATAGTCCTCAGAATAAGAGCGCTGTGAAACCTAACTGGTAAAGCAGGAGGTTTTCCTATGTCATTATTGTAAGTCAAGATAGCATCTCTTTTCAACATTTTATTATTATGTGAACTGTAACATATTTCATTGATCAGGATGTGTAGTAAATGGCATGGGAAAATCTGGTGTTTATTAAGAAGGAGACCATCATTCTAAGCGAAGTAAGCCAGAAAGAGAAAGAAAAATACCATATGATATCATTTATATGAGGAATCCCCCCCCCAAAAAAAAGACACAAATGAACTTATTTACAAAACAGAAACGAACTCACAGATGTATAAAATAAACTTATGGTTACCAGTGAGAAAATGGGGAGGGAAGAGATAAATGGGGAGTTTGAGATTTGCAAACTACTATTCATAAAATAGATAAACAATAAGTTTCTTCTGTAGAGCACAGGGAACCATATTCAATATCTTGCAATAACCTATAATGAAAAAGAGTATGGAAAGGAATATATGCACGTATATGTATGACTGAACTGTTATGCGGTACACTAGAAATAGACACATTGTAAATTGATTATACATCAATAAAAGAAGAAGAAAAAATAAGCTATTATGTGACAGATACTGTAGTAAATATGTTTTCCAGTTACTTGTCTTTCCCTCTCTCTCCCATAGGTGCACACACACAAAAGTACACACACCTACCTTCACCTAGCTTCCGTATAGTCATGGTTGGCTTCCTTATACAGACAAGGATGCCCTAAATTTATAGAAGTCACATAACTCTCATAGCCTCAGACCTTAACAATCTCTATCTTACTCTGTTTGAGCTGCTATTACAAAATACCATAGACTGGGTGGCTTATAAATGACAGAAATTTATTTCTCACAGTTCTGGAGGCTGAGAAATCCAAAAGCAAGGTAGCAGAAGACTGGGTATCTGGTGAGAGGCTCCTTCCTCACTTACAGCAGTCTTCTCACTGTGAACTTACGGGGCAGAAAGTACAAGGGAGCTTGTCAGGTCCCTTTGATAAGAGACTAATTTCATTCCTGAAGCCCAAGCTTTCCCGAAGACTTCACCCTATAGTACCTTCACCTTGGAGACTAGGATTGCAACATGAACTTGGAGGGAACATGACCATTCAGACCTTAGCAGTTTCATAGGTAGAAGTGAGAAAGATATGACTCTAAATCAGATCTGTCTTTCTCTGTACCAGTGGTTCTCCAAATTATGTGCACACCAAAATTACCTGGAGGACCTGTTAAAGCAGAGAAAGCTAGATCCAGAACCCAGAGGTTTGGGCAGTAAGTCTAGGGTGAGACCCCAAATTTGCATTTCTAACAAGTTCCTAAATGATCTGTACACTGCTGGTATCAGAACTATATTTTGAGAAACATTACTCTATAGCTACTCTTTGTCCACATCCAATCTTTACTCCAATCGGGTTTTCTTCTGGTGGGGAGGAACTATGTTTGAATATCAGAAGGCTTATGACAAGAACTGTATATGTTCTTTTTACCTGGTGTTGCGTGATTGTCTTCATTAGCTTAAACTCAATGTGTTTGCTGCACACGTGGACTATAATGAGAGGCATTAGGAGCTGTAGTGGTGGTGGCTTATTACAGATAGAAAGACGTGATAGTTGTGCCATTAGAATATAGGAAGGAAAAAAAAGGTTGATTGCAATAAGTAGGATTTCACCAGGGATTCGTAGCGAAAATCCTTTGGAAATTGCTGGTTAATTTAAGATAGCAGAGGGTTCTGTTCATAAAAAGTGGATACAGAATAATGGAACTCAAGGAGGAATGCTAGAGAAGTAATGAACACATTACAGAAGTGAAATGATATTTATTGCAGACGTACCTGAACTTGGTCTTTAATACAATTGGGATGTCTTTGGAATTTTCTAAATAAGAACTCAAGTTTAACTTTTTAAAAATATATTTTGATTGAAGTATAGTCAGTTTACAATGTTGTGTCAGTTTCTTGTGTACAGTACAATACTTCAGTCATATAAGAACATACATACATTCATTTTCATATTCTTTTTACCCATAAGTTACTAGAGATATTGAATACAGTTCCCTGTGCTATACAGTAGAAATTTTTTGTTTAACTATTTTATATATAGTAGTTAGTATCTGCAAATCTCGAACTCCCATTTTATCCCTTTCCACTCCTTACCTGCCCTGGTAACCATAGTTTTTTTTCTATGTCTGTCAGTCTGTTTCTGTTATGTAAATGAGTTCGTCTTTTTTTTTTTTTTTTTTTTTTTTTTTTTTTTTTAAGATTCCACATATGAGCGATCTCATATGGTATTTTTCTTTCTCTTTCTGGCTTACTTCACTTAGAATGACATTCTCCAGGAACATCCATGTTGCTGCAAATGGCATTATTTTATTATTTTAATGGCTGAGTTGTATTCCATTGTAAAAATATACCACAACTTCTTTATCCAGTCATCTGTCAGCAGACATTTAGATTGTTTCCATGTCTTGGCTGTTGTAAATAGTGCTGCTATGAACACTGGGGTGAAGGTATCTTTTTGAAGTAGGGTTCCCTCTGGGTATATACCCAAGAGCGGGATTCCTGGATCATAGGGTAAGTCTATTTATAGTCTTTGGAGGAATTTCCATGCTGTTTTCCATAGTGGCTGCACCAAACTGCACTCCCACCAGCAATGTAGGAGGGTTCCCTTTTCTCCACAGCCTTTCCGGCATTTATTGTTTGTAGACTTTTGAATCATGGCCATTCTGACTGGTGTGAGGTTATATTTCGTTGTAGTTTTGATTTGCATTTCTCTGATAACTAGTGATTTTGAGCATTTTTTTCATATGCCTATTGGCCATTTTAATGTCTTCACTGGAGAATTGCTTGTTTAGGTCTTCTGCCCATTTTTGGATTGGATTGTTTGTTTTTTTTCCTTATTAAGTTGTATGAGCTGTTTATATTTTCTGGAAATTAAGCCCTTGTCAGGCTCATCTTTTGCAAATATTTTCTCCCATCCTATAGTTTGTCTTTTTGTTTTGCTTATGATTTCCTTTGCTCTTCAAAAGATTGTAAGTTTAATTAGGTCCCATTTGCTTATTTTTATTTATATTTCTATTGCCTGTGTAGACTGCCCTAGGAGAACATTGCTGAGATTGATGTAGGATAATGTTCTGCCTATGTTTTCTTCTAGGAGAATTATTGTGACTTGCCTTATGTTTAAGTCTTTAAGCCATTTTGAGTTTATGTTTGTTTATGGTATGAGGGAGTGTTCTAACTTCATTGATTTACATGCTGCTGTCCAGTTTTCCCAACACCATTTGTTGAAGAGACTGTCTTTACTCCATTGTATGTTCTTGCCTCCTTTGTCAAAGATTAATTTACCAAAAGTTAGTGGGTTTATTTCTGGGCTCTCTTTTCTGTTCCATTGATCCATATGTCTATTTTTATACCAATACCATACTGTTTTAATGACTGTAGCTCTGCAGTATTGTCTGAAATCTGGGAGGGTTATTCCTTCAGCTTCATTCTTTTTCTTCAGTAATGCTTTGGCAATTATGGGTGTTTCATGATTCCAGTATAAATTTTAGGATTATTTGTTCTAATTCTGTGAAAAATGTCTGGGGTAACTTGATAGGGATCGCATTAAATCTGTAGATTGGTTTGGGTAGTATGGCCATGTAAACAGTATTAATTCCTCCAATCCAAGAACATGGGATATCTTTCCATTTCTTTAAGTCCTCTTTAATTTCCTCAGTCAATGTTTTGTAGTTCTCCACATATAAGTCTTTCACTTCCTTGGTCAGATTTATTCCTAAGTATTTTATTTTTCTGCTTGCAATTTTAAAAGAAGTTGTTTCTTTACTTTCCTCTTCTGATATTTCATTGTTAGTGCAAAGAAATGCCACTGATTTCTGTGTGTTAATCTTGTATCATGCTACCTTGCTGAATTCTTTTATTAGCTTTAGTCGTTTTTGTGTGGCGCCTTTAGGGTTTTCTATGTATAGTATCATGTCATCCACATATAATGACAATTTTACTTCTTCTCTTCCAATGTGGCTGCATCAAAAATAGGATCAAATCAAAAATGAACACATTTCAGAATACAGTAAAATATATACATATAGACTTGACTCCACAGATAAAAACCAGCTTCTTGGTGTTCGATCTGCACTCTCAGAGGCCTATTTATCAGTTGACTTTTGTGATTTTCCTCCATCACAAAGTACTGTGTCCAAATCAAATTCCTGTTCACAGTGAAAACATTTGAATCCATTTATATGAAGTCAAAAATTTAAAACAGTTTTCTCTGATTGTAAGAAAACTTGTAACAATAACAACAGCATATGTTGTAAAACTGATTAGGAATAAATCTATTTTGAACTGATGTATGGCACATAGTAGAGGGGCTCCAGTTTTAAATATTCCACTTTGGAATTATTAGTAAAAATTATTTAAAAAGCAAGAAATTATATTTGCTTAAGAAATATTTTGAAATGCTATTCAACATCAGCCTTTCCTGATATGTCATCAAACTAAGAAATGTAAAATATGTTGAGCTAATAAAAATCAAGGACCCCAATAAAGGAAAGGCAAATTTTTATAACTGAAAATAATTTTTGGAGGATTTGGGTTAGTAACATGGAAAGAGGATCTAATTAAGTAATATGGAGAGAATAATTAGCCTGCAACTGTCAGTACAGAAAACTGACTAGCCTAGGATATCTCTGGATGAGAGCCAGGATGGACGGTGTAAGTTGCAACCACAGTTGGTATGAGCCTCCACTCTGCTTAGTGGGCTATTAAATAAATTGATTTTAATTACAAAATTAACATAATAAGAGTGATGCATTAGGTAGAGCTTTGTGAACACACCTACTGTGCTCAGTACTATTCCAGACATCATTTTAGTCCTGGAACAAAATATCACTGCCAGTTCAATGGGAGGTGAGGATCAGGGATATTGCAGAAGACTATCATGTAATCATCCATATTTAAATCACAACATAGGAATAAATGGCAATATGTTACGTTAAAATAGCCAGCGTTCTCCAAATGATCAGATCAAAACATCATGTTCTTAGTTGAATGTTCTTGTTTGGTATATTTCCTTCTCAGTGCGATTTGACTCAGGGACAGATGCCAACAATTCTGCACTGAAGGGACTCTGTGGATCCCATGTAAGAATTTGAAGGAAGACAAAGCAATGGATAATGACTTCGTTGTTTTGCAGTTGGCTTTTGGAAACCAGTGAAAGAAAGTACCCTTATCACTAGCAAATTTCATCTTAATTGCTGCTGCTTATTGCTTTTCATTGCTTTATTCCTTACTCTTCATCCTCAAATTTTACCAAAATGCCTAAGGTAGTATTCGGAATTAATTTGTACAGTGTGGGTGACACTTAGTCCAACACAAATGTAAACAATTTTGTTTTCCTAAGAAAATAAAATATCTGCGTTTCCAACTGAAGCAGACCAAATAAGCATATGACTTCAAAAGAACAATTTCTCATACCCTGTATCATACTGTGGACAGATAATTAAGAATTGTATGTCACATTTCTAATCCACTGGTTTTCCAGTGGGCTATCATTTCTTAGGAAGTTACAAATGCAATTTGAAGATGTTAAGACTTTTGGGTATTAGCAAGATGATTTAAGATAAAAAATAAATCTAAATAACCAATGATCTGAGGACAAAAATTTCCAAATTGTTGGAGATACAAAGAGGAACCTGTCACGAATAGTAATGTGTTATATTAAGCAGGTTTATGGAAAGTGTCACAATGAATCTTTTAGTCCTTTTGCTTTTGTAGATGTCGTAGCTAAATTCACAATTCAGCTGAAAATGCTGTTTTCTAAATTCACCTTAGCTCAGGTCCTAATCTTCCAACCACTTATGTCCTGCGACAATACATTCTTTCTTTTCAGTCGAAATATAAGAGGCATGTATCATTTAATCATCTCAATCCTTGTGGCAGAGGTTTTTATTTTTTTTTCTTTTCTAGAAAAGACATTATTTATAATCCTTCTGTAAGATGTTCTTTTGTGTTTGTTTCAATCAGTGGTTTGAAATGGAAAGTTGGTCAATAATCTGGCTATCACATCAAAATTCAAAACAGAAAAAGATGTTTACTGTGCATTTCTTACCTGCCAAGGCCTATGCTAGTTCTGAAGGTTCAAAGAAGAAAGGAACCTTTATTCCATTTGTTTGCTCAGAGCTTATTCCAAGAAACAGACAACCAAACAAAGAAATAAAATGCAACATGATGTGAAGTGGCCGTAAGTTTGGTAGATGCTCTGTGTACTTTGGGGAGGAAGTGGCTCTTAATAGAGATTTTGATGGCTGAACTAAATTTTGAAGAATGATTAGGAATTTGCCCATCAGCCAAGTAGGCAAAGACATTACAAGAAAATAACATATTGTATATCAAATGTAGCAGGAATAAAATAGGATAGTTTGTTCAGAATACCAAATAATTTCACATTGCTTTTTATTATCAGACATGGCTGGTTGCTTGTTGCAAGGCAGTCCCTCCCTCCTAGCTGGCAGAAGTGTATTTACTTTTACTATTGTCTGGTGTTCTTTTTATAGGTAGCTCTTTTCTCGGGAAGGAGAGTACCTTCCTTCTTCACTACTCGGCAGACACAACACTGTGTTCATCAAATAGTTTCCCTTTCTTCTTGGCCACTAAGGCAATCACATTTCTCAGAGCTTTTGCTGTTAGGTGGTGCCCCTTAGTTACTGTGAAGGAATCTTTGGTTCCAGGAAGGGTAGTTTCTGGCAGACACAATGTATGTATTCCCTCCGTAGACGCATTGTCCTAGGGGACACACAGGAAGGCAATTCCCAGCTCCCTTGCTCTGATGGGTCAGGTGACTGGCAATACCCGCTAATATCCATCACCTTCAAGCCTGAACTTTAAGATTCCCAAGTGATTCTCCATCTGTTGCTGACACATAATGTCCAGGGTCCAGATCTCCGAGTCACAACTTTGCACAAAGCTGCCCAACCAAGAATGCCCAAACTCACTCTATATAACAAAGAAACAAATTCATACTTTGCCAAGTCACTGAGATCTCCTGGTTTATGTTTACTTTCAGAAGCTAGTGTGCCTTACCTGACTTTTATATGTCTCCACTTTGCGTTACCTGTGGTCACTCAAAAGGAACAGCCTTTAGGGTGCAGGTTTCAATCCAGCCCCCAGAGCAAAGTCACGTTCATAGGCAGGGTAATGTTTAGGTCAAATTGCAAATTAGAAGAGATCTAAGATTTATCTTTAGCAGTTACCTAGCCTATTTCTTTTATCTCCTTCAACTTGATGCCCACCTTTAATCATCTAGAGAGCTCAGATGGTACCCTTTGCGGTCCTCTTTTCAAGGGACTCATGCTACTGACATTACTTTACTGCATAAGATACTTCTCATCGACTTCCAGTTGTTGTGTGTTGTCTCACTGTAGGCAATAAGTACTCATGATACGGGAAAGACGTTTCTTTCTCTGAGATGTACACCATCACTCTGGGACGTCAGAAAGAACCGGAGGCCGTCACCACTAACAAGGTCAACAACCATAACTGCAAAATTAAAAGGAAGAAAACAGGAAGAGGAAGAATGATCATCCTTAGTCTGTGAGGCACCACACGAGGTATTTTTCTGAACATGTAATATTTAACTTTTACAAAAACCTAAGAGGTAGAAAATATTATGATTAAATTTTTACAGGAAAAAAAAAGATATTATTCTGTAATATTAGGTAACTTTATCAAGTCATGATAAAGTTTTTTTTTCTGGTTTTAAAATAATTTATTTCATAGATCTGTTTTAATTTTATGTCTCAGAGCGTATATTATTTAACCAGGAGGTGATGGACAGGGATTGTAAAAAGGAAGGAAACATTTAGGATAAGAAACCATGTCAGTTGCATTAGAATTTGATCCTACCTTGTAAAGTCGTGCTAGGATAAATTTCTATCAGACTAAGTTTGTGCTTACAAAAAAAAAAACAAAAAACAAAACCCATTAACTTCTGGATTTCCAATGTTGTAAATAAAAAATTTATTTTTACAACTACATATGCATTCAAATTGACACATAGGGCAATCAAATAATTACCATCAGCATTAGCATAATGTGTATTTCCTGTCACTGCAGTAACATTAAAATAAACATTAGAAGTGAAGAAATTTCTAAAATAAGTAAATATAATGCTATATTGCTAAAGAGAAGACATCATGGAAAGTGTTCACTGGAGACAAAAGCAATTGGGTTTTATGTGTTCTTGCTTTAGAAGTGGTAATACTCTGTGTATTCTGTAGTGCTTTTCCATTTACAAAACACCTTCATATAAATGGTCTCACTGAATAATTACAAACATTTTGAATTATAACTTGATTGATATATATCAGTTGCATCTTCATGGTATTGGTGAGAAAACTATGGCTTGGAAATTTCACATCATACAGGCAGTAAGTGCGCCACACAGAATGAGAAGTTAGGACATCCTGAGTCTACATCCCAGACACATTCTTTTAACCTACTCCGTGCTTAGTTTGGATTGGTAAAACTTTTGTATTCAATACCAAAATATTTGGGCTCTAGTCTTGTCTCTCCCTCAATATTTTATAACTAAAAAAAAAAAGAAGACAACTTCTCTGTATGACATTTTTGTCATCTCTAACTTCCCCTTCCACCCCACGTCTTTGTTTCTAATTCAGGCTTAGATACTAGGGACTCATCGTGTCTCAAATAATTAGCTCTCTCCTATATCACTAGCACTTAAACTTCATTTCCTTAATCCAAGTTGAATATTCAGGTGGCAGTTTGAGGCAGGGTCACTGAAGGAGCTATTTTGATACTAGATTTTGTTTTGGAGTCACTCAAATCACATTCCCTTCCACAGGAAGAACAGTTCTGCTTGTGGAAAATAACCCATAAAAGAAAAGACAGAGGGTGTTGATTCATATTTTATAAGATTTGAAAACTGTGGGTTTCTTTTTTAATGTGTCTATGATGTAATGACTTATGACATGGTTAGCAGTGAACAGAAGTATCTGTCACTGCTATGATAATTTATTAGCCTCCCTTTTTGGATAAGAAAGATGATGAGCTAATACGGGAGCAGGAGGAAATCTGCCAAGTCATTGCCCTGCACCTGCGGCTCAGCCTGTTGCTAGTCTGTGTCAAGGATACACAGTAATAAATCTATACTGATTAATTAATTAGAGCTGCTCATTGCTCCTCCTGTCAATGAGCAAAAGAATAAAATAAAATGTTCTGACATAGAAAACAAACTTATGGTTACCAGGGGAGAAAAGGGGTAGGGAAGGATAAATTGGGAGTCTGGCAGACACAAACTACTATGTACAAAATAGATAAACAACAAAGTCTTACTATATAGCACAGGGAACTATATTCGGTACCTTGCAATGGCCTATAATGAAAAAGAATATGAAAAATAATATATATATGAATATATATATTTATAAGATATATAAATGAATCAATATGCTGTACACCAGAAATTAACACAACATTGTAAATAGGCTATACTTCATTAAAAAATAAAATAAAATGCTCTGAAATTCAGTCCCCTGGATGGCAAACTAACACCCATTTGTGCTCAGATTTGTCTCCCAACTTTCATTCAGTGATAGTTTATTGGGTATCTTTTATGTCACAGGAAAATGTTAACTGGTAGGAATACAAAGGAAAGTAATCTCTGACCTCTGAATGCCTTTGTCTTAGTGCAAAGAAAAACAACACATAGTTACAGCACATACTGTAGTGTGAAAGGGTTCGTGGAGTGTGACACGGTACATGGAGTGTCCCTGTGGCAGCTCTGGAGAAAAACTACCTATAATTTTGTCTGAACTAAGGACACAACAGGTAATGAGAGGCATAAAATGGGACAATAAGGACTGTAAATATGGGTTAGAGCTTACTGACTTAGCACTTGTTACATGAGAACGGCCTTCTCTGAACACTGCTGGGGAGAGCCTTCGCTGCTCCGGGAGGCTGAGCCTCCCCTAGCTTTCAGGTAAGTCTTTGAGACAGAAGGCAGCTCGTTGGCAATATTGGAGTGTTTAGAAAACTTTCATTCACCCACTTGTTCATTCATTCTTTCGTTTACAAGACTCTAGAATAAAACTATCACAAATGCTAAAAAAAAAAAAAATCATAATAAATCACACGTGTAATTCGTTAAGATTCACTTATTACCAATGAGGACCACAAGAGGCAGGACTGAGAGAGAAAGAGGAGAGAGGCTGACCTCGGCAGTGTGAGAAGCACAGAGAACCTTCATCTTTCCATGCTCATTCCAAATTGAAGTGATTCTTCCTTTAAGACCGAATTACTCTGCTGAGGAATGAGCTAGCTTTAGGGTCCCATCTCTGATCAGCGCATCCACTTTGTACATTCAGCTGGTGCCTCAGCAGAGCCGAGCCTGCTGCCTCTGCTAGAAGCATTCTGCCCAGCTTGTGGCTGGCCCACCCCACAGAGAGCCCATTTCTCCTGCTCAAATTGCACTCGGCTGTACTGTCGCAGATCACAGCATCCAAATGATTCTCTCCGCTAATGCTGTTCCCAAGCTCTGCCTTAACAGAGCTTTAACTCAAAGTCTTTTATTTGACAACCTTGTAGACTACCAAAATGAAAAAGTTTTCAGTATGCTTTAATGGTATCATTTCTCCCCCCACGTCTGAGCTCTCCATCCTGGAATACATCCTTACCAGTGGGAGGGCTTTTGCCGTGGGAACACAGAGCAAAATAGTTCTTCAGTACCTTTTCGATGGAAGTGGGGGTCAGGGGTTCCTAGTGAATCCATCCTTCCTCCCAACATGTGGATGATCTTATCTTGTAACACAGTGCGTTCTAGTCAAGGCCCGCTGACGGGCCAAGAGGCCAACTTCATCATTTTGCTGAGGGTCGTTGTGGCAGGTTCGTGGCTGCAAGTCTGATGTACCTAGAGCAGGTTGGCACACGATGTCTGCCTCATTCAAATCAGAGCTCAGTGTCACTCATAAAACAATTGAACACCAGCTGGGCTTCCTCCTGAGCGCGTGCCTCCAGGGCTCCAGTGCCAGCAAGTAACAGCTCCCAGATGACTACTAAAGCCTGCCCCTGATAGGCACACGTTCTTTGTATAAGGGCTCCCGTTCCTTTGGTCTTTGATTCTGTAGACGTGTTTGATGGGAAAACTGTAACAAGGGGAGAAAAGGAGAGGACTCTCAGCTCCTTTTAAAGGGAATCTCAGCAGGTGCCAAAAGTCCTCCAAATATGGCAGAGCTAAAATTTGCTGGTTTCCAACATGAGAAGGACCAGACTTCCCAACTCTGTTCTCACGTTTGCTAGGGGGCCCCTTTATGCTTGAGGACCTGTTGGCTCTGCTGCTGATGCGTTACTTACTTCCCACGTGAAAGGGAGCAGCAGGTGAATGTGTGAAATGTGATCAGCTCTGCCTCTCAAACCGCAGTTTTGGGTACAAGCTGCCATTTTTAAGGGCTGCAGCTACTGCTCACTGCAAGCACACCTGGATGCTTTTTACCCCGGCTGGCTTTTCAGTTTCTTCCTGTAATGGGTAGAGGCTTTCCAGAAAAGTTAGCTGTAAGGGACACCTTATGTTCTTAGTGGCTTCTATTATACAGCCAGAGATGCGTTCATACAGAATACAAAGAAATGGCATCCTTCATAAAGAGGGAGTTAAGACCACGCCCGTCCCCTTGGTGTTCTTGGCATCACAGTGCTGGTAGCATTCTGTCATGGGCAGCTGGAGTCTAAAATATATGTTTATCTTTTTTTTTTTAATCTTTATTCTTTTTTGGGGGGCGGGGATTTTCCTAACTCTAAATCTTTACTGTGAAATTGGCTCTCCTCAACAGGAATTTCTATAACCTGTGAAGTCTAATGTCTTTTTTTCTAACTTTAATACTGCTCGCTGTAAACACAAGCTGAAATTTGCTTCTCACACGTTTTTTGGAAAGCACAATTTTGTTGGATTTGAGTCGCTGTATCTTTTACCATATCCAGAGTTTCCTGAACTCAAATTTTTGCTTCTCATGCTTCAGGGTCTCTAAAATAAAATGTGAAGATCTAGCTGGCTCTATCGTCAGACACCATGGCTTCTAGTTACCAGCTGTTTCTCATGAACATCAAGTGTGGTAAGATGTGCAGTTCCCATGCCTACATTAAGATGTAGTCCAAAAAAAAACCAAAAAAGATATAATCCAAATACACATGATCTTGTTTGGCTCAAACTAAAACGTCCCAAGCTGCTTGAGCCATAGAACATTTTCAATAAATGGAGAAAGTGATATCACGAATGACCAATGATGTCGAGGACACTTTTTCAGTGAGCATCTCAGCTTCATTTTCTTAACTCCCAAATCCTCTTTCCACACTTAACATTCAGCCACTAAAAGATACTATTTGTGGGGAAAGGCTGTCCTACGGGAGTGTACCAGTAGTTGACTAAATATACAGATCAGTGCAGGAAGTTCTAGGAAAACAGAAAGCTTTAGGAATAAAGGGGGGAATCTCTGAAGTAAAATAACAAATATATTAAGAAATATGTGTGTTAAGAAATCAAAGTTTCCCTGAAAAGTAAAGCAGTCCTAACCAAAAAACATGATCATTCCACCATGGACAGTGTGGCGGTGTGGAGCCCAGGGGCATGCGAACACCAGAGAGGAGTATGCAGCCAGAATATTGGAATCGCACGTTCTAGAAAATCCCGGCTCAGTGAGGACTTTGAATCACTGAATTTACTAATGAGCAGTGATTGTATTCAGTGTAAGAACTACATCCCACTTGGATATTCACGTATACTTATACTCCATTATATATTCGAGAAATGCATTAAGACATAATACATTTTGTAGGACTCTGTCGTCATTCAAAAGTCCCTAATTACTAGCTTTTTTCATAAATGATTTTTCATAAATTGAATTGTTCAAACCTCAGAAGATAAAAATGGTTGCAATTTTATTTTATAACAGTGTTTAAACAAGACTTTATTCTGTTCTGTATTTTGTATTACAACTGCATCTGGTTACTATAAGAAGTAATTCAAGAAACTTCCTTAAAAAGGCTAACTTTATGTGTCTTAATATACATAATAGGTTTTATTTCAAACATCTTTCAGCTAAAATATATGGCCGTTTCTATTTATGTGTTCTGATAATTGATACGTGAACATAAGAGTACTTTCCAGCATATGGAAACATAACTGTTGTAGCACAAATGGCAATATAATCAATTTCAAATTTTATATGACAGAATGATTGAACGTAATTCATTATCAACTTATTTTTAAGTTTTATTTACTCCTTTGCTAACTGGAAATTAAAATAATACAATTTTAACACCGCAAACTGAGACTTGAGAATGAAATGTCTTATAAATAGCTTGCAAAGTCAAGTATTAAAAAGAAAACTGACGTCCAGGTTTTAGAATTGGGAAATTCACTGAGCAAAAAGTACCTCTTTCTGTCCTGCTGAAGTATATGAACTATTCCAGAGGAAGGACACACCAAACTCCTCGATTCACAGTGATAAACAAGCCAAATGTTGCCATTTGTCTTGAGTAATTTATATTAAAGTTAATGGGAACCAAGCATCTGAAAACCAACATTTGTCATTTTATACAAATGTCTGGCACGTTTTCATTATACTTAATCTTCATGCTGTTAGGTTATAGGATTTTTTTCTTTCCAATTTACTAGTCAGATAAATGAGGGAGGATTACTTCTACTGGAAATTTAACTGAGAATGATTTGGCTCCTTGATATTACTGAATAACAGCCTGCAAGAAGTTAATGCTCTTCTGAAACCCACAGGAGTGAGAAATTATACCTATAAATTCTGTATAAAAAATTGTAGAAAAGGAATGAATCTCTGATTATGAAGCCATATGTATATGAGCAATATAATTCAAATAGAGAAAAAAAGGAAGCATGTCCATTTAAGAACAGGTTCTGCTCTATCTTCAGGTGACTCACTCTTCATACATACGGTATATGAACCTTAATTTTGAAAGTTAAATAAAAACCTGAGATACACTTTTTCAATGTGAATTGCCCCAACAAGATGATCACTGTAGGACGTGAATCTGTATCACCTTTGACCAGAAGGAGCGCTGTCAGAGCTGACAGTTTTGCTTGAAGGCGTTCAGCACCAAAACCATCACATCTTGAGAAGGAAATTCAAAATGGTGGACTGGTCATTATTTATTTATTTTATTTATTTATTTTTTTTTTGTAAAATGAAAGTCACACATTACACTCCATGAAGGGTCATGGAGTATACAAAGGTTTTTCTCAACAGCAGCTGTAAAACTGTATCTCTGCTCCAATTCAGACATATTGTATTAGAGAATCAGGAGATAGATGTCAGGGATTTATATTTAAAAAAAAAACAAAAACTTTTTTTTTGTTTGGGGGGAGGTAATTAGGTTTTTATTTATTTTGATGGAAATACTGGGTACTGAACCAAGGACCTTGTACATGCTAGGCACACACTCTACCACTCAGCTCTACCCTCCCCTGGGATTTATATTTTTAAAATATAAACTATCAAATTATAGAGGATTAGGTTGCCCTCCCCAAGTCGACATTCTCTATCTCTAGAATTGCTGCTGAGCCTTTCATATGAGGTGTAGTCGGAGCTTCTCAGCTCCCGTGGCCTTTTTCCTGCATGACGATGAGCCAGATGTCAGCTGAGGTGATCCCTGCCACCTGCGATCCTGGTGGAACTGCAGAGAAACCCACATTCAAGGCTCTGCAGAATTTTGACAGCCTTCAAAGACGTTTGCTAATTTTTGGAGGTCTTTGAGTCTCTGAACTTTTCTTTACCCTAGACCAGTGTTTCTCAAGGGTTGTCCCTGTGTCCTTAACACACCAACTCTTCCTCATCCTTTGCGTCATCCTGCCACCTCGGCCCCGCAGACCTCTACCACCATCCAGCCTGTCCCTAGCAGGGAGCACGTAGGAATTCAGCGCCGTGTGCTGAGAGGGAGGGTTGGGGACCCTGGGAACTGGTCCCATCAGGTGCACTTCAACTTTCACCTCTTGCTTGCTTCCTTTCTTTTCTCTTAACTTCCCTGGCTTGTTTTCATCATCAACAAGGTGATGACGCCTGGCTTTGTTCTGAAGATTAAATAAAACAATGAAACAAATATGGAAGCACCTTGTAAACTCTAAACTGCTACCCAAATGTTTGCAATATTCTTCTGTAGCTTTGGTACATACTACATCCCAAAAAGGAAGGTGAGGACAGTAAATTGTGCCTTCTGAAACAACTACTTTTCAAAACGTTTCATGAAATGGAGTTCTTCCTGAGGAACCCTTGCACTAGCCATCAAGTTGGTCTCATTTTCTTGTTGCTGTTTGCAACTTAAACCAGCATTACTAGCTAGGCTTTTCCTGCTCAGAGTAAGCACATGGTGCTCACAGAAAAATCAAGGACTTCTTAATAATTAGGGAGACAATGTAAAAGCTAAATTTTAATTGCTTGTGTTCGTTTCAGTATATATTATTATTATCATGAATGGAAAAATATTCTAGTCTTTCTAAATAGAAACCCATTGTGTTTTCAAATGATTCCAAATTCTATTAACTCGCTCAACAAGATGTTCAGAGAACTTAGTCTGTGCCTGGTATTATTTTAGGCCCTGGAGATCTGGCAACAGAAATAAAGAGACACAAATGTGGGGAATGAAAGACAAAAAGCAAAATAACAAACTATATGCTATGTTTCATGATAATAAACACAAGGGAGAGAAAATAAGCTTAGAAGTCCACAGAAGAGGATAAAATTAGAGGAGGGGGTGCAATTTTAAATAGCGTGGTCAGGAAAAGCCTCAGCCTTCATCTTCTACATGAAGATAGAAAAAAATTCCCTACGCCTACTGCAGGCCTGGAAACAGTTCAAGTCTTTTTCTGGAGAATGAGATAAGAAGATTGTGGAGACCCACCCCAGCTCCACCATGCAGGCAAGCAAGAATCGCTAAAAGCTGAGGATGAAGGACAAAGGCTAAGAAAAACACCCATTGGCATCTCAGTACCATCCTAATCACAATTAGCAGCATCGCACTGCTAGAAGAATTTGAAGATGTCCTGGAGGTAAAAGCATCAGAGAAAACCCACACCAGCTCAGCTACTTGCTAAGCTGGCACAAGCTGAAAGACAAAAGAAACCTTGTTCTTTCAAGACATAAGAACTCTTGCTCTCAGTGTCTGCTGTTCATTGTACAACACTGATTTTAATTTTTGTAAATGCCCATACAAAACAGAAGAATGCATGAGCAGTCAATTGAACGAGAATAGAGATATGTAGATTTTGGAGTTATCAAACAGGACATTTAAAACAACTAGGATTTATAGAGATTTTTATGGTAAAAGTCGAAAACATGCACGAAGAGTTGGCAGAGTTCATTAAAAATGATGAAACTATAAGAAACCCAAATGAAAATCCTAGAAACACAAAAATACAACATAAGTATTAAAAAAATTCCTTCTGTGAGTTCAATAGCAGAGGAAAGAATTGCGAGGCTTGGTGATAGGTCAGTAGAAATAAGTGAAAATTGAAATGTAAATAGAAAAAAAAATAAAGTGGAAAAAACAACCCAACAAATACCATCACAGCAATAACAGACCCGGGCATCCCCAAAATCCTATGACCCAACAGCAAGGAAAATTTCAAACAAAAAAGGGAGAGAAAAGGGCAGAAGTAATATTGGAACAGAGAATGGTGAGAATTTTGCAAAAAATCATGAAATACACCAAACTACACATTCAAGAAACTACAGATTCAGTTTGCCTGTATTATTCTCAACACAGGGAAGATGAATATCCCAAAAAACTATGGTTATAGTTATAATATATTTGATATATTATAGTTAAACTGCTGAAAATCAGAGAAGGGAAAGAAATCTTTAAATACAGAGAAAAATAAAGAGAAAATATATTTTACATATAAAAAAATAGAAATAAGAATTACACCAGATTTTTTGTCAGAAACTACACAAAATTTAAGATAAAAGTGTGATTTCCTTAAAGTATCAAAAGCAGAAGAAAAAATAAACTGTCAACCCAGCAAAATGCATATTTAAAATATGAAGGCCAAATAAAGACATTTTCAAAAATCACAAATCTGAGAGAGTTTATAGGCAGGATTCTTGTACCTCAGAACTGTTAAATTAACTTCTTCAGAGAGAAGGACTGTGACACCAGGCAAGAATCTGAATCTACACAAAGAATTGGAGAGCTCTGGAGATGAAAAAAAGTAAAGAGACAGTGTTTTCTATTTTCTTTCGCTCTCCTTGATAATTGGCTATTGAAGGAGTCAAAATGGCTTCCTTGATGCTAAAGCAGCTCAAAGAATATACTGTGACTGATTAGCTTGTTTTTCAAATTTTTTCTAGCTGACTAACCTGTATTCCCTTCTGCTACTACCATTGTTTGAATTGCCTGATTGATAACATGCTTAGAAACCCCAACCCTGTGATCTATGCCTCACCCTAAATAATTTGTACCTGAAACCAGAAGCTATGTTCCAGGAAGAAGGTCACAGGATGATAACCTTAGGAAAATGATCAGATCTTCCAGAAGCCCCCAGGATGCCAAAAGGATTAGATCAAGATAGGAGAGAGCAGGGACAGAGGACCCTTTGGTGGACCACCTGAAGTTCTCCTGATGCAAACTCTTGCAAAAGAACATTGTTGATTGATATCAGTGCTGCACCCTGTCCCATTGACCTATATTATCACCAAGCCCCAACCCCAAGATGCACGGTTTCTAAGGAATTAACCTGCTATGACTCCCTCTTGCCTGGCAAAGCAATAAGTTGCTCTTTTCTTTGCTCCCGAACTTTGCCTCCGGGTTTAAATTAGCTTTTTGGGGTGCAGAGGCAGATTTTTCAGTAACACTATTGAAAACAAAAATGGCGACAATCTATCACATGGTATTTATAACGTAAAAGTTAAGATGAATGGCAGCAACACAAATGCATGGAGAGAGGGGTATAAAAATATGATGCTAAGATAATGTGTGCTTCATTATGTTTTCCTCTAGTATTTTTGAAATATACTTAACTCTTTAGAACAAAAAAAGTGACCATACTAGCTGAAATAATGGGCTGTAGTGAAAGAACTGAGAAACTTTAGACCTTAATGACTTTGTCACACAAAGTTGATTCTTGTCAGATAGGAATCCGGCAGCTCGTCAAGGCTGCTTGCCTCTCATGCTATGACTAAGTGACCCATGGGTTTCCTCTCATCTTTACCATGAGACCAGAAAAGCAATTTTCCTTTTCCTTCTCTTCAAGTGATTAGTAACAATTTAAGAATAAATACAATTGCACATAACATTAAGGAAAAAAAAATTAGATGATTTTCAGCCACTGCCTTTTTAAGGGGATGGAGTTTTTTATATTTATCCATAATATTCCAGGTCTGTCTGCTGTACTTTTTATCCTTAAAACATAGATAGTCTTTGCTCATATTTTTCTATCCTAGACATCCCACATGCTTGAGCTTGTGTCTGTGATGTGTGTATCTTATAATTTTTATTCCCAATGCCCATGAGAACTAGGTGGGGTCAACTTGTACCATCTCTATCTGTATTTATTTACTATTAATAAAACCTGAAGGTGGGGAGGGTATAGCTCAGTGGTAAAGCTCATGCTTAGCATGCATGAGGTCCTGGGTTCAATCTCCAGTACCGCCATTAAAATAAATAAGTAAATAAATCTGATTACCTCCCCCTCCAAGCAAAATAAAAATTAATAAAATAAAATATATTAAAAAAAAAAAAAGCTGAGCAGGCTTTACTGATGTATACATATGGTAGCAATGTTGCAGACATTTTTAAGATGTTAACTAACTGGGTTCACTACACTGGAAACTGTTAACATAGCCCAACCAACAAGTTAATATGGAAGGCTAGTTTAGTTCTAAGCTCTGCAGGTGCTTTTGAGGAAATATGCTAAATTTCCATTTTTTTCTTAAAAAAAGGGAAGTACTTTGTTCAGTCATGCAATACTTAGAAAAAATGAGGAAAAAGTAGGAACACTTTTATTGTCGAAATTAGATAACTTTGAGCAAAGAATGTCTGAACAGATGATTATTTAAAGAATTAATAAAAGCACAGTGACTGTAATTAAGCATCATGGAGTAAGTTTAGTTATCTGTTTCTCTCATGATAGTTTTTAGCTAACTCAGGTGTCCTGAAAGGTTTGCAGTTCTCTTTATCAATCACAGTGAAATGAAATTCCCAGACCTTTATATGCAACTTGGACCATACTGAAAGTGTCGTAATTTAAAGACTGCTTCCCATGGGATTCTCATTTACCACTGTGTGGATGTCTGGCAGAACAAGTAATTTTCATGAATTTATAATAACGGGGTGAAAGTCAGAAATCATTTCAATGGCAAAAAAATGTGTATCATAGTTATAAAGCCATCCTTTATCATGCATACTGTAATTTAAGGTAATTTGACAATTAGTATTACCTTTCGCTGGTATAGATTTCTTCCCTAATTGTGCGGTCATATTTTTTAAGTTATAAGAAAAAATTTAGCAGCACATTTTTTTTCAGGCAAACATGAAGATATTCCCTCTTGTTCCATGAATGAATTTGAAAGAAAAAACGTATATCAGGCTTCTTAAAAAATATGTTAATAGTAGTTATTATAAGGTATTTACTGATGGTCATTATGATTGTATGAGAGCAGCCATTGCTTTAACTCTCATTATTAAAACTTATTAACCACAGCTTAGTTCATAGATAAAGAATCACGTGGCAAAAGATCACTGTCTATAAAGTTATGAATTTTAGATGTTATTTAAAAATATGTCTTTACTTGATTCCCTTCAATGTTCAGGGTTGTGGGAGCATCTGATGCGTCCATCTTTACCAGCGAGACAAAGGCTCAAACAGGTAAAATGACCCAAGGTTGCTTAATTAGTAAATTAGAGCATCCAAAATAAAGCAGAGAAATTCTTTTCCATGTTTAGATTTATAGTGACTTTCTCTTCTGACACTCCCAACTTATGTGGCATTAAAATGTGACAGGTAAAATACACGACATCCAGTTAAATTTGAATTTCAGATTGACACATTATATTTTTAGTGTATGTTCTGAAGACTACGTGGGGTGATTTGATTATCTGAAGTTAAAATTTAATTGAGCATTCTACTTTTTCTTTGTTTAGTTGGTTTTTGAATACACGTGGCAACTCTACCTATGTGGAAAAACATACAATTCTCAATGTTAACAAGCTGAGCAAGGGACTTTATAGGTTAACTGCCGGATGCAAAATGAAAACATATCTAAGAGTGGTGGAGAACTACTATAAATCTCTGATATACTCAAAGCACTCTAAACCTGATTAAGAAACAGTAAAATAAATAACAAAGCAAATGAAGCCACCTCCATCAAACAATGACCCACAGACTCAATGGTCCATTTTTAATTTATTGACTTTCCACTCTTCTCCACATAATATTAGTTCACTTGTTCATCTGCGCTCTTTGTTCTTTTGCTCAGCAGTAACTCTCTTCTTTGCTCAGCATCAGACATCTTAGGCTCAGCTCGTGACCCTGTGGTGCTCTGGACACTGAAGACTTGGAGCTGGACACAGATATAGCCAGTTTACATGACAGCAGTAGAGGGCAAAGTGCAGGTTTAGATCATGTTTATGGACACGTGTTTATGGACACATGCTCATGGACACGTGTTTAAGACATCAGACTTTGAAGGCAGATGTGAAGTCTTCAAATCTTGACTCTGCCACTTCTAATTATGTTACCGTAAGCAAGTTATTAGATTATTTTTTAGGATTCTTTGTCAACAGTGGCTAATACTGTTCTGGTCTTCTAGATTTGTTGTAAAGACCAATGACTTAATGTATATAAAGTGCTTATAATGGTAAACTTTATATATGTATTCATTGTTATTTTATTATTATTGATATTATTACTTCTTTGGTATTTTAAGCTACA
Source organism: Camelus ferus (assembly GCF_009834535.1). Classification (NCBI taxonomy): domain Eukaryota; kingdom Metazoa; phylum Chordata; class Mammalia; order Artiodactyla; family Camelidae; genus Camelus; species Camelus ferus. Next base: position 11,917,509 of record NC_045703.1, read on the forward strand.
TTCTCTGTGGAGACAAAACTGGCAAATGGTAAAATGATCTTATGATAAAATTAATATAACCGTAGAGCTAGCCATAATATACTCCTGAAGATATTATAGGTACACTTAATTAGTTAACAAAAATAGGTAAAAAGATATGTATGAATTAGATTTGGGTTATTCAATGATTTTTGTGATTTTTCTAAAAAAGAATTTCAAATAACTGTTTCAAAATAGAGACAGAGAGGAATGCCATAAGAAATATATGAATTATATCAAAGAACCTCACACTAAAATGCTGTTTGATGCTTCTTCTGGATTCTTAGCATTTCACACAATATTCCTGCTGTAACACAACACAAGTAGTTCTCCTTTTGCATAATTTGGATATGCATGGGTTTCAGTTACCATGGCTTAGTTCAATAACAACAGTCCTTCAACAACTCAGTTCAAATTTTAGTAATCACAACATACTAACTCTAAGGAGTTGCTGAAAGTAGGTAGTTGGCTGTTCCACCCCACTAATCGCTAAGTTAATAACAGGTGCATGCCATGATCAGTGATGGGTTAGGTCACTTCTTTCCAAATATGTGAGTGACTGGCCACTGAGCATCAGTTATTCAGTTCACAGACAGACAGCAAAACATATTGCCTTTTTGTCTCCCATTGATAAACTCACATGCTATCGTACAAAAAGGGATCATTGAAAGAGGAACTCACCCAACAACAATGAATATGCAAGAGAAACAAAAAGTAATAACCCTAGATGTGAATTTCATATTAATCATAAACAAAGTTACAGCAAGGCGGTAATGGTGGAAATGTTGACATTGTCTCCATCCACACAGACCCTAGATATACAGTGGATAAACTCCGAGAAAGTGAATTTATCAACATAAATACAGAAAGCAGTCTTGATGAAGAGGATGAAAATATCCAGAAGAAGAGTCATTTGACAACTTTGAAATCTCAAGTGTTGGAAGCTAATCCAGTTAGGAAAAGAAGTATGACAATTTCCCAAACCGGAGAAATGATACTTGCCCCATGTGTTATATCACAAGAAGTCAAACACAGTTCACATTATTTTTTTAATGATGAAACAAAACACTTTAATTCTCAGTGAACCTATATACTATGGCATTCATCTCACTTTTGTTAAAACACAGTGTACTAAGTAAAGAGCAGTTTTTACTGTTTTTTCACTTCCTTATATACTTTTAATTAACAATAACTTTTAAATATACTAACAAAACATTGTTTAAAGGTCATGAAGCAATTATAGCTTCTCCTCATTGATTATTAAGATGCTTTGTAAGATTTCAGCATGCATGGCCATTTTTATAGTCCCACACTGTGCCTTGCACAGAAATCCTGAAGCCCTTCTGCCATGTCAAATTCTGATGAAAAGAGCATCTGAAGAAGGCCACTCAACATCTATGAAGATTTTAGACCAGAACTTAAACAGAAAAAAAAAAAAGCAACGATTATAAAAGTATTATCATATTTTATATTTTAAAGTGATAATCAAGATATAGTATAAGAAATAAATGGAAAAACTGAAGAATAATCAAATATTAATTGTCTGGGGGAAAAGTGGTTTATGAAGCAAAGCAACTACACAGTCTTTTTTTCACAAAAGGTATATGTGTATCCTTTTAACACAAGGCAGTTAATTAAAATGAAGTTTTTGTTGATTATTATGACCTTAGGTTTTTTTTTAATTGAACTATAATCAGTTTACAATGTTGTGTTAATTTCTGATGTACAGCGTAGTGATTCAGTTATACAGATATATATATATATATTCATACATATATATATATTTTCATATTCTTTTTCATTATAGGCTATTACAAGGTATTGGATCTAGTTCCTTGTGCTATACAGCAGGTCCTTGTTTAACAGTTTTATATATAATAGGGTGTATCTGTAAATCCCAAACTTCCAGTTTATCCCTCCAACCCACCTTCCCCACTAATAACCATAAATTTGTTTTCTATATCTGTGAGTCTGTTTCTGTTTTGTAGATACTTGTGTTATTTTGTTTTATTTTAGATTCCACATATAAGTGATATCATATGGTATTTTTCTTTCTCTTTCTGGCTTATTTCACTTAGTATGAGAATCTCCAGGTCCACCCATGTTGCTGCAAATGGCATTATTTATTCTTTTTTAATGGCTAAGTGAGTTAGTATAATATGCCCCAAGTTTTATGTATTTTATTTTTACTTATAATATAATATTTTTACTTATAATTTAAACATTTTTGTTGAGTTATAGTCATTTTACAATGTTATGTCAATTTCCAGTGTAGAGCACAATTTTCCAGTTATACATGAACATACATATATTCATTGTCACATTCTTTTTTGCTGTGAGCTACCACAGGTCTTGTATATATTTCCCTGTGCTATACAGTATAATCTTTTTTATCTATTCTACATATGTCTGTCTGTATCTACAAATTTTGAACTCCCAAGCTGTCCCTTCCCACCCCACACCCCTTGGCAACCACAAGTTTGTATTCTACGTCTGTAAGTCTGTTTCTGTGGTTTTTTTTTTTTTAATAAAAATGAACTATGACACAACACGAAGCTTTCTATTAATAGAGTGTTTATTTGTTGATCTTTAGACCTAATAAGATACTGTTTTATTATTTTTGCTATTTATAGAAAACATGTAAGAAAAAAGAGATGCAATTGAAGAATAAACATAAGGAAATATAAAATAAATAATTTGGTTAAGAAATTCTTGAAATGTCTTCACCTTCAGAGTTTGACACCCAGCTCTCTTCCTGGCATAGAGTACTTGAAGTTCATGCTTTCCAAAAAAATAAATAAATTAATATTATTATATATATATATATATACACACACACACACACACATATAGTTTGTTTGTTTGATTAAAAGCGCTGGTGTTGCAATCTCTCTCTCTCTTTTTTTTTTTTTGGTGGTGAAGGAAAGTGCAGCATTTATTACAGGGCACAGAGCAAGGAGTAAGGGTGGCTCATGCTCAAAAGGCCTGAACTTCCCTCTGGCTTTCAGAGAAAGTTTTTTTTGTTGTCATTATTGTTGTTGTTCTGTGAGATTTTCACCTTTATAAAATTTTTAAAAAACTTAACAACTTTTATTATGTGTTTTTTTTAAATTATGTTTCCTGTACAGTAAATTATACATATTTCAGATGAACAATTTGATGGATTTTAATAGATGTATGTGCATCAATGAAACATTTCCATCACTCCCCAATAGGTGCAAATTTTGAATTCCCAATTTATCCCTTCCCACCTCTTTAATATTTCTTGAATAAATCTGTAAAAGAACTGAAAATCAGGCTTGAAATGCTGTAGATCTAGCACACTTGTGATTTATGCTGGGGAAATGTTGGGATGCACATCTAATGAACTACCTCTTTTGTTTCCCACATTTGTCTCTTCAGAATTAAAAGATTATTTTTCTCTTTGGATTTTCTTCTAAACAATTAGTATTTTTGTTTTTACTTTTTAGACAATAATCATGTTGTTTTATTTTATTTCTATTACATTTAATATAAATATATTTTTATATATAATAGATAAATAATGAGTTTCTACTGTACAGCACAGGCAACTATATTCAGTATCTTATAGTGACCTATAATGAAAAAGAATATGAAAAGGAATAAATGTATGTATATGTATGACTGAAACATTATGCTGTACACCAGAAACTGACATAACATTGTAAACTGACTGTACTTCGATTAAAATATGCATATAGATATATATTTTTTTCTTTCCAGAGAGCTTGCATAATTCATTTGGAAAATGCTACTATAAATGCAGGCTTTGGGGCATTTAGCTAACTTGATCTTCTGTGGCAGGTCAAACATGGTTTTTAATCTCCATTTTTAAAGAAAATGTATATTTTCTTTTATTATGAATATTTCTTTAATATCTACTTGGTGTTTATTATTTTTGAAGCAAAAATACCTAGTGAAATGTTAAGTTTTAGAACGTAGAGTTTTAAATTTATTAGCTAAGTTCTCCATAAAATAAAATGCTGTGTCAAAATATATTTAATTGCATATTGTGGAGCATTTTCTCCTTTGGTAGGTTTCTTTAAAGCGTATTTATAATCTGCTGCTAAATCCACGATCTTGATGGGAACTTATTAGTTATTACTGAGGTAGAAAACTCATGCAGAGAATTATGTTTTAAGCTCCTGTTTGTCAGGTGGAATTTCACAATAACCCTTACTTAACACCACTGAATACCACTATTAACTGTTCTCTGAAACTGCAGTAGTCAGAGCCAACGAAGCTGCCATGTGTCCCTCTGTAAAGTGACCTGGGACACTCTCATCTCATGAACCCTCTATCTAGCAATCTTTCTGAATGTGGGAAAGCAATGCAAATAATGCTTAAGCGGTAATAAAATGAACACAGGTCTTTTAGAACAAATGCAGGTATTTTGGACCAGATAAAATGATTATTCTGATAATTTTCAGATAGTTAAATACAAAGGGATTTATTTGTGCTTAAAGTATTTTATCTATTGCTGCAAATTATGCAAAGAGTTATACCAGCACTCATGACAGAAAAAAGAAATGAACAAATGTATCCATGAGGTAAAAATGATTGAAGTCTGGGAAAATTTGTAGGGCAGCACTGTCACCAAAAAAAGTAAATTAAAAAAGCAGGTGAAATGCATTTTACTAATATATTTTGATTTTATATCATATATCCAGAACACTATCATTTCTACATGTAATCATCATTTTTAAAATATTAATAAAATATTTTATATACTTTTGTACTAAATCTTTGTAATGTGTTGTGTAAAACAGATCTCAACTCAGATTAGCTATGTTTCAAGCTCTCAAGATCCCAGTGTGTCTAGGGGCTGCTGTATTTGACAGCTCAGATTTAGGGATTTATGACCTTCTCAGTATAAATAAATATACATGGAGATAATCTCTTTTTTGGTATATATGGGAAAAACAGCTATAATATCTTCTCACTTATCCAATTCTTTCACATACATCCCTAACAAACAGAATATTAAACCCTCCTCCTCCAGCATTTGGCAATGCCTTTGTCTTCGGTACACACCACACAGAAATACATCTTTCTTTCTACCTTGGAACAATGGTAAAGCAATTTTTTGTGCAAAATATTTCTCATCATGCATTTGGAGAAATTTCTTTTAGAGTGATGATCTACACAAATGTTTGGATTTCAAAAAATCATATAATTAAATAATTCAATATACAAATTAGAATCAAATTATAGAATTAAATAATTGTAGAATTAAATATAGAATTAAATAATTCAAATGTAAATGATTGCACTTAAATTCCATCTTACTTTTATTAAAAGTCAGTGATAGATTGGGAATGCATCAGCTTTAGGCACAGATGAGACAAATAAATACGTGTTTCACTCCCGGCCATAAAAATTAGGTGACCTTGAGTGTGTCACTAATTTCTTTTCCTAGATGTCAGTTTCCTAATTTATAAAATGTGACATATAATTATATTGAATTATTTGTCCAAAGTCACATATTGGTAGTGATCTTTGAGTCTGTAAAAAGAAGTCTGGAACATCCGAATAGTTTAAGAGTGAATCAAATTGATGGCCATTAGTGGTTCTAAAATACTTCCGTGTGTGTCCTGCTTTCGCATATGGAACATGACTGCTACTTAGCATACTCATAAGGTAGAGCATTGTTTTTTCCATCCCTGCCTGGATCAGAGTCTAAAAATCAGCTCTAGAATCACTAAAACCAAACGTTTTATATGTAATAGCTCTAGTTCTAACAATAATATTGTAAGATAGACATTGTTAACCTATTTAACATCTAAGGAAGACAAGGCATGGACAGGCTTACAGAGTCTCCCAAATTCACGCACTTCATGTGTAATAAAACTAGGAGGCAGACAAGTTAACCTGACGGCAGAGTTACTTTCTCCCATCCTCTCTTACCAGATGTGTCTGTGTGTTTTGGGCACGTATCATGTTAATCATTTCTCGGTAAAACTCAAATATTTCTATTTCTACCTCATTCGTTTTTGGGGGTTGGGGAGGAGGAGGTGGGAGGTAATTAGTTTATTTTATTTTTTTTTTTTATTTAACAGAGGGATTGGGGATCGAACCCATGATCTCTAGCATGCTAAGCACGTGCTCTCCCACTGAGCCACACTCTTCCCCGTTGTTAATAATTGTTAATACATCAATTAAAAAGAAATCAGCATGTTCAAGGAATTATCTCATTTTACTCACTATTCTATTAAAAAAGAAAGAGAAAGGTGATCTTCCTAATCTCTCTAAAGAAAATAACTCTCTTCCAAAAAGAACTTCCTACCCATATACCACTTCTTGCAAACTGTTCATGCTCTAATTATATACTTCATGCCACCTTATTACCTCTAAAAAAAGTCATTTTCAAATTGAGGACTTTCGATTATCTAATCTTAATTTATTTCTTCCAGCTGCTATATTCTTATGTTCAGATTTTTTATAAAAAACAGCATAAAATCTTCTATCTGCATCTTGAAGATGATGGCAAATTTGCACATATTGTGTAAAAGACGATTACACGGTGGTTCTTTTTTATCAGGATCTGTTTGTGCAGACTGGTTGGCAAAAGATGAGTGGGAGATGAGTAAAAAGTGAAAGATTCAGTATTCTCAATAAGTGATTTGCAATTTTCTATTTAGTTTCCAAAGGGAAAGAGGAAGAAAGTTCTGGGTGTTTATTTTGGCTAAACGTTTCACTGCATTTGCTGCTCTATAAGATGAAAAAAACACTATTCATCACAAATGCACATTTTAGATGTAGTCATATAGTACTGGGTACGTGCATAAATTGGCTGGTTCTGGAAAGAAGATACAAATCATTATCTTATTCCGCATAATGGAAAGGATGAGTCATTCTGTCCTTCCAAACCTTGCTCTCCTTGTTTGTTCCCTATTTTAGTTAATTGAAACACCTTCCTCCCAATCGCTCAGCTTAGAAAATAAGAAATTATCATATCATTATATTCCTATATCCTTCAGTCTATATCTTACTTGGTTTCCTGAACCCTTTGTGGACTTTCATATTTTTTGTGTGTTTTTCTTGCTGTTGGCCTCAGTCCAGACTCTTCGCTTTCCTCAGTTAAACACACCTGGGTTCTCGGTCCTCTTCGGGGAGTCAATCAGAAGATTCTGCCGCATATCTTTTCCCTCATAATTTTACATATTAATAACCTCTTCCCCTTTTGCATTTTGCAGATCTGTTTCAGTTTATTTAAAGACCTGTTTCTAGCTTGTTTTATGCCTTAACTTATTATATCTCTTGTCTCCCCTTCCATCGTTTCAGATGCCTGAGGAAGCTGAATGGGGCAGCATAAAAACTCAGTAACTGTTCATTGACAGATTGGATATTTGGGTGTGTTCTTCCAAAGCAGAAACAAAGTGGGAGTAAATTTGACAGCTTTGGAGGCTGCACTGGCTTTTACTTACTTTTTTTTTGAAATAAAACTTACCATGACATCTCTAAATAGCTTCTATATCACAAAAAATTATAAATATTCAGTGAGATTTGGTTCTAAATAAAGGCATACTTATCAGTATACTTCTGTTATATTTAATATTACATATTGAGGCAGTCACTAATTAATAAGATTATATTTTAAATGATTCTTGTGGAGTCTCCCCAAAGTCATGTTTTTCAGCATGTCTTTAACCTTTCAATTTGTTACCTAAAATTGAAAATCCCAATTTGACCATCACTTGGTTACTCTTACACTCAAAAAACCTTTCAAGAGTAACAAGTGGAAAGTCTGAAATGGCAAGGACCTATAAAATGGAAAAGGAACTGATAATTTGGAAAAGCAAAATATAAACCTATAAAGTAAATATATAATTCATAAAAGAGACATTCAATGAGGACTTTGGAAAATATTCACTTTTGAATTTAAACACAAGTAGCAGATGAAGAAGACTCTTCTATCCTGTGTAAAGAATGAGGTATACATTTCACAATATCGAATATAAACTTGAGCCTCCAGTTGCTAAAAATATGAAAGATAGAAAAACACCAAAGCTCTACTTTATTATTTTTTGATTCCTCTTCTTTTCTGAAACAGCATTTAAAGTTCTACTCCCCGATGGGGATGTGAGCACATTCTCAGCTTCCCAGCAGATGTGCTGTCCTGGGTGTGGCCCTAGGAGAAGACCATTCTCCTTGCTGGGCCTTTGTATTGCCACTTTGGAATACGGTCCAAGGGCTGTGAACTCAGAGCCTGGGCACATAGCATCTGCTGATGTTCTTGAATGCTTGAAGGTGGCAATAAAACACAATAGAGTAGTTTTCCATTTTGATTTTTGATTTACAAATAGAGCATCTATTGAAAATATGATACATATAACGCAACAAAGTGAATGGGGTATTATTCCCCAAGAGGATACGGGAAACAGCATCATAGCTTACGATGAACAAGGTCTGAGGACCCAGTGCTTAACATGGTGACTACAGTCAGTAACACTGTGATATAATTGAAATAGGATACAATTGTAGAGCTTAAACATGCTCACAAAAAAGATAAATATGTGAGGTGATGGATGTGTTAACAAGATGAGTGGAATTCTTTTATAATTATATAATATAAAATCATCACAATGCATGTTTTGAATATCTTACAATTTTATTTTTCAGTTATACTTCAATAAAGCGAAAAAAGCACTGTATTTCAGAAATACAAATTTCATATCATTTTTCTTTTTAATTTTAACTGCAGAATAGATACAATTCCTTAAGTCATATGAGTGTTTTCATATGAAATATTTCAATAATACATGACCTGGCCTTAGGAAAAATAAAAAATAGCCTTATAATGCATCCACTCATCTTGTAGAGTGAAAAGTATGGAAAAACACCCTAAATTCTCATAATCTGAAATACTTTTTTGCCACAGTTGAGTGCCTAATTTCCCCCATCCGGCAAACATGACATCAGTCCAGGGTGTAGTGTCTCCACTTTTGCAACTAAAAATATCATCTGTGGACCAGGACCATTGATTGGCATCACCGGGGAATGTGTGAGAAATTGAGAGTCTCAGGTCTCATTCCAGACCCAGTGAATTATTTTCTGCCTGTTTGCCAGACTCCCGTAGTTCGTATGGTCATTAAAATGTGAACAGTTCTGGACAAGTGAATGTAGTTAGAAAGGGTGAAATATTACAAGGATTTCTTGCTGACAAATATAAAGGAATCAAAGTGTCCTGGGTCCCATGCCAAACATAAGTAGAAATGAACTAGGGATGGGAATTTGCTGAACACAGAGGAAGAACAGAGACATCCCAAAGGTTATCTAATGAAAGGTATCAGAGGAACTAGTTAATATCCCTTGTTGCCAAAATTTCTGTAGTTTTCCAGAGGCAAGAGTTGACCAGCTACCGAATTTTAATTTTTCTAACATTTTAGTCAAGAGGATACATTTTCTGAATTTTGGAGTGTATTCTTATTGCTTGAGAGACATCACATCAACCCCAAATTGTACATTATGCTTTCCTTGGGTCAGTGATGTGTAAAAAAGTAATAACTAGACTTTTGGGGTCAGTTTAGAGAACAGAACCCAGCATCTCATTTGTTTATTTTCACTCAGAAATTATACAAACACTAGGAATTTTGCTGTTAATAATGTCCCACTCTTAGAATAAGAGGAAAAAAATAAAACAAACACTTTGTCATCCTATTTGACCATTCCATCCTAAATAAAGAGACTGTCACAGTGTTCCTTGGTGGTATGTTTCATGCAAATCTGGCATTAGTTTGAATTAACATTGAATGAGAGAATGAATCAATCAAGCAATAAACAGTTAATAAAACAAGTTAGGGAGGCTTAAATAAATTATTCTTGCAAGGGCAGTTATTAAATTCTGTAGGACTTAGATAGAATCCATTGTTAGATTTCTTGAAAAACCGTAATAACTAGGAAAATTGTGGGTCTGTGAGAAGCCCAAAGATAACAAAAAGAAGCCAATGTCCCAGATACATCAGTTCTACTGTGTATGTCTTGACATCTCTTTCGCCAAAGCCACACTTATTTGAAATATGTGTGCTACCAATCGGGTGCCTGTTCTCCCTACACTTGGACTTGAGTGAACTATAAGGTAGTTGAATTCAGAAAACTTGTAGTCAGTGCTCAGCTACCTTGGTGGGCTATCTGACTTGGGTAGACATTGGAGAACACTTCAGAGTCTTTAATAAATGCCAACATATTTCTAATCTTAAAATATTTTAAATAGGAAATCATAGAAAAGACTTCCTTAATGAAGGCATATATATAATATTTGCTAATAAATATCAATAAATCCCTATTGTAAATAAGGTTACTACATATATGTACTTTATTTATAATCCATGTCATATTACACTCTCATTATACATGGAGAACTTAGATGTTATTTTTATTCTTTGATCTTAAAGTGATACTTACCTTTTATCATACCTATCATGGTACAAGGATATCCATAATTGTAATAACTTACTAGCTTTCTTAACTGGGTTCTTTTAATGTTTCATCCTAGAACCTTTAACATCAGTCTGTATGATCAGCCCCAACCAACACTTGGACATCAATTTTTGCCATTGGTAGAGAAAGATGAGTGTAATATAGATAGATAGATAGATAATCAGTGGTTTGTCATGATAAATCTCAATGCTTTAGTTTTAGTATTCCACAATTGTGGTATTTGATTCCTTCTCCCTAATATCAATCTGATATTTAATGCTGTTCTTCTCTATCCTATACCCTAGTTATAAGATTTCTCCTCCCAATAACTTGGCTTTGAGTCCTTTCTGTAATTGGATCTCCTTCTGTAAAACTTTGTTAGTGACTAAGTCTAACATACATACCTCTACTCAGATCTCCTTGACACCAAGTGATCCTGGTAGAAATAAGGAAAATAATAATTGTTTATTAAAATTCTTTATATATACACACATATATGTATGTACACACATATATGTGTATATTTTAGACCATGGATTTTGTATAACACACATAGCAACACTGTGTTGTAGGTATTATTTCCATTTTATACATTTTATAATTGAAGGGTCTGTCTTAAAGAGCTCAAGTAAATTCTTCACTGTTACCCAGCTGGTAAGGGCAGCTCCTCAGCCACGTTTAAGCATGGCTTTGTTCAATATCAAGATCTGTACCACCATCATCATGTACACTAGTTCACAACTTCCCTGCCCGCCCCTGTTAGTTATCATCTCCAACACGGGCCTGGGGATAGCAAAGGTGTTTCACCTTTAACACCTACAACGGCCAGTTGGTAGAAACTAACTAGAATGGGGGGTCACAAAGACTTTAATATTTTTTACATTTACTTTTTATTTTGAGAAAATTGTAGGGTCACATGTAGTCGTAAGAAAAAATACAGAGAAATCTAATATACTCTACTCAGTTTCTCCAGTGGTAACATCTTGCAGAACTGAAGAGTGCAATATGACTATTGTATTAGAACAGGAAACTGAAACTGAAGCTGGTGTAACCCACCACCTTCTTCAGATTTCATCAGCCTTACATGAACCTGTGTGTGTGTGTGTGTGTGTATGTTTAGTTTTATGCTATTTTATTACACGTGTAAATTTACACCACCTCCATTACGGTCAGGATATGGAGCAGTTTGGTCACAAGGATCTCTCCTGCTACCCTTTAACAGCCACAACCGCCTCATTCCCCTCCTACCTCCCTAACCCTCGGTGACCTTTAATGTCTTCTCCATTTCTACAATTTTATAATTTCAAAAATTTTATTTAAACATTACCTTCTGAGACTGGCTTTTTAAACTCATCATAATTCCCTTGAGACCCACCCAAATTGTTGTGGGCCCCAGCAGTTCATTCTTTGCATTGTTCAACAGTGCTGCAAAGGCGTGGATAGGTGGGTCATGGTTTGTTTCTCCCACTGACGTACATTTGGGTCATTTTTACTTTTTTTTCCTTCAACTTTTATACTCTTTTTCTTCCTATGCAAAAAATTTATCAGAAATTATAACTGGAATCAAAAGCATTCCTGTTAAATGTGTTGAAAGCAGACATTAAACTATTATTATTTTGAGCAACTTTCTCTTCAATATGGAATACATAGTACTTTGATTTTATTTATTTCATCAATGTTTGAAATTTTATGAAAAATTTAAAATTACTTTTGAATTAGATATGATAGGAAAAGTTGAAAAAGATACTCACATATTATATATATTTGGCAGACTATGCAAAGGACAAGTTGGCATGGAAAATTTCCCAAGAAGATTTAATCCATAGGAAATTCTCTAAGTACATTTTCCTTTTCAGGATAGATTCATGTTAGAGGATTTAGTCATCTTTAAAATAATTTAAATTACAGGACAAGAATATTGCTCCTAAGAGACGTTTTATTCATTTTAAATTGAAGGAAAGGAGGTTAATGAAATTGTGCTCTTTTACCTAGTTTACCAGCAGATTAACTGCAAAAGTTTTCGTCTTATAACGTTCAAAGTAATAATTATCAGCATAATATATGCAAAATATTTTACAAATGTTAGTTTGATATAACTGCAGACCCATTATATAAAGTGCACTTTAAGTCACCTCTGTATGACTCCAGGTTAGATTTCCATCATCCCAAACCCTTTGGAAGATGGTGAAACACATGAAAATGTATGAGGCATCTGAACAATGCAAAAGCAACTACAGAACCCCTGAAATTAAGGCAGGCTGCTTGGGTCCATTTGGCCTGGAAATCTTTAAAAGCTGCGTTATGTGTTTTTCTAGTTTATCACAGATTAGATGGTGCAGTTAGATTAGAAGCAACAAATTAGACGTGGGAAGAGGTAATAGGGGGTGTCAGGTAAAGGCATTCTGACAGCAGTGAGAAATTACAGCTGACAGCCTGACACTGAGGAATACAGCATCTCCCAGCACACGCAGAAATGTGCTGTGTGTTTAGCACGGAACAAGAATGGGGAGGCATCATGATGGGGATGAGTCATCAGGAAAAGGACTACATTATGTGCTGTGCCCTCTGTTGAGGAAGGAAGTGAAATGTACTCCCTGCCTTTTGGAAGAATTTCTACCAACAACAGCAACAAAAAAAGTTTAATTAAATCATTGGCACCTGATGGGAATCAACTTTCTTCATTGACATAAAATATGGTTTCATGATAAAAATTCCATCCAGCTTCCCTGCTTCTCTTATGATTTTATTCTGAAGCAAGTTGGTATTATAAAAATATACAGGTCTTGATGTACTGAAAATTTGCATATGAATTCAAATTCCATCCCTTACAGTGTGAGACTTCGGGCAATAGAGTCTCTTTGAGGTGGAGTGTTCACATCTCTAACTCCAGTTTTACTTACATCTTTAGGTTTCAGTTCAGATCAAACAAGAGTAAGTGCAACTGAGATCAGATTGACTGATTCGGTGACACAGGAGTCCTTACTGGTACCCGTGCCCAGGCCTTCTCTGTTGGTAATTGAGGGAATTTGAGACACTGGTGTAATATTTTAAAAAGATCAATGTTTCAGAAGCTTGCTGACTTTCAAGAGATGTTTTGAGGCATCTGTTTGGATGTCAGGTATGTAACGCGTGGACTAGACTGCAGGTCGATGTCTAGCATCTCAGACTTCTGGAGGATGGTAGGATCTGTGAAAACATACAAAGCATCTGAATAACTTAGAATCACAGATCCCTGCAATGAAGGGGTTCTCTCTTTGAGCTCCATTTGCATTGCAAATCTGAAAAAAGTCAGGGTGTCTGTTTTTCCATTTCATTGCAGATCAGAAGCAACAAACTCCACGTGGGAGGAATGAGGGGAGGTGGTGGGTAAATGCATTCCAACAGCCTTAAGAAGTTAAAGCTGACAGCCTGACGTTGAGTGATACAGAAACTGCTCCAAACTCACTTCTTACCTTTTGGTGGAGATGAAAAAGGATCAGGACATTAAATAATATCCGAAGACATCCCCTTGTTCTTTATCACAACGTCCCAGTGTTGTTTTCTAGTGTTTGACCTTGACACATGTTGATGGGGAGAGGACACTGTGTGAGAACTGGCTTGTTTTTCTCTCTGCTTCAGGCAGAAACAAGTTGAGGACAAGTAAGAGCAGAAGATGTGTTCACAGGTCATGGGAAAAAGAACTCTGTGACCTACACGCAAAGGCCAGTCATGGCAGCTTTGGGTGAGGAAGTTGGGAGACTGGAAGAACATTCTGAAATGTGTCTGAAAGGTAGCCTTCACTAGGAGTGAGGAAAGGGGAGCGTCAGTAAATGATTCTCTTTGCACATGGAAGCTTGTTGTGGTTACTGTTACCATTCGCTTTGCTTTTCCCATTTTGCGGGGAAGGATATATATTTTTTGAACTTACTAAAAATGATGGTAAGTTAAGTCTGAGTATGTTGGTGTACTGAGATACCAAAAAGAGTTTCCCTCCACTTTCCCAGTTACCTGGGATTTGCTCCATTCAACAGGACGATGGGCAACGATGGTAGTGCATTGTAGTCCATTCTGTCCGTCTGGTACCCATCAGCCTCATGGAGTTATTGAGTGTTTAAGATGTAGCTAGTGTGATCAAGAAACCGATTTTTTAGATTGTATTTAATTTTATTGGATTAACATTTAAATTAAGTGGCCAAATGTGACTTGCATTTATGGCACTGGATGATGCAGACCAATGTATGATTTTTTTTTAAGATATCAAAATAGTTGAAATTAATGGAAAGATTTTATAATTGAAAACATGTAAAAAAAACCTTCTCCATGCAGACTTAAGGAAAGAATGCAAGAAAATCTGAGTCTCTTCATTGCAGCTAAATAGAAGAAAAATGGCATAAAATGCTGGAAAGTTCTTCTCTCGTTCTGGTGCCTGCCGTGAAACTGAGAAATATTATCAGGGCAAGGGAGGAATCACAATGCATCAGTTGTGAACGTTTATTCAAGTAGAAGACTCATCAGGGGATTAAGAATAAAACATTTATTTTTTTCCTCAAGATGCAGGCAGTGCAGAAAACCTTTTAGTGAATAAATGATCTTAGGAAATACCTATTTTAATAATAATCTCTATTATTCAGGCTGTGTAGCTAACACTGGAACCAGATAGTAAAGAGACAAATTTTTTTTTTCAGAGGCAAAATTAGAGGATCACATGCTCATTAGTCCTCATAGAATAAAATAGAGCAGAAAAATGTATGTTTAATTAGTTATTTTTAAATAATGACTTTTTGATAAATAAAACTATAAGAAACTTCTAGATCTAATATATTGTTTATAATTTTACTTATATATATCTATATATTTATTGAATGTATATGAATATAATTATAATTTTATTGTAATTTGTTTTGTTCATTGATATTCAAATATTATAGCCATGGTAATTTGAAGATTGCTTCAAAGTGACTGCTGTTAAGCCAACAAAAAGATACTGTATAAGCCACGAAGCTTTTAATAGTACATGTGGTGCATTGATAATAAACCAGGAGAGGATGTGACTGATACTAATGCTTCAGAGTTTTCTAGATAGAAAAGGATTTTTCTTACTCAGAATATGTCTCACCCCATCCGTCTACTAATTTTCAAAACTGGGCTTATGCACTTGCACACCACAAACCACAGTTCTTTCTGCTGCAGGCACAGAAAATTTTAGCTCCTTGAGGTAACCTTACCCTGTTAAGTGCTAAGTTCTTTGAAAATTATTTTACCGTATTTCCAAAGTGTGTCCTCTCTACTCTTCCCCCCACCCTTTTCAGTTTGTTGAGGCAAAATCATTGCTAAAAGGGGAAATAATATTTTTTCATTCTAAATATTGTCAACCTAAGAAAATGAAGTACCTTAACAGAGACAAAATATCTATCATTTATTGTAGCATGAAAACATACATAAAAAGAATGGCAACCATTTTCTCAGCTTTCCCCACTAAGACATGTTTTTAGAATCCTCTGAGTCTTTTCAGATCAAGCATTGAGTGATACTGGAATGTGGAATGTAAAAGTATACTCAGTAGAAATGTGAAAACATCATTGACATTCAATGAGCGATAACTGAGTGCCTAGACTGCCCACTGCATCCCAGTCCAGGCTCCGGATGTGTAAAATGAAGTAAGCACAGTGACCCCCTACTAACATTTGGGAATGTCACAGATGCCACAGGCAGGTAGACAATTAAATGCTACCTCAGCTGGTATGAAATGAATGCCATAGTAAAAGCGAAATCAAAATAGCATGTGAACTTGTGAACACACAGTGAGTTATGTGATTAATTTCATTTGCAATAAATAATGCTTGATTCTATTGGGAATAAATAATGTTTTTCCTAACAGGAAACAGAACTTCTAACCTGGATATTAAAGATTTATATGATTTTGAGGAAGAGTAAAGGGTGAAAATCATCTCAGGCTAAGGAAAATAACAAATCTTGGATTCCTACACAGTCATAAGTTTTAGTAGAAAATGGAAAACTATTTCATTATAGGCCATTACAAAATATTGAATATAGTTCCCTGTGCTGTAGAGTAGGGTCTTGTTGTTTACCTAATTTACATATAGTAGTTAGTGTCTATAATTCTGAAGCTCCCAATTTTATATATATGTGTGTGTGTGTGTGTGTGTGTGTGTGTGTATAAATGAATCACTATGCTGTACACCAAAAATTAATACAAAATTATAAATGGACTACACTTCAATTAAAAGAAAATGAGAAACTAAATGGAGTGTGGAGCACATGTATATATAGTAGAAAATGAGTTTGAAGATAGATTGGAAAGTCCAACTGAGATGTGTTTTCATAAACTGTAATAAGGATATTTCTTCCATCGGGAAAGAATCAGCGATTTACACTGTGTTTAAAAGTTCATTACTGACTTTGATGGAAAAGATGGTTGGAAAAAAAGAACATGCACACAGAGAGGTCTGTTGACAGACCTGATATGACAGTCAAGCTAGACAAGATGGCAGCCTGGACCTGGCCAGCATCAATGGGGTTGAAAAGGAGATATGTTTAAATGACACTACATATTTAGCAACTTGAGAAAATAAAGGAAAAAAATACTGAATGATGGAAATACACAATACCCTCAACACCAACAACAAAATCAACAAAAACCAATGACAATAACTGCGCAGAAAGTCTATGAAAAATTCAACAAATTCTACTTCCTTTACATCTTTTAAAATACAATATGCATGAGGTGAGATCAAATCTAGGTAACTTTTGCTTCAAATATATTTTTCTCTTTTTTTAAGCTTTATTGAGGTATATAATTGAGATATAGAAAGCTGCATATATTTAACGTGTAAATATATTTACTTCTATTTCTGAAAATAACGTTAGAAGAGACAAGGAGAGCGAAGAGATGTTTTAGGAGAAAACTAACCCTCCTTGCTTTAGATCCTAACCCATCTCCAGATAATAGTACTCTAATTAAAGTTCTATTTCTGATTATTTTAGCATTTTATTGTATTATATTTGAAAACTAAATATAAAATGTTCATTTTTTTAGATAATTTGAAGATGAAATCTATAAAAAATTACAATTGCTTTTGTGTTACATATTGTGTCTAAATAAAGTGTTATATCAATTTTTAAAAATCCCACAGCCCCCATGAGTATGGAAAATGTCTTGCAATACTTTCATTCTAGATATTCCATTGTTTCTTTGAGTAAGAAAAAAAAATCCATTAAGTTGAAAAGTCCCAACCAAGAAAATGATAAAATAAATGATCTTGTTTATGTGATTTGACAATTTAAATTGTTTTTCACTCCTAAGTTTGACAATTTATTTCCTGCCTCCATTTGTCTTTGATTCAAATTCCATTTTTCTTCTTTTTCTATCTTTATAATATTTTATTAAATGATCTCCTGGAATATTCATGTTGTAAGTTAAATGGTTTTAAAACATTATTGTTCTCTTTTTTTTTTTCAGGAGCCAAAAATCTAAAAAATTATCTATTATGAGAATTTCTCTCCCCGGATGACTCTCATGGGAAAAATTTTCCAATGGCCAATAGCCAATTACATGAGTAATTTCCATTGTTTTTAAGGGCACTGTGGTTTGATTGTATTCGTATTGAATAAAAATTCACCCTTTATTATGAGCAAATACTTCAAGGAAAGAAGATGAAACTGATATATTTAATTTTCCTCTTGTACTGAGTAAGCATAATAACAAAAATGCAAAACTTGATTAATCAAACGATAAATGAAATTATAAACTGAAAGTATAGATTTTTCATTTCTCAATGAAATGAACTGCTCACTCTCAATTTTAAAGAACTTATTTCACGTTAATACAATGACTAAACAGGAAAAACAAAGGCAGTCTATTTCAAAGCAAGAGACTGATACAGGCCAGATTAAACTACAATGTTCTGTATTTTATTACCTTAACAACATGCTTGTTTTCTTAGTGTCTTGCATCATTCTCCTGAGAACAAGTATCTTCTGTTTTAAATTGGGAAGTTAAAAAAAAGATGCGAGCTAAAAATGATTATTACTTAGAGAGTGATACAAAATCTGGTGTAGCAAGCTGAGTGAAATACAATGTAACGTTTCAGTAGATTCCTTTTTTCTACGTATACAAATGATTTAGTCATTAGCAGTATTATTTATAATACGTTTACCTTGCTTTGCTGGTGCGCTTAATTTGACAGCAGTCATCTCGGACAGTGGAAGGTGAGTTTCTTTAGACTTGCGAACTCTGTCTAGATGCGATTCTCTCTCTCTGTTTAGTCCCTGCCCCCAAGATGGAGCCTTGTAGACTTCCCTTCTAGGAGCTTAATGTATTTCCTAGAAATTCTCCTTCTTGGCACACCTTAAACTACAGTTTTCCCCTCCAGTTATTTAAGACTGTTGGAAGCTCTAATGAGCTTATAAGCCACTTTTTTCTTGGCTTCTTAGCTTCTTTTACATGACGGTTTAAAAACCTTAAATGTCTTAAGAGGAAGAACTGAATAGATTGTCAGACTGTCCTCAGTACTCTCACTTTTGCTCCAAAATTGTATCCACAAACTTATGGTCAGCTTCAAATTTTATCTGGTCATATTTATGACATAACTAAAACTTCTTCTGACTTCTCTGGTTCTCAGGGGTGAGCTCTGACTGGCTCCCCTGCAAAGAACTCAGGACTTAGAAAAGCATCTTGCTGTGGGTGTGTCTAACCTCAGTGAAATGTAGAGATTTTTTCCCAGAATATGAAATATATCCCAGAAAATTAAATGTATCAATCCGCACACAAAGTCATTGCTCTCTCAGGTACTATCTATTTACCATAACAGACTCTTTTTCTTCTTTATCTAACTTTGTAGCTGTTCTTGTTACAAGATTGATATGGCAAAACCATCTCCATTTTGCTGTGACCCCTAGGATTGTGACTTGAGCAAGTTAAATAGTTGGTTTCATTTACTAAGATGTGATGTGCTTACACCAAAGCCCATATGAGGTCAGAAATAAATAATTCTGTCTTGGGAACGTGAACTTTGAAATGCCTTTTAGGGAATGTCCAAAGGGAAAGGATCAGCAAACAATTTTATGCATCAACCTAGTTCATTTTTAAATTTAACAATTAAGTGTCCATCATATGCCAGAGATTATTCTCATGACAATAAACAGCAGTACAGACACATTTGATTTAAAGACATTAAAATATACTAAAGGGCATTAAAATAATTCCATATCTTCCAAATAATATTTTCAAAAATTTTATACCATATACAACACAAACCTACCACATGGAATTCTTGTTATCATATTCTTAATGAATATTAGTCATGGATATTTCTTTATTAAAATTTGGTTTATGGCTTCATAGAACTTTTCTGTTTCTCCAAAATATATTTAATAATACAGAGTAAGGTTCAATAATGTTTTCCAATGAGTGTTTATGGCAGTTTGAGAAATTTCCATGAAAAAGCATTGCTATAACAGCTGAGGCCAGGATGGATTTGCTTGATCAGTCATTCCTATCCAGCATACCCTGTTCCACAAAGTCTGGCTCTGCAATGAAATTTAATGAAATTTATTTACCTTTGCATGTGCTTATTTTCTGATTTGGCATTAGTTCTGAAGGTTTACATCACCTACATGTCAGTGAGTGAATCAATTAGTTTTCACATACTTCAATTTTTTATCATGTAACTCTACATACAGTATGTTACTCTTTAGATGGAGAGGGTCAGGGCGCTGATGAAAAGAGAATTCTGCGTACTTAGTCTTATTTGCCCACATTATCTCCAATAAAAATTCCAACAACTCTGTAAGGGAATTACTGCTTTCATGTGCGTACATTTGTGAAAAATCAAGGGACGCAAGTTAAAATGTTAGCCAGTTGTTCATTTTTACAGATTTATTCAGTGGTGTGTTATGATTTTATAAGGAAAATAAAGAGACCACACTCAAATAGCTAAGACAAGGTATATAGTAAGCGGGGAGGAGCAGAACTGGGGTCTGACCACCACTTATATAAACATTAAAAGTAATTGAAAACTAGAAATATAATTTATTTATGATTTTCGTTACAGAAAGTCACATCAGAGCTTTGTTTACCCTATTTTCCGTTAAGTACTCTTAAAGGTTAGAAAATAGATACTTCAAAGAATAATCACTAATTAAAAATATCTCAAAAATCTTTTATTTCTTTTCCATTCACATTTCCAAAATTTCCCCTACACTAGTATAAAAGCTTCCAATTGTTTCTTTTTTAACTTATCACTCATGCTACACATGATATTATGATAACATTATATGCATGGTCATATAAATTAGCATATATAATGTGTATACACACACACACACATATTCTCACATGCTTTAATTGTATATATATGTAAAATTTATATGCATTATATATAATATATAATTATATATAATTATTTACAATTAAATATACAAATTGTTATGTACATTATATATATAGCACATTATATATAAATAAAATTTTCTATATAATTATGTATTATAAATTTTATATACATCATATATTATATTTATATACATTATATACATTATATACATTACACACACACACACACACACACACAGAGTACACAAAATCCCTGAGTGCCAGCCAGGCCAACTTAAAACTCCTAAGAGGTATAAAGCAGTGATTATCAAAAATTAAACTATGTGAAAATCCCCTGGAGGATCTGTTACATTACAGATTGATGGACTCTACCTTTACTTTTTGATTCAGTGCACCTGAAGTATTGGCTGAAAATGTATATTTTTAAAAGGTTCTCAGGTGATTTTAGCACTTTCGATTTATAGACTACTCTCAGAAAAACCAATGTTCTTCAAGACAAGTGTCCAAATATATTTATTTAAATAAATCACTATTTGAAACCTGTAAGCATTCAATTGTCCTTTGTCTAGCTTTTAATTTCAAAACAGCCAGAATCTGTCCCTGAATGTTTTGCCCTAAATTTACAATGCTTCATTTGTTCACTTTAAAATAGAAACAACAGAATAATGCAAACTACTTAAAAACTAGAAATATTCAGTTTAATATTTTAACTCTCTTACACATGATGAAATGTGCTATTAATAGAGGTTTTTTCCTTCTAACTGTACTAGGAGAAATATTGAAATAACAGGAATGCATACTTCAGTTGATGCACAGTTGACTTTTCCTTCTTAGAAGGATTTATTTATGCAACGGTCTGAATTTCGGACTAAACGTTTTGTTTCCTTCTTTTTAAGAAGTCAAGATATTAGGACATGAAGGACAAATGGATGTGCTTTCTTTTGAACGAAGGACAAATGTGTGTACTTTCCTTTAGGTCTGTCACCAAATATATGACCAAGTCACCAAATAAGATTGCTTGTGAATTTATGAGACATTATGTATAGAAACAAACTGCTCAAATTAAAATGTATATGAACATTTTATATGAATGTGATTCCAAGCCTACTTCAAAGATAATGAGATACTGAGTTTTAAAAAAATATTATAAAATGTTAAAAAAAAGCTACTTAACAGTAGCTTTACCTACTTGTACTTTATCTATTTGCCACTCTTCTGAAAAAGCTTTGATATTACTAAGATTACAAAGTATCACTGAAAAAAGTAAAATATTAAAGACAAATTATAAGGAAAAATTTGAGCAAAGCATAAGGGTAGGCAAAACAAGAAACAAAAATAAAAGATCAATAAATATGTAAAATACATATTCCCACATAAATTATTTGAGAAAGAGAAATAAAAGAATTGACTTTGAATGTGTGTAAAGTACAATGGGAAAACATTTTCCCACCTTCCAATAGGCCAAAAATTTGAGACAGGAAAAAAAATTTCAATTACTTCCTGTTCTGATTATCACAGGAGAAAACAAGACATTTTAAAATGATAATCTGGCAAGACTGATTCAAATTGTATTTTAAATGCCTTCTTGTTACTTTATTCCTGATTTAAACGTTTGAAGATCTATCTAACAGCAGTGCAAACACCAGCAGAATCAATATCTACACAAGGACATTCATGATAGATTAATCTGTAAAGGGGAAAAGAATGAAAAAAAATCAGAAACAGTCTGAATGCCCATCAAATTGGAAAGATTGACTGCATCAAGTTATAGCTAATAGATACCATACAACCATTGAAAATTACTCTATATTTGATACACCTATCATATGTGTATATGATGCATGCAAATATACACATGCATATATACACATACATACGTAATCATGATAGAAGCTGGGAAAGAGAGAATGAAAGACTGTTAATTCTAGTCTTCCAACCTTCAATGTTCTAATGTTGGTTGGAATGTCACTGTATCTCCTGGGTATGTCCTTCAAGAAGCTACTAACAGAACTTTCCTGGAATTTATGTTCAAAACATCAGTTTATATTCTTTCTCATCTTTACCCTATTCTATCAGCTCAGTTATGGATGTTTATAATCATTTAATTGATTTCCATGCTCTCTTTTCTGAAAAGAATTTCTACTTCCTTCTTTTGTATATAGCAAACTGTTCTTGCATTATGGATATCAAATTTGTTGTTCTGTTGCTTTATCTGGATCCTCATTTACATTTTTGGATTTATTAAAAGGTCAAGTATTTCTTGGTTGTTCCTTCATATTTACAAATAAAAGTGTATTCCAATGGATGTAGATAGTCCCAGGAGTTTGTCTGTTTGTTTATTTCTCTATAGCATCAGTCATGAGTGGGCAGTGCCTTTGATGAGAGGTGGATAAAAAGACCAGGCTTGCTGGACACGTGCCTTCAACAGAGAGTATGTGGGAACTCTGGAAGACCTGTATTGTTAAAAGAACGTTTGTCTAGGAATTATTAGTGGATATTTACTGTTGAACAGACTTGCATGAATTTGGCTTATTTTCTTTTACCCCATCTTTTTTTTGAGGACCACATTGTTATCAAATTGAAACCCAGTCCCTTGATGAATTACTCTGATGATTCATTAATGTCCAAGTCCTGTTTTTCTTTACAATGAATGATCCCTCATTTAATACATAAGGTGTTTCTTTATAGAAAAAAATTCTTACTTGTCTCTAGAGAATTTTCTTTATTGATGTGATCTCACAAGATATTAAAATTTGAACTTTTGTCAAAGGTCTCATCCACGTGTGACTCTCCTTCCAGTTTTTAGCTTTTCAACTGGATATTCTGTGTGTTTGTCTTAGGCTCCAAAGACACCCCAGGTCCATTCGGCAGGCACCATAATTTTCTTTCACAAGTCAGGAACTTTAACCTGAAGTGCTCTTCTTTGCCTATTTATTATAAAATACTCAGCCTAACTCTCATTTCTCTAGTTCCTAACTTAGTTTTTTTTTTAAACTGGAGTAAAGTTGATTTATAATGTTGTGTTAGCTTCAGGTGTACAGCAAAGTGATTCAGATATATACATAGATCTATTCTTTTTCAGATTCTTTTCCATTATAGGTTATTACAAGATATTGACTATAGTTCCCTAGTTCCTTGTGCCATACAGTAGCTCCTTACTGTTTATCTATTTTTTAAACTGTAGGATGTATATATTAATCCCAGACTCCTAAATTTATCCCTCCCTCTCTTTCCCCTTTGGTAACCATAGTTTGTTTTTTATGTCTGTAGGTATATTTCTGGTTTGTAAATAAGTTCATTTGTCTCATTTTTTTTAGATTCCACATACAAGTGATATTATATGGTATTTGTCTTTCTCTGTCTGAGTTACTTTACTTAGTATGATAATCTCATGTCCATCCATGTTGCTGCAAATGGCATTATTTCATTCTTTTTTATGGCTAAGTAATATTCCATTGCATATATATACATATATATATATATGTACACACACACACACACACACACACCATATCTTCTTTATCTAGTCATCTGTTGTTGGACATCTAGGTTGCTTCCATGGCTTGGCTATTGTAAACAATGTTGCTATGAACATTGAGGTTCATATATCTTTTTGAATTAGAGTTTTCTCTGAATATATGTCCAGGAGTCAGATTGCTAGATCATATGTCTATTTTTAATTTTTTAAGGGACCTTCATACTATTTTCCAAAGTGACTCCAACAATTTACATTCCCACCAGCAGTGTAGGAGCTTTCCCTTTTCTCCACATCCTCTCTAGCATTTATCATTGGTGGACATTTTAATGATGGCCATTCTGACTGGTGTGAGGTGATACCTTTGTGGTTTTAATTTTCTAGCTCCTAACTTTGATTGCTCCTCTGTTTGTGGCCTTGCCTCTATACTCCAGGTCACGATCTTATATTGTTATCATCTCAACCCTGAATCAGTCTTTTTCTACTGTTTCCCTGTATAAAATGCTACTGATTCCTTTGGCCACAGAGTCTTGGTGTCAACTCTTCATGGCTGATGTTTTGTTGGTGTTAATCCCTATGCTGCAAGCTGGAACTAGTCAGTGGCGCTGACTGCACCACTCTGGAGAGGCCTGTCCTGTGTAAACACATTTAATTCGTTGTTCAGAAATGTCCCGAGATATAACATTTGCCAAAACAGTATTTATCCAGGAGCACCTCATTTTAGTGGCAAATTTTCAGACTATTTTCATAAGTGCTCACTTCACTTAGCAAATCCTTAGGGCATGATATGATTTTTATTGGATTTTGTTGCCAGTACATGATTATGAACTTCGGTGCCAATGTTGAAAAACATCCCTAATCCCATCTGGAGGTCAGAAGTCACTGAAAATTGCAATTTCACTGGACAAGTAAAAGGCTTAGAAGAGCTTGCTGGTGGGGAGATGGTATCACAGAGAATTCACAAAGATGCTATAGTTACTGAACAGCTTCTGGGGCTCCTGAGGGACAGCAGTATCTTAAAATGGGAAAGATTGCTAAGGGAAATGACAAAATAGATGGTTGATTTTTGAGATGAAGGAAACTATGACTTGCAACGGAAAATATAATATAAATAGGAAAAAAGAACCGAACAGGCTTGAAATCTACTCAACATGTTATAAATGATACTCAGTATATTATGAATACAATTGAACTTACTGTATTCATGCATATTCAGAGATAGATAAAATTAGCCTTACTTTCCTATGATTTCCACCTTGCAGATTGAAATCTATGCCACTTTCAAAGCACTTTTAACAAATTACAATCAAATTATATAGTGATTGTCAGTGATTGCAGTTAGCTGAACTTCAGTGCCTGCTGCACTTAATTTAAAGATGATTAAACTCCACCCCATAATTTTGTTTCTTAACTTTTGCCAATTAATTCCCATACACTGATTATAAATCAAGCCTTTCTGATTTCAAATCTTCTTGCCTTGATTTTCCACTCCTCTGTGTGGTGTTTCAGGAGAGAGGGGGCCGTGATCTTTAAGAATTTGAAATTCCCCACAGGTGACCTGAATTACAGTGGGCTGCCCATCCAGGGAGTAGCAGAGTGATTTTTTTTTTTTTTTTGGTGGTGACAGAAGTGTGGTGGCATATTCAATTGTATGCATAAGAGAGTTTAATCAATTCATATGTACCTAAATTATCTTCCAAGATGAATTCTTTTTTTCTTCTCCAGAAAATTATGGCTTCAGGTAAAAAATTCTAGTTTGGTAAAAAGTCACTTTGAAGCACTTTGGACTGTTCCCAGATCTTCCATGCCTCATTTTCGCTATGGGGTGACATCAGTATTTCATATTTCAGTATTATTCTAAGGAAAATGTAATTTTCAAAGCCAAATAAACAAAGATATCATTACATTGGCAACCTTGAGGAAATAATGAAAACATCTCTATATATTTTTTGTCCTTTTTAAAATTGTGGGATGGAGAAACAAACAAACAAAAAAGAGATGTCTTTGTTAATCAAAACCAATTTATAAAACTGATAGCACATAAAAGGCTTTTCTCAAGACAGAAAATGTGCCTGCTGTTGCCTCACATCTTTCAAATGTAACTTATCATTGGATGTCCCCAAATAAGCCTACCTCATATTTAAGAAAAAATGCTTTGCATTTAATATATGAAGAAATATCCTTTGTTGAGAGCTTATAAAACAAACGTTTTGAGGGGACTGGAGATGGCACACTGTTTAGATCAAATATGTTGGCATAGAAAACTACTAAGCTTATTTCTTACGGGATGTTAGATTCATTGTAAGTGACTGGACTTTTAGTGTTTTATGTGAGTTAGGTAAGTAAATAAAGTCTGAAAATGTGAAGATAGAATTAATTTTTAAACTTCATATATTTTAAGTATTTTCTTGTACCTGTGGTAAATTGAGCCAGTGAGAAAAAATATTTACTGTGTACAAATGTCGTTCATGTTATCATTCTGGTTGATGTGGGCTTTGAAAAGAAGCATAGAATGGATTCCTTATCAAAGAGTTAGTGATAGTGATAGAAAATGAAAAAAAAATGTATGTGCAAAATTAAAGTACAGTTTTAGTGAATAATTCATGGCAATTTTTGTCACATGAGACACACAGACAGAAATCCTATAGAAAAAAATATGCATTTTAAACACTCTGGTCCGAACCTGAGCTGCATCAATTAGTCTGAATCCAGGACAACCACTTCTAATTAATAAAATTTCAGCTTATGTCATATGCCCTCAAATAGGTCTTCTGACCATATTGTCAACAACGACAAAATTTTTCACTTCGGAATACCTAAATCACTCAGTCATCAATTTTGCATCTCATATATATATATGTAATTTACATATCATTATTTATGCCACAATCCATGATTTTGTGGATATATCCAGTCTTCTCAATTTTACTGTAATCTCCTCACAGTAAGACCTTTTACATTATACTCCTTGTTTATCCATCACTCATCAGAGTGTGTTATACATAGTAAGCACTCAGTAAACGTTCACTGATCAAACACAACATCCCTATATTGTAATAGATGTAGTTTTGGGCATGTGCCCTGCCCAAAGAAGTCTTATGAAGCAGTCTATGTACCACAGGAAATAATCTCTGGACACAGATGATTAGAGCTACAGTTCTGGCAATCTCCAGGTATTATAATAATCTATGGCATGTAAGAAGGCAACACAGAGACGCTTTCCATCGGTGGTGAGCTGTGGATGGACCAAACAGGTCGCCGTGAAGAATCAGGGATGGGTCATATTGGACCGAAAGTAAGACGCCTAAACAGAGGGAGCTGGATGAAAGAAAGAGGAAGAAGAGACAGACATGAAAGTGCAGGAAGCCCCAGAGAAATGCTGAGGCCTGAAAGCTTTCGAGAGAACAGTTCCACTTTGCAAAGACTAGCCTGTGTTTCCTTTTCTGCCTGAGGGGGTGGAAGATAGAGTAGAATATTCCATGTACAATTTGAAGGGAAAAAAAAATCCTTCAAATTATTTTGATGAATGCATCTTGGATAAGCCCCTCCCATTACTTGAGAATCGATGCTGAAATAGATAAGAATTAATGTGATTTCCTAGAGGTCATTACTTAATTCATCAGAACAGATAAATCAGGTAAAATATCTTCTCTCCTTACTGAACATATTGTATAGAAATTTAAAAAAAGACATATCCAAAGACTTTTTCTGCTTTTCTATTTTAGGCTGGTAAATGTTACTTTAAAGCTACTTTATATACACCAAATAAAATTCAAAAAAGCATTTCAATAAATTAGAATAAAATAAATTTAAAGGTACAGAGTCACACACCAAGCTGTTATTGCCACTGGCTATCTTCTACTAATGTCTAAATGAGCAGATTATCATATATTCTTCCAGTGGCTTTTGAAGTTTAGCTTGAACTCTGAATACTCCAAATTAAAATCATAAGATCCCATGAACATTCTAATTGTATTTTTTTAAGAATGATTTTATTTTATTTGGCTTGCGAGTATTCTAACAACTGCTCAATTATTCTGTGAACCAGTATGATGCCAAACCAGGGTATTCCTGATCCAATAGCATTTAGATAATAAATATGTTAGAAGTCATAAAATGAATTGCTTACGAAAAAGTTAGGATTCTAAAAAGAGTATCTGAATATGTTGAATTTAGTTTGTTTAAAAGGCCATTTCCAACATTTATAGTCAAGGTAATGTTCAGTTTATTAAACTTACCACTGGCCAGAATGTGTCAAGAAGAGTCATTTAAAGTGATAAAATTTTCAATTTAATTCTGCAAATATTTATCGGGCAATTACAATGTGTAAGCCACTGCGTTAGACTGAGTGAAGAAGACAAGATGAAAAGGACCAGGCTCTGCCCTATATTCTGTAAAGAAAATGTGAGCAGCTGCATGAGCTGGTAGTTATCTTCAGAATCAGCTCTAGACATCTTTCCTGAATTCCTTTTACAGTTTTCAAGGTAAAAGCCACATTTTCCAAAACTAAGCTTATCTATTGCTTCTCCCCAATAAGCTAATTTGATTTGTTT
Source organism: Camelus ferus (assembly GCF_009834535.1). Lineage (NCBI taxonomy): Eukaryota > Metazoa > Chordata > Mammalia > Artiodactyla > Camelidae > Camelus > Camelus ferus. The sequence continues at coordinate 11,946,328 of NC_045703.1, forward strand.
TTCTCTTTTCTCTTTTTTTTCGTTTTGGTTAAAGGAAACAAATCCATGAGAGATTTGTAATAAACAAAGCCAACACTCGAAGCAAGAGATTCTTATTTGAGTTTTGATATTCTTCCCATATATATATATATATATATATATATATATATATATATATATGTTCTTCTCTCTAAATCACCAGTTTGAGAAATGAAAAGTCATTGTCTTATCAGCATGGAGGAGATGTTAAGAAGAATGGCTGCTTGAGAGAAGATTTCGGATGGTGGTGTGGGAAGATCCTGTACGCACCTTGTACCATAGACACAACAAATATATAGTTACTTGTGGAACAAATCCTTCTGAAAGGAACCTGAGAACCAGCTGAACACCTGCTCCACAACAAAGGATAAAAGGACTGCAGCAAGGGGTAGGAGAGGCAGGGGCAAAGGCATACTCTCATCCAAAACCCTACGCTTGGCATGGCTACCCACAGTCAGGAAAGATATCAAAAATAAACCCAGTAATTAATTAAGTAAAAATAATTGAAACTTCTCTCTGAGAAACAAGTGGTTTGTGCCCTACAGAAGGCACCCCAACCCTAGGACCCTGCACCAGAGATACAAACCCCAAAACCTCTAGCTTTGAAAACCACTGGTGCTTATATTTAGGAGAAACAGAGAGGTAGGGAACAAAGATTAAGGGACTCGTGCAGGTGCACTCAGCCAGGACCTGTGTGAAAAGCAACAGTTTGCAAAGAGGCTAGACCATATGCGGAGGAGACTCCCTGATTAATCTTAAAGCATCTGCCAGAGGGTCAGAAGTCTTCAGGGACTGTCCACAGGCCTGGAACACTGGTGGACATCATTTTTACAGGATTCCTCTAGCTTGCTGGTAATGTTGGGCAAAACTTTTAGAATCTCTCTCTAACATGCTAACTGTTGTGGGTTAGCAGACACAGGAGTCTAGTAGCCCCACAAACCAAGGTAACTCTCAAGATCGCATCAGAGCTATTGAGTGCACACAGCCCACACAGGGGACATGCCTTGAGTGTCAGGCTCAGGTCAACAGATTGAATGTATTTTTGGACCACATGGTGTTGAAACAAGGTGACAGGTAATTAGAGAGACAACCAAGAACTCGGGCAAGCTTAAACAAAAAAACCTACACAGGACTGCTCCTTCATGACAGGGAGAGATAGCTCAATCACATATACACAGAAACATACACACAGAGTCAAGCAAAATGAGGAAGCAGAGAAACATGTTCCAAATGAAGGAATAAGATAAAATTCAAAGAAGAAAACCAATAAAACAGAGCTAAGTAATTTACCTAATGAAGAATTAAAATTATTAGTTATAAAGGTGCCACTGAACTTTGGAGAAGAATGTATGAACAGAGTTAGAAATTCTACAAAGAGATAGAAAATATTTTAAAAAGTGACAAAAAAACCCCTCACAGAGCTGATGAATACAATAACTGAACTGAACTGAAAAATATTACACTAGAGGTAATCAGCAGCAGACTAGATGGTACAGAAGAACTGTTCAGCTACCTGGACAATAAGGTAGTAGTAATCAACCAAACAGAGCAACAAAAGAAAAAAAATAGAATTTAAAAATATTAGAATAATTTAAGGAACCTGTGGGACATCAAGCACACTAAAATTTACATTATTGGGGTCCCAGAAGGGGAAGAGAGAGAAAGAGACAGAAAACTTATTTGAAGAAAGAATGGCTGAAAAGTTCTGTAACTTGGGGAAAGAAACAGACATCCAGATATAAGAATAGAGAATCTCAAACAATATGAACTCAGAGAGATCCAAAGAGATCCACGCCAAGACACACCATTAAAATGTCAAAAGTTAAAAATAAAGAGAGAACGTTGAAATCAGTAAGAGAAAAACAACTAATTGTGTACAAAGGAACCAGCATAAGAATATCAGCTGATTTTTAAGGAGAGATGCTGCAGGCAAGGAGTGGTGTGATATATTTACAGTGCTGAATGTAAAAGTAAAACAAAACAAAACAATAACAAAAAACAAGAACAGTAACAAAACCTTCCAATCAAGAATACTCAACTCAGCAAGGTTATCGTTCATATATAAAGAAGAGACAAAGAATTTCTCAGATAAGCCAAAGCTATAGGAGTTCATTACCGCGAACCAGCGTTGCAAGAATCGATAAAGGAACTTCTTTAAGCTCAAAATAAATGACCATAGGTAACTATGATATTAAAGGTTCTGCAGATGCAGTTACTTTCTGTGATACTGACAGTTATAACTTCAACATATAAATTTGGGGGGGGGATACGCATCAGCCTGTAACATATGTAAAAATCTCTTTCTTTCTGTAGATTAAATTAATGTTTCACCTTAACATATCTTTCTTTATACCTAACATAAAAATCCTTCCCATTATTCAAAACTTTCGTCTATAGAGGTAGAAAAGACAGTTCCTTTCAACTGGTGTCAAAATCAAAGGAAAATGTTACATTTTATGGCAATATATCTAAACATGATACATTGATCAAACTTTTCTTAGGTATAATAGCTTGAAGAAAATATGATTATATAAAATTTAGATTCAAAAACATATTCTTAGAATATTCATTAGGATCAGGTAATGCTCATTACAGCAGAGTAAGGCTGGTTCAATTTAGGAAATGTATCAACATGAGCATTTAAATAAACATGTAAATGTATATGAAACTGTATGATTTTTCCACAGGATGCTAACAAGTCCTATACAAAACTTTTGATAATCATTCGTAATTCCAATTTTAATTTCAATGAACACGAAATAAAATGAATCCTAAGTATGATAAAACTAATTATTCCTGCCAAGATAAAACTAGTAACCCATCAAACAAAAGGGTAACACGATAATTAAAATAAGAAAAGCCAAAAGGATGCCTATTATTCTGGTCATGATTTAACTAAATTCTGGAAGGATAATGATGTTTAGGAAAATAATGACGGTTCTGATATTTCCAATAACTTTTGAAGAGGGTGGCCCTCACATGAATGGCCTCTCTTCAGGATGTCAGGTAATTACCATGTCTTCGACCTGAGTTTTGTGTCATAGTGGACAATTCTGGAAACAGGGAAATAATGTATTACAATATATAAGCAGTCTACTTTATGATAGTACTAACAATTAAAAAGAATTTTTAAATTCCATTACAATAGTGGAAAAATGTAAAATAAGAAAAAATGTACAAAAAAATGTAGAGGCCCTCTACATTAAAAAAAACTTAAAGTAACTAAGAATCCATGAATTATATAGCAATGCAATTTTCCTGGATTTAAGGACTTAATACAAAATGTAAATCCTTTAAAATTAATATACAAATGTACTGAAGTTACAATCATAATTCCCAAATGGTTTCTTGGAATTGGTAAAAATGATTCATAAGTTCAAAAGGAGGAATACATTTCTGAGAATTTTGAATTGATATTTAGACTTAAAATAATGCTAGTATAATGAAATAAACTATTGCTATAATCAAGGTATATTCCCAAACACATTTTATACACATAATTGTGTATACCTTAGATTTTTTTTCCCCAGAATTTCACCAGTTATGACTAACTCAATTAACTATTATTGTTCACTGATATTTCTAGACATTACTGGAACCAGGTATATACATTCTTCCAATTTTCCAAATATTTCATTGTTTTATGTATAAAATTTTATTTATAAAACTATAAAATATTAGAAAAAATAAGAAGAATATAGGTAACGGTTTCCATTGAAGGCCCAATCAAGGAAGGCAGGATTCATAAAAGCCATAAAAGGACACATTATTAGTTAATTTCTTCTCTGTGGAAGAACAAACCAAAATCAGTAGATAAATTGTAATCTAGAAGAAATTCTTATGATATATAACATTGACTAAGGGTAAATACTCCAGTATAAGAAAACTGCCACCCAAAAAATGCTAAATGAAAATGTAGGCAAAATGTCAAACAGGCAATTAATTATTAAAAACAAATGAAAAAATGTAAAAAACTAAAAGGTAAATATGGTTTTATTTATATTAAGCAAAAAAATGTGTGTACTAAAATGATTTTATTTCAATCATACTTTATACATTATTTTAATAAAGAAATGCTTACAAACGATTTTTCTTATTATAAAAATGTCTACGTAATTTGAATGTCTGTAGGAATAATTGTTACAAAATCATCAGTTTATTATAGGTTTAGCATAACAAGATTGATGAATCATTCAATTTTCTCTAACTAGTTCAATGCAAGCATGTACACACATATTGTAGTAATCAATTTCAAATGTAAGAATTGCTTTGCATATTGGATTATAATAAACCCACTGCAATTAAAGTTCACAGGAGAATATTTGCAAACAAATGGCCCAGGAATCTCAATTCTTGATGAGATATGGAATGTACTTAGATAAAATTAAAACAGAATTTTGACCCCGTTTGGCTAGTGTTTTTATACAGATAGAGCAATGAATCTATATTAAATTATCCATTATATTTAACCAAGTGCTCTTTGTCAACAAAGTCTTTATAGTAAAAACATCTCAATAGCACAATAAGCTCTGATTGTTGCTCAAAGCTTCATATAGTTCCAGCTATATTTTCAGCCAAGGCTGAATTAAACTATTTGACACATATTTTCTGTTTCAATGTAAAACAATTTCTATCAGTGAAATATTCAAATATCTTAAAGTGAGGTACTGTCTAATGCTGGTGAGAGCATATAGATGCAGTCACGATCACATAGTGCTGAAGGGATTATGCATTGTGGTAACATTTGGGGAATATTATTAGGCAATATTAATCATATTTTAAAAGTTATTAATCTATGATTGAAAAAAGTTAACTTTTGGTATCCCTCTTATATAAACAAATGTAACAATACTTATTTTATCAGTATTTGCATTATTTAAACAAACCTAGAAAAAGTATCTAGTAGAGGAGACAGTTCCAACAATTATGAACCCTACATGCTATGAAATACATCCAACTACTATATTTTTAAAGAGACAATTATTAATTTATTTTTAAATATAGTCATTAAAGTATTTCCTCTGAAATAAATATATATTAAATAAATAAAGTGGTATAAATAATCTTATGTATTGTGATTATATTTTTATAAAAGCATATAAAACCATAATAAATATAACCTCAAAACCTTGGTGGGGGGATTACAGAGAACACTAGAAAAATTTACATATTTCTTTTTAAGTGTAACATCACATATTTAAATTTAATTAAAAATTTAAATGAAATATTACATATTAAAAGAAATATTCTTTTAATAATGATCACCTCTGGTAGTTATAATAGGAAGAACAAGCAAAAACTAACTTTGTCAATGCACTTTTGTATTAATTAACTTATGAAAACAACCCTACTATTTTTATATGAAACAATATAAGGTCAAATACGTAAGGAAAAGTTTTAATTGTTGCTCTCAATTATAGGAGGGGAAAATTAGTTTTAAGTTCTAATAAGTTATGCATACACCAAGACTTGCACACAATCAAACTATTGACTCTTATTTTATAATTAGTTGTTTTCTCCATTTGCATTTGGTCTCTCAGTGCTCCTTTCAGCTAATTTCAAGAGTTGGAATGTAGAACACAAACTCATCTTGCATGATATTTTCTATGCAACGGTCTCATTCTTGCTTCTTCTATATCATTTTCTATGGCATAGATCTTCTTAAAATATTGACATTTCTTTTTGAACTTCATTTATGGTTTTTTAAAGTCTTGAAGCGTTATTTATTTGGATTGTTACTCAAAGCTGCACGTGAAAGCTACACAACTTCAACTTGATGAATTGTCTGGTTGTTAAACCCATGCACTATTTTAATGTATATGATTATTTTAATTTGGTAAATCCCTTCATGGCCCCATACATATATCTCTGGACCTTTAGTCAAGCATTAATGCTCCTTTCCAAGTAGTTTATGGGACTGTCTTCTGACTGAGTACTTTATGTACAATTTATTACTATCTGCTATTTGCTTATTTTGGATAAAATTCATTAAGATAGAAACTATCTTTCCAAAATATATACAACATCATATAAAGTAAAGATTATTTGAAAAAAAAAAAAACAGGAAGGAAAATATACATGTATTAATTGTATAAGATCTTTTTATGAGATATCATTATTTCCCAGGGTGCCATCCTATGCATCCTTCTCTTTGCAGAGGGACGGTTTACCAATTCTGGGGTTTTAATAGCCATCACATGCTAATTTTTTCCTAACCTCTATCATCCTTCAAATATTTCTATAGTGCTCATCAGATACAAGGATGAGGCTGTCATGTGGGCATCCTCCATTCATTTGCCCACAGACACTTAAAGTTCAACATACTAAGCACCAAAAACATCTTTAGTGGTTCTGGTTTCAGTGAATTATACCAATATCTGTACTGATGGCCACTCCAGTAATGTGGATGGTTTTCTTAATTTCTCCTCTATTCACTATCCTATCCTATTCTTTCATAAAAAATTATACTTATGTGCACAGCTTCATTTGCTACTAACCATTGGCTCTTATTTCCTTAGTGTAAACTGCAACTCATTATTAAGGTGCTGCTTCATCTGGAGGCTCCTTATCTGGCCAGTCTCATCGACGCCACATGTTGTCCTAAAATATAGATAGGAGTTCACTGTTTTCTCCATTCTTTTTCATAATGTGACACACAGCATTTATTTATTTAGCTGTTTACCTCTGCCACTATATTATCATCCACTGCCTTTCACAGTGCCTGGCATGAAGCCTGATATGCAATATTTCTCAATGGTTATTTGTTGGACATATGAATAAATATAGGAAATAAGTATATAAATGTGATCATGATTAACTAGTAGTGATCTGTCAGTCGGATTCTGAACTTGTTGTTTCATGAATAAAAAAGGTCATACTATCAATAACAAAATTGTCATTATTCCAAGAAACATCATATTTCTATAGACCTTTCAAACCATTTTAAGTGCATTAGCAATCTATTAAATTTTTGTTTAAATTGCCATTTTTTTTTTAGCATAAGGTGATATGAAAGACAACATTATCAACATCATCTCTTCTGGAGTTAAAAATCTTTATTTAGTGCTCATTTATAATGATCCTTAAAACAGCAAAAACCGTTTTGGTAAAAGCTGTAAGACAGAAAATCAAGACAAGATTTTTCTAACAACATGGTTTCAGTTGCCAACCATATGTGACTTTTTCCAAAAACACATGTCCAGAGAAGCAATGTGCCTTGTAGAGAATACAGTTATACACCATTTTCTTAGTTATTTGCTTTATATAAAGGTATGAATAATATACATCTGAGTGCACTTTTAATTCAATACTAAAATACTATATAATTTACTCATTGTTATTTTGTACTTCTGTTCTAGCTCATGTAGCTTCCTCTTTCTCCAAGTCCTTGCATTGCAATAAAGGGGTAAAAACTATTTTTGTTATAGAGAAGGAGTCAACAGTGACCCATCTGGTACATTTAGCTGGCAGCTCCTTTTAGTGTGGTCTATGAGCGAAGAATGGTTTTCATAAATTTGAAGTATTGTGAAAATAAAAACAAAACAAAATTAAAGAAGAATATGCAACAGAAGCAAGGCATGCAAAACCTAAAATATTGCTATCTGACCCCTTAAAACAAAATCCTAACCTCTTTTTAGAACTCATTCTAAATCTACCATGTCCTATGCTTGATTACTTTTTGAAAGTTTAGCCCCCAGTAAAAAAAAAAAAAAAAAAAAAAAAAAAATCATCATTTTTCACACAATTAACATAACAATGATGCAAATCTTCAGGTTTTGTTATGAGTTTCAACTACATGGCAACAAATAGCAAATGTCTGTCATCTGAAGCAGTATGATGCTAGCTTGTGACTGTGAGTGAGCTACTGATCCAGTCCAAGTCTCATTTTCCTCATTTGTACCATAGAACATAGCAACAAGCTGTGGGTGGTATTTTGAAGTTCATAGAAATAATACAGGCTTTTGACTTAATACAATGACTTATACGTAATAAGCATCCTGTCAATGCCAATTTTGCTTCCCCATTTTCCATTGACTTATCTTATACGTTCATTTGGATTATAAAAATACAACTATACAAATTAGAGCTCTAATAACAAGAGTGAACAAAGGAGCTATCTTAAAATGCAAAAAGAAATTAAAATTAAAAATAAATATAAAATAAATAAAATAAATTAAAAAAATTTAAAGTATAAAAATTAGTGCCCAAGACAAAATATTATTTTTAGTATTTTAATAGTTTAGTATTTATTTTATTATATTTATTATATTATATTTATCATATTAAAATCTAAAAGATGACTGCATGATTAATGTTCAGTTTTTAATTCATATGGGTAAAAGTGCAGCATTTTGAGCTTATTCTGGTACATAAATCCATACACAGGAGGGACATAAAATTACCTATAGACTTGGTCACTGTTACAATGAAGAAAATTTCTCTCCCCCAGTGTGTTAGTCATACTGTACTGGGTGATACTGAATGACAATAATTGCTCTTAATTGTTAAATACACATTTATTAGCCTCATGCCATACAGAATACTTTTCATGCATTGTTGCATTTAATCTTCAAAAATCCTCTGTACGAAGTATTACGGCCGTCATTTCAAAGATGAGAAAACTGAAGCTGAACACGTGTGAGTGATTTGCCCCAGATATCACAGCTGTTAACCACCGAGTCAGAACACTAACGAAAGGACCCTGCCTCGTGCTCTTCACCACAGTGACTGGCAAACCGTCGTTGAACTGGGTGCAACAGGCCGGCAGTAAGTTGAATTTCCTATTAAAGCTCATCACCAATTTTAGACGCTCAACTGATTTTAATGGTTTAGGCATAGGGTACGAGGAAATTAGAGGAGGCAAAGAAAAATATATGCAATATTTAAAATAACTGTAGGCCTATGGAGAGGATGAAAGCAGTTCAGAATATACAGCCATAAAAGGTAATCACAGCACAGTACAGAAGAGGTTGTTTGTTGCTCTCTCTTTGTTTTATTGAGGTAATTGACATATAACATTGTGTAGGTTTCAGGTGTACGACCTGTGGATTTGACATGTTGATATATTGCAATATGATTATCACCATAGCATACTTAACACCTCCATCACTTCACATAATTGTCTTTTTTGTGGTGAGGACAATAAAGATCTAGTCTCTTAGCAACTCTGGAGTGTATAGGAAGATATTGCTGTGTATTATAGTCTCAGTGCTGTGCACTAGACCTCCACTACTTATTTATCTACTGGGTGTAAGTTTGTGACCTTAAACAACATCTCTCCTGTTCCCCACCCCCACAGCCCTTTGTTGGTACTATTCTACTCTCTGTTTTTATGACTTTTTTAGATTCTACATATAAGTGGGTCATACAGTGTTTGTCTTTATCTATCTGATGTCTCACTTAGTATAACCCCCTTCAAGTCCATCCATGTTGTCCCAAGTAGAGGATTCCCTTCTTTATCATGGCTGAATAATATTCCATTGTGTATATACATCACATCTTCTCTATCCATTTAACCCTTGAAGAACACTCCGTTTTTAAAATCGTGGATAGTAGGATATGGTTTTAGTCATAAACATAGCAAAGCAAATGTCTGTTTTCAATTCCTTATTTTATGTAGAGGAGTTGGATTTTCACATTATATCATTTGAATTCTTCTGTAAAACAATTTATCTCCCAGATTCCTTCTGACAATTTTTACTGAGAAAAAAAAGGGAAAAAAATTCTGATTAGCTAGTCATTCAGTGGAAAGCTTATTATTCCTGACTTTCAACAGTGAACAAGTAAAGAGATCTTTTTATAATAAGACAACAGGCTGCTCTAGCAATAGGATTATTTATGGATTATATAAAAAATATTGAAAACATTGAAAATATCTGCTGTTTTAAGTTCCTACCTCATAGAAGCAGCAGGGTCAAAAGTTTAGTGGGGCGTGTGTGCAAACCAATCTTAGTGAGCTCAAGATTATAGTATCTTGTCTCCAGACTCCCAGGGGATGCAGCTCATCTCATTTTGGGGGTACTAAGAAATGGTTTCCAAGTTTCAGGTTTAAGGAGTTTCCCCTGGCCTGAAGAAATCCCAGTGTATTTTGGAGTGTGAATTCTATTCAACAGATAATTGTTTTACTCTTGCCTCAGTGCATACTTAGCTATTGTCACAAAAACTATGAAAAAGTCACTCCACAAACTCTTTCAGTAAGAAGTTAATTCCATGCAGGGCAAAATTAATCACTTTTAATGACTCCCATTTTGATTTAAAAACATAACATGAACAATAGCAAAATTATCACTATCCTTCTCCACACTGCCTGGCTGTAACTCGTGCCATTATTTGCAACAAAGGGCTAATAACGTTTTATTTCTTAATTAAGGACAATCAAATATTTTATGAAGCACTTAATTGTGTTATTAAAGAATAACAGTAATATTATAATAAATGTAATCCCTCTCAGAACCCATTCAAAAGTCTAACAAAAGCAGGGAAAGGAATTTGAAAGCATGTGCAGTGGGAATAGAAGGATTTAAAGTTTTGTGGTTTGGAATGAGGTGCTTGGAAACTGAAGTTTAAATCGAATGAATCGCACAAATATGAAGTTTACCTAACAGCAAATTGCAATACAGAGTTACGTATTAGTCCTTAAAATTATGAGTAGAGATCTAAACTAATTTTTTTTTATTGCTGCTTTGGTTGATCAATAGGGCTTGGTGTCAAATGTTCTAGCTAAGTGATAAAAAAGCTATAATTCTTTAACTTATTATTATTATGCAACAAGCAAAAATAGAATTATCTTAATGTCATATTTTTGGTCATATAAACCTTAAAGAAATGGAATGATGTTCTGCTAAACCTAGAATTTATTTAAAGTAAGGAGATCAAATTTAAAATTGTATTTCAGTGATAAGCCAAACTTTCAGAAATGTTTAAGTCTAATTTTGGCAGTTTTACTGTATTTCTAGTTATCACTGGAACTCAAAGAAAGGAGATTAAAATTTCTATAAAACTCGTCTTTCTTTTCTTATCTCTTTGTTTCATTTTTTATGATTGGAGGAGTTACTGTGTTTTATTACATTTAGTTAAAGATTTCACTTAAATCCCTTGCTGGGTGTCTTCCACTCTACGATATAAGATGTATCTTGAGGATAGGCCACATTTCTTAGTTTACTAGTATTTCTTAGAACAGTATCTGAAACAATATAGATTTGTTAAACAGAGAACAAATAAACAAAATTATGAATCACATCAGGTAGAAATAATCAAAGATTCTCTTAAGAAAATTTCCAAGGGTGTATATAGCAAGCATATAGAAGGAGATACAAACAAGAAGAAGCATACAACATGTATCGATGTGAGAAACGCAATCACGTGATTACTATTTTGACTTCGTGTTAAGGTCTAGAATCTTGAAATATTTGAAAAACTAAGTAAATATTTTTCTAAAAATAAAATCAGTATTGAAAATCAAAATCCACTATTAAAGAAGATGTCAAGAAGCTATATGCTTTAGTCCTTTTAGGTTTAAAAAGAAAGAGACTTTTCAGTTAGGCATTTGAATCCTGAAGATTTTCAAACTCATCCAAAGATCCACTTAGACACACTGTTATATTAAGTGACAAAATGACAAAGAAAAATCTTGTCAGACTGTTTATCTCCTGAAGTAATTTTATAAAAATATATATTAATTAGGGAAAGATTATAGTATCATAAGTATTAATTAATAACCAGGAGAGTCCTAGCAATAGTTCCGTTCTGACTTAGTTCAGATTGGGATCCGGTTAAGATGGCCTGAAGTTTGTTTTTATTTTAAAAATGTCTCATGTTTGAATTTCAGTAGCAAACTCATGCACACACACAAAAAGAATTGTCCTGATCACTGAGCTGACAAATTCTGAAGTTGGCTTAAATGACTTACTGAAATTATGAATATGAATTTAACTTGAATATTATATTTTGGAATACAGTGGGAAGATACTGTCTTTAAAGATATTAAATAATGGTTTAAAATTTCCTCTTCTTTTGAATCCCCTCTGTGTGACAGCCACTCCTCTGGGTATTAGTCCTAAAATCATGATGAACAGAGATCTTACCTATGCTCACATGGAACTGATATTCTTATCAGAAAGATAGTTAAGTCCCCAATTTAATACTGTATAACACAAGGAAAGCACACAATTCTCTCAGAACACCTAAACTAGATGTTTTAACTCTGAAGTAGAGGAGTTTTAGTGAGTTTGTAAGAAAATCTTCTGTAGAAGTATTCCAAGTAGATAATACATTATTTAACAAGAATCCCGAGCAAATATGATCATAGCACACTAGAGGAAAATAAAAGGAGATCAAGATGTTTAAAAATGAGTTGTCACAAGTAAACAGAATTCTGCTTATTGAGGGAAGCGTACGGCTCAAGCGGTAAAGCGCATTCTCAGCACCCAAGAGGTCCTGGGTTCAATCCCCAGTACCTCCTTCAAGTGTAACTCAATGAATAAACCTAATTACCTCCTCCTCATAAAACAAACAATACAAGAATTCTGCTTATTAACGAATGGTCTCAAAAGCCATTAAGGTGGTTTAGTTTTATCTCAAGAAAGAAATCAGGAAATCATTAAATAACTTAACTTTAAGCAGTCATGTAAAGTAATTTGAATGTTAGTACCTTTTCTTTTTGCTAATACTTTTTTATGTTATCTACTGAATAGTCTGAAGGAGACAAGATGATGAAATGAAAGTTAGAAAAGATTTTCAAGTATCCTCTGGAAGATGGTGACTTGAGTAAGAGAACTAACTACCAGATAAAATAAACTCAAAGGTTAGTATGAACATAAAAATGTGCAGGATGCAGGGAAAATATTGCTTAAATGGAAATGTATGCTATTAAAGGCATATATTCGAAAAAGAAACATATAAAGTTAATAATCTAAGATTTCACCTTAGGGAACTAGGGAAGAAGAATAAGTAAAGCCAAAAGCAAGCAGAAGATTATGGTGAAAAAGATTATGAAAATAAATATATGTATATTCATGTATAACTGGAGCATTATGCTGTACACCAGAAATTGACACAACATTGTAAACTGACTATACTTCAATAATATACATATATATTTTAAAAAAGCAAGCAGAAGAAAATAAATAAAAAATAGAGCAGAAATCAATAGAATTGAAAATGAGAAATTAATTGAGAAAATAAGCATAAGAAAAGCTGGTTCCTTGAACAGACCAATAATTTGTTAAATCTTGAGCAAGGCTAACCAAGAAAAAAGAAAGAAGACACAAATTACCAATATTAGAAGTAAAAGATCATCACTACTGATGCCATAAAAATTGAAAGGAAAATAAACAATTCTGTAAATAATTCTATGTTCTAAAATTCAGTAACTTAGATGAAATGGACAAGATTCTTAAAAGACACAAACTACCACTACTCACACAATGAAAAACAGATAAACTGAATAAGCCATATGCAGTGAAGAGCTTGAATCAATAATCAAGAACCTTCAGTAAAAAAAGAAATAACTTGTCCCTGATGGTTTCTGGTGAATTTTGCCAAACATTTAAGAAATGACATCAATTATTTACAATCTCTTGAAAAAATATAAGAGAGACTATATTTTATTATATTCAACGTGGCTAGAAGGGCCATAAAATCAAAAACTAGAAAAAGGCATTACCAGATAAGTAAACTGTTGACCAAAATTTCTCAGATATATAGATGCCTAACTCTTAGCAAAATATTAGCAAGTCAAATCCAATATGTATAAAAATCATACAACATAATCAAGGAGGATTTATTTCAGGTATACAAGGCAGTTTCAACAATTTACATTATCTAACACATCACGTCAAAAGACTATAGAAAAAATTTATATAATTTGTCAATTGTTGCAAAAAATGGCATTTAACAAAATCTAACACCCAGAAAACAGGAAATAGAGGGGAATTTCCTCAAACTGTTAGAGACCATCCACTCATCATCACACTTGCGCAGAAGCAGGGTACCATTCCCGTAAGAACAGGAAGATGTCCTCCTTCATCACTGCTGTTTGACATCACACCAAAAGGCCTACCGAGTACATAAAGGAAATATAGGTATAGAGACTGAATAAGAAAAAAGTGAAACTATCATTCTTCACAGATTACATTACTGTCTATGCTGAAAATCCTAAAGATTTTTTTTTTCTAACTTTTTTTTTTTTAATATGAAGAGACCATTTTATTTTGTTTTATTTTATTTGGTGGTGGGGGAGGTAACCAGGTTTACTTATTTATTTGTTTATTTCTTTTAGAGGAGGTACTGGGGATTGAACCTAGGACCTTTATCATGCCAACCTTGTGCTCTACCGCTTGAGCTATACCCCCCACCCAATGACTGATAAATAAATAAACTTCTGAAATTGAAAAAAAAACCACAATTATTAAAGGGTGACAGGATACAAGTTTAGCATGCAATATAAATTTCTTCGAAAATACCAGCAGTGATCATTTGGAATTAAAAAAAAAAATTAAACAGTGCAATTTATTTTAGCACCAAAAAAGAGAAATGCTTATGTATAAATCTAACAAAATATGCACAAAAGCTGTATGGGAAAAACTATAAAACTATAATGAAAAAAACAGTGAAAGCATGAGTAAATGGAGACATAGTCAATGTTTGTGGTTAGGGAGACTCAATACAGTTAAGATATCTATTCTTCCCAGCTTGATGTATGTAATGCCAATCAAAATCTCAATGAGTTATTTTATGGATATGGATAAGCTGATTCTAAAGTTTAGATAGACAGTCAAAGGATCAGGAATAGCCAAAACGATACCAAAGTAGAAGAACTAACTCTGAGGACTCATACTACCCGCTATTAAGATTTTAAAGTTACTGTAATCAAGACCACTTGGTTGTGATGAAAGAATGACCGCACTGATCAACGGAGCAGAATAGAGAGCCAAAGAACAGGCCTACACAGACATGGTCGGCTGACCTCTGAAAGGGTGCAGAATCAGTTTAACGGAGAAAGGATAGTTCTTTTCAACAAATGATTTTACAACGACTGGATGTTAATACAAGGAAGAAAAAAAAAATAAAGAAAAAGGCCAAACACAAACTTTACATCTTTCGTAAAAATTAAATCAAAATGGAACAAAGACCTAAGTGTAAAACACAAAAGAATATAATTTCTACAGAAAATACAGGAGAATCTAGTGGGCACTCCCCGCTCCTTAGGTATGTGATGCACATATTTGCTTCTTTCCAAACAGCTTGCACAGATGTCAAAGCGTAACTTCAAAGTGGAGACAACTGATAAACACTTACTCAGATAGGCGATTAAGGTCAGCATGCAACACGTTGACAGTGTGTACCCTTGACATGATGTGATGAAAATCGTCCTTTACATCTGTGGTTGTCCTTTTAGTAATGCACAGCCCTCGTCTCATCATGAGAAAAACGTCATACAAATCCCCACCGAAGGGCATTCTGTAAGCTGCCTAACCAGAACTTCTCAAACTCCTCAAAGTTATCAAAGAAATACATAAATAAAAAAGTCTGAGAAACTGTTACAGACAAGAGAAGCCTAGCAGGGCATACCAACGGAATATAATGTGGTACCTTGAGGGGAATCCTGGATCATAATAAGACATTAGGTTAAAAACTGAAAATCTAAATGAAGTATGGATTTCATTACTAGTTTATCGATTTTAGTCTATTCATTGTAACCAACATGCCAGACTGATAAAAAATATTTATGGTAGGAGAAACTGGATGTAAAGTACATGAGAACTCTAAATACTCGTTTTCTCAATTTTTCCATAAATTTAAAAATAAAGTCATCTAAGAATAATGAGAGAGAGAGAGCATTCACTCTGCATGTTTAGAGTGAGAGTCACATAGTCTATTTCTAGTTTTTCTGCCTTCAGTGACTTGACTCGCATCCTCCAAAAGTCACTTAATAATTTTCCATTTTTTTCAGAAGAAAATTAAGACAATTAAGCTTACCTCTGTTGATAAAATTTATGAATTTTTATATCTATTCTGGGATGACAATTTAATCACGTCCATTGCAATTTAAAATACATATATTCAAAAATGTTAAACATATGTCTGAGAGAAACACTCTGTTGCACAAGAAGACATTCATCTAGATGCTTATTGAAAAAATCTATAGTCTAACTTGAATCAAAGTAACTGTTTTTTAAAAAGTTTGTGAAAGATACACATTGTGCATATTAAGAAATATCCAGTAGTTAAAACAAAAGTGAATTTGTACATTCAGATACAAACAAAAATACTGGAGTGAAAAACAGATCATATAGGATAGCTAAAAAATTATTTTGCAAAAGAACAAAGAATGCAAAATAGTGTTACATATGTTCATCTATATTGTATGTTTTCACTGTAAATGGCCAGAAACTGTTAGTTGAGTTTATCTCTGAAGGAGGGATAAATTTGGAGTGATGATTGCTGGGGCACATTAAGATTTATTTGTAAAATGTGTTTTCAATGATCTATATAATTAATTAAAAAATTAACTGTGTAACCCATTCACCTCTGTTTCCCATACATTGTCTTACAATTATTTAGTCATTACATCAATAAGTTCTAAAATTTATTAAAATTTGGTTGGATTTAGATGTATAATTAATGTCATTGCTATAAGGCATTATCATATTCAAATGTATAGCTTATCTTTCCACTTTAAAGTTTCAATTTTCCTAATATTGTAACTCTCTTCCAATACAGCTTAGTCATTTCTTTTAAATTCACTTTTTTTTAGACTTTATTTCCTCAAATGTTTTTTTGGGGGAGGTAATTCAGTTTATTTGTTTAATAGAGGTACTGGAGTTGAACCCAGGACCTCATGCATGCTAGGCATGCACTCTACCACTGAGCTATACCCTCCCTCCCTTATATTCACTTCTAATATAAAGCTGTCACAATAAATAAAATATAAATGTTCCTAAGTATTTTTTGACTTTGCCCTTATTGAAAATCTCCTTACAATTTTTTCTTCAGTAATTTATTATTGTCTTCTTTTAGATATCCATAATACAAAAACATACTATATTTTAAAATAACAGTTTTATATTGCATGAATTCTTAGAGTATAGTCAGAGTCTTGTGCACTATTTTTCTTTCCTCCTAGTCCAGTTGATAAGAGACGTAAATGGATGTAAAAAATGACTGTATCTAGTGAGCCACAACCACTAGTCACTATAGTTATATAATAATAGCTGTTTTCTAACTAAAAGAGACAGAATAACATCTCAGAGACACTTATATAGATAAAACAAATTCATCAGTCCTGTTCTCTCCAGTGTTCGCACTGAGGCAATTACTCTGATTTAAAACCAAGGCACAAAACGTAGAGGATTTGTCTTGAAAACTACTGAGACAATATGGGGCAGATGGATGTATATTCTGCAGTAATGGTTCATTATTATTTCATGAATTGCATTTTTATGATTTGTTATTTCTTTATGGATAGAAAGCCAACTATTTCGATTAAGATGGAAACAAAGAAGAAAATTGTAATCCATCAGCTGCTTATTATGGTTTATTAACTAAGATGTGAAGCAGATTGAGATTTGAATCCTTGTCCATCGTTCACCAGCTGCATGGCTGCAAATCAAGTCTTTATATTATTAGCATTAATTTCCTTATATGTAGAATGAAAATCATTTTGCCTTTATCACAGCGATTTCATACAAATTTTGCAAAGGAAATTATAGGTAAAAAGACACAAATTTAATCAGTTTTTATCATAAACAAGATGATTATCATATCAATTCTAATGCTTGTGAAGGTAAACAAATATTTGAGGTTTTATATGTATAATTTAAACCACCTTGCAAATTAACTTTAATCCAAATGAAAAGAATTACAGGGGAGGAACAAAGAATAAATATGAAATCTCAACATTAAGTTTATAACAGAAATAATTGGAAATTCAAACTTTATTTTTGAATAAACATTGAAAAACGATTTTTTAATGAAATGGATAAAATGATTAGCATATGAATATATTATACAACATATATAAGGTATATTATTTTTTAAAGTGATCACATAAATTTACAGTAATTATACTTGAGTTGGGAGTAGCTTTGAGTATCTTAACAAATATTTTCCTTTTGTATTTATCAGAGAGGCTAAGGACAGATGCTCAGAAACTACTTACAATACCCAAGAGCAGAAGAAAAACTGACGGTTCAAAAAAGACAGGTGGTCAAGTAATTAAAATATTTGAATCTCAAAAATCTCTAGGGTCCAATATAACCCATTGGAGAATTCAGATAGCAAAGCACATTGCTTTGGAGTAATATTTTCTTTAAGATTGAGAAATGTCTTAAAAGCTAATAGATATGAATAAAGAATTACATTTTTCTTTTAGAAAAAAATAAAGCAGATGAGAAATATGGTAGACACATAAAATCTAGCATTATGTTTAGGAGACAACACATATGTTTGTTAATAAAGTGAAAATAAAATGATTGTGACATTGCCTCTGTTTGCATTTGTGCTCTCCACAGCAGTGGCTTCAAAGTGTCAGAATATATTGGTGTTCTTTGAACTGCCATGCAGTCACTGAACAATTTACACCTTAAAGCAGATAAACCTGATTTATTATGTATCACTTCCATTAACTTTGTTTAACTTACAAAGTGAGTAAATCAAGCTCAAGTGACTTAAAAAAACGAATTTGAATCAAAGAGAACAAAAGAGCAATGCTGATTAAGAGTTACAAAAAGAGGAAAACACATTTATAATTTACAAAGCTCAACTCAAACGCTTTAATAGAAGATTAAGTATTATACGTTCTAGGACTTGAGAAGCAAGCAAAATTGGTCTCTACATTGTTCGAACACATTTGATAATGAAATGGACAAAAACATGATACTGTTTCTAAAATAGCAGATAATGTCCTGTAGTAGCTTCATCCTATAAATTAAATATATAAATGGGAGTAGAAAATATAATTTGAAATAAATATAAAACATTAAAGTGTGGACTTGTTAAATGTTATTTAGTATAACTGGATGGCTATAAAATATTATGAATAAATAATTTACATTTTTGAGGTTTATATGTGTTCCTGAACAGTTGTCATTATTCATATACAGTAGACCCTTGAACAACTCAGGGGGTAGGAGTGTGCCAACCCCCACCTCGCAGTTGAAAATCCACAGCCCTCCATAATCATAGTTTTGCATCCATGAATTCAACCAACCTCAGATCATGTAGTACTGTAGTACTTATTTATTGAAAAAAAAATTCTGGTATAATTGGACCCATGAAGTTCAAACACATGTTGTTCAGAGGTCAGTGCTCTTATACACATTTGTTTTCTTCTAATTTAAAACATAATTTTGACCAAAAGCATTTAGTCTGCTTTGCATCCCGGAAAAACCAGAAGGAGGCCCTCTCTACTGCATATAAGAAAACTGGACCAAATCAACAAGTTTTTATTTCTTCATAAGTGGAGTCACCAACTCTACTGTGTCCTTGAGAGCTCATCCTGCTTCCTATTGCTTTTACTCTCCTATGGACTGAATTGTGTCCCTCCAAAATTCATGTGTTGAAACCCTAACCCACAGTGGGACTGTTTTTGGAGACAGAGCCCATGAGGAGGTAACTATTGTTAAGTGAAGTCATAGGATGTGGCCCTGACCCAAAGAATTAGTTCAGTTATAAGAGGAGACAAGATAGACTTGGCTATCCCCTTCTTTCTATAGTCACATGAAGTTATGTGAGTACACAGAGAGATGGTGGCCCTCTGCAAGCCAGGAAGGGATCTCTCACTGGAAACTAAATTGGCTGGCACCTTCATCTTTGACTTTGCAGCCTCCAGAATTTTGAGAAAATAAATTTATGTTGTTTAAGCCAAAAAAATTATAGATTTTGCTTAGTACAATAGCTTATGGCTGTAAGAGAAATCTACAGTCTAGTCTTTTGAATAATCAAAATGAATGTGGTTAATAGTAGATAAATGTGTTTATTTGACATGAACAATTAATCTCTAACTGCTGAATATAAAACTGAATTTGAAGGAGTAGACTATGGCTCAGCACTAGAGTACATGCTTTGCATGCACAAGGTTCTGGGTTCAATCCCCAGTACCTCTGATAAAAAATAGAAAATTTAAAAAAACCCTAAATACCCCCCCAAAAAATGAATTTGAGTGTAGAGTAAAAACAATAAATAAATAAGTTAATGTACTAAATGTCAGAGACTTTTGAACTGCAGTATTTTAACTATAAAGTAATATGTAGACTTTGTCAAAAGATGATCGAATCAAGACACAGAGATAGACAATGGGAGATGATTTGAGAGTAGCAGAGAGTGGATTCATTGGATGAATCATAAGATGACAAAGAGTTTGTTCAGCTTTCTAGTTTTTGTTTGTTTATGTTTCAGTAGGTAATATAACAAGTTTTAAGGGATTTGCCCCACTTTTCTACCAAGAGAGTGAGAATTCAATCTCTGGGCAAGACTGTCATTTCTAGTTCTGGATCTCAGCATTAGTAGTAGCAGAACAATATTTGGCTAAAACAGAAAGTCAAGTGTAACTAGAGTCTGCATCCTGCACTAAGGCTTTCTATGAATATAAGGGAGTTAAGTATAATGAATCCAAAGGAGCAGACCAAGATCATATTCCAGATCCAAACAGGATAAGAAGCACCAAGCAAGCAAAAATCTCTAACAAGTGGCAAAGGTAGAGTCTAGAAAAATCTCATGAAATAACAAAATCCTGGTAAAGACATGAATTTTATGGAATGCCAACTTCCAAAGTTTCTGGGATTCTTTTTATGGGAATTGTAGATATTCAACAGGAGTATACTTCACAAGTACTCATTGAACATTAGCTATGTACTGTGTACCAGTCCTCATGGTCGATGTTCTCTCTAGGAAGTTGGAGATATGGTCTCTGTCCTCATAAATCTTACAGTCTACTGAAGGTTTTACCCCAGGAAGGGAAAAAAATGTCTCGGTTCTTGTCTTGCCCCCAAAGAGAAGAATTGAGACAGGACACAAAAGCATTGTGTAGTAAAAGATGTTAATGATTTTATTAGCAAAGCAAAAGTACTCTTCCAAGAGTGGAAGGTGGGCTGATCCAAGTGTGGGTAGCAATGGTCTTTGCTTGTCCCTTCTCTTAAACCCTTCCTTAGAGGTGGTCTCTAGATTGATTGACAGCTCTTGCCCCTGGAGTGCTTAGTCATGCTCGTCCTCTTTTGTGCATGTCCTTACCCACCGCGCACACAGGAAAACCCGTGGTGGGGGGAGCCTAAACCACAATACTAATTATATTACAATGAGCATGCAGGATTAGGTCCTTGTGGCTACCAGACAGTTGCAGCTATAAGGTTCTAACCAGTTTCTTGCTGGCATTCTTTTAGAGGAAGAAAAGCCCCTTTATGCTGAAGACAAGCATACTGCCATCTTCCAGACCATTCAATACTCACTTATTTAAAATTAAATAATTTATAAATATGATCAAGGTTTTCTAAACCAACAAAATCAAACTAAAACTTAAAATTTGAAAATTGCTTGGAGGATTATTTGAAAGTTTTAAATTTTTTTAAATGACAAAGAAGTGAGGAGTACACATTTTTTGGGGGGGGAAGCTCTAATTGATATCATGTTTACAATAAAAATCTAAGAGACTCTAGGAAAACTTTTCTGAGTTATTTTATGCTTGAAAATATCTGCTTCTTTATGAATCTTTAAAACACTTGCATTTCAAAACAATAGAATTTCCAAATAGTGTTGAATGGTGTGTATGCATTAAAAAATCATCAAGTAGAAATATCATCTATTACTATTGCTTCCAAATTTTGTATGAGACACATAGGAAAATCTTTGTACATTTTAAAATTCATTTTTAAGGTATAATACTCTGTAATAGATCTTAACTGGGAAAAAACTAGGCTATGGATATGCAGTAGTGGTATATTGATATAATAGAACTTCTAGATAAAATTTATATTATCTGAAATTTACTTCAAAATATTTCAGCATATAGAATGTGATATTAGGCTAAATTTTAATCAAGAATTAATGGTATAGGAGTTAGCTTGCTGTGTTAACATGCTAATCAGAAATGCATTGTTGGATATTGGTCAGCTAGTGTTAAATCTGAAGTTACCAAAAAAAAAAAAAAACAAAAAACAAAAAATTCATCACAGACATCCAGTAAGGTAATTATCTCACTGAATATATAAAATGGGTTTGTAGTTGTGAAGTCAGTGACTTATTCATTAGAATAAAGAACATTAGAATGGACTTTCACCCCATTTTGTTGAAAGTCAAATGTTGGAAAGTGGTTTGATTAAAAAGACCTGTAATTCACTCTGCCTGCACCTGTAACAATATTTCAAATGACCCCTTCATTGGCTGTTCTGGAGGTTTTAATCCCCAGATGTAATTTCATATACAAAAAGCAGGTTCAGTGAGAGTTACATCTTTTTTTACCAAGTCAGAAAGGGTGGTTGAAGTGTGAGAAGAGATCCTTCTCTGTATCAGGTATGCCCTAACGCAGATCTGGCTTTAAAGGCGTTCACCTGGAAGCCAAGGGTCTGGAAATTTTTCCTTAAGACTATTCTGGGACAAGTACCCTTATAAAGCCTGCACATACTAGGTTGCAGTACCTCAATTTGAAGACCATCCTCAAAAACGTTTACTCTCTAACAGGATAAAAGGCAAACGGTCCATGAATCATGAAAATGACTGTTCTGTCTGGTCCAGCCAAGAAATACAGTCTTTCTTCTTTCAGAAGTTTGAGGTGCAGGAAAGTGAATATAGACTCAATTAGGAATTTTCGATTTAAATTCCTCTACAAGTTTTGGAGGACGCAAAGCTTGTCTCTAGAATCTCCTGAGTTTAAAATCAAAAGTACCATATAGCTTTTTAAAAGAATGGATACAGGGTTTACTTGGTATTGTGAACCAAGTCAAATAAATACCAGTTAATGGGCAAGTTGTAGAAGAAATACTGAAAAATGATGAGACATAATTGGATTTAAATATATATAAATATATTTAATTTAAATTTATAAATATAAAATAATACATAAGTATTTTAAAATACATATAAATATATATTTAAATACACAATTAAACATATTTCTCTCAATAAGTAAGAGAGTTTGTGCAGTACTTATATAACCAATATTGTACTTTCTTTTTTAATACAAAAAAGGAAGCAAAATATGACCTTTTAATTATATTTTTAAAATATTCTAATATAAGAAAGATGAATGGCTTAATGACATTTTTCATAAAGCTCTCAGCACAATATCTAAATGAGACATTTATTCATAAATATATTTTAATTTAATATTATTTTAGAAATGCAAACATATTCCCTGATGTTCATTCTCAGTTTTATAGGTTGCCTTATTTCTATGAGGAATTTTCCAGGGAGCTAAAATACTGTCTTTGTTCATATGCTTTATTTCTTTTTTAAAAATGAAATCTTAAGTAATATTTTCCAGCATGCTAAGAGAATGCTCTTAGAATTGTGGATTAACTAAGAAAATGAATTCTACTCTTTAAGATTTACATTAACACAAGTGAAGCTGAAGGTAATGATAACCAAATATATCTGCATATTTTACAAGAACTAGTTCCACTTGTACTTGCAATCACATAATTTATTCATGCTCTATCAGCCATGTGATTACAAAGAAGCCACCGTAAGCATCAAGTCTCATTAAATTAAACGGTCAAATAAAGTAACCCAAAAACAAAGACACATTGAAGTTGAATTTTTAAATTATTGAATAGAGACTATATTTCATAAACTTATTGGACTATGTAGGATTTGAGGCAAAAAAGAAAAAAATATTTTCTGTAGCTATGTAAACCTCCATGTTTTAATTCTCTATGTTATTAACTTATGAAAAATTCTTGATTGAAAATATTGACTGGGGTATAATGTTAGAGAATGCACCAACCAGAGTATCAGTATTCGTAATATTAGGATCATTAAAATATTTAAGGGCTTTTTAAGAGATGGAAAGAAAAGCAGAATATATTTATTTATTTATTTATTTATTTATTTAAGTATGTCATATATAATATGTTATATATATATTATGTTTATATAGTCACATAAGTTAGACAGTAAATTGCAGCCTTTAGATTTATTTTTATTGGGTAAAATTTCTGAAGATCAATACTCTTATGTGACAGCAAAAGAAGTGTTTGAAAACTAAGTTTCTTAAAATGTTGAAACCAATATCAGTGTTTATTATTCCTCTTATATGAGATATTTGGCCAAGATGGGAAAGCCCAGGGTAGCCTATCTCTACCGTTGACTATGACTTACAAGGCTGGACATAATACAGAAAAGAGCTACGTCAGGGCTCTGAAAGTGAAATCAAAAGCAAGCAGGTTGCAAAGGGAGTCAAACGTTGGGAAAATGACCAGTAAGGCTGAGACAGAAGCATCAGCCTTCAGCCTCTGTATCTGTCTCTGTATCTGTCTCTGTCTCTGTTTCTGTCTGTTACTCCTCCCTTACAACAGGGCTCCAAGAGCAGCCCTCTGTTAAGGGCTGGGCAGTCAGTGTTGGTGGGGAGCTGAAGCCACTAAAACTCTAATAAAAATTTTCTCTTTCTGGAAAGATGAACAAAAGAAAAGTGACCACTGCAGTCTGAAGAGAGACCAGGGAATTTCACCCTTTTCCTCTTTTCTCTCCTAGGGAGACTGTAGCCACAGAGATGCAGCTGGAGCAGCTATTTTAATTACTTCTCCTAGGAGCCTTGAGTCTATTTAGGGAAGAATTATATTTAGAAACCAAATTCTGAACTCTAGTTTTATTTATTACTGTATGTACATGTGCACGAGGACATGCACACGTGCACAAATGAATCTATATATCATTTACCTTTAATTGGTGGGTTTTGAGTAAAACAGTCCGCACTCCAAAATGTGTATAAGCCTCATCCCATCAGTTGAAACCCTGACTGGAAGGAAAGACTGACCTTTTCCAAGCAAGAAGGAATTCTCCAGCGGACAGCCTCTGGACAAGAAATGTAGGTTGCAGACACTAGTCTCCGTAATTAATCACATGAGTCAATTCCTCAAATTCTCTCTCTCTCTTTTTCTGTGTGTATATATGTATCCTACAGGGTCTGTTTCTCTAAAGAGCACTAACACAACCATTCTCTCTTGAATTTTTTTCAATAAAATCAGGATTCATGGAATCACTTTCCCCTACAATTATCATGTCTTCTCTAGTTTCTACTTCCTTACTTCTCTTAAAAAAATGTACATTTCTTAGGGCCCACCTTAATCTATCTTTGATTTCTCATCCCCTATATTCAGTCTAAAAATTCTTACTTCAATGGTTTCATTTATTGCACATACACCAGAAATTGCTAAGTATCCATTTCCAGCACTTAAATTGTACCAAAGTCTTGTCATTTGGAGTGTCTAGTAAAAAGTCTTCATTTTCTGAATCTTTTATCTACTGTTGTAAGAGCTTAAAAGATGAAAAAAAAAATGAAAAGGAATCATATTTTGTGGCTGAAATATTTTAAGTCTGAATTTCAAAACACACTTGGTTACAAGGATTTCACATAATGGGTTTTCAAATTGTGCTTAGGTGTGTTAAAGTCAACTAAGATTTAACTTTTTTCTCCACTGATTATATGCATTGCTAGTGCCTGCTCTGAGTTCTCAATCAGGGTTAATAGTATCATTCACTTTTTTGCAACAGAAGCCTTAAAAATTCCCAGGACTTGCCATTCTTCCTTACCTCTCTCATCTGTATCTTCTCTTCAAATAAAATAGAAAACTAACAAACTACTTCTCAATGCAAAATCAGAATGAATGTCACCAATGACATCAAGCAAAAGGAGCCAGGTACAAAATATTGCATAATATGTATATTGCATAATAAGTTACAAAAACAGGCAAAACCAATCTATGATACCTATGGTGATATAAGCCAATAGTGGTGGCTTTTGAAAGGATATTGACTGAAAGGAATTATGAGAAATATTTACAAATGCTGGTAAGGTTCTACTGTTTTTCTCTTCTTACTCCATTTATTTACTACCATGAACATCTCTCTTTTTCACTTTTTAATTTTTTAATTGAAGTGTAGTCAGTTTACAATGTTGTGTTAATTTCTGTTGTACAGCATAGTGATTCAGTTATACATATATATTTCTTTTCATATTCTTTTTCATTATAGGCTATTACAGGTATTGAATAGGTATACTTATTGTACACCTGTGCTGTATGGTAGGACATTGTTGTTTATCTATTTTATACATAGTAGTTAGTATCCACAAATCCTGAACTCCCAATTTATCCTGCCACACCTCCTTTTCCCCCAATAACCATAAACTTGTTTTCTATGTCTGTGAATCTGTTTCTGTTTTGTAAGTAGGTTTATTTGTGTTATTTATTAGATTCTATATGAAAATGATATCATAAACACTGGAGAGGGTGTGGAAAAAAGTTAATCTTCCTACACTGTTGGTGGGATTGTAGTTTGCTGTAGTCATTAGGGAAAACAGTATAAAGATTCCTTAAAAAACTAAAAATAGACTTACCATGTGATCCAGCAATCCCACTCCTGGGCATATATCCAGAGGAAACTCTAATTTGAAAAAATGCATGCACTCCAGTGTTCATAACAGTACTGTTTACAATAGCCAAGGCATGGAAACAACCTAAATGTCCATCAACAAATGACTGGGTAAAGAATTTGTGGTATATATAAACAATGGAATATTACTCAGCAATAAAAAATAATAAAATAATGTCATTTGCAGCAACCTTACTAAGTGAAGAAAGACATAAAGAGAAAGAAAAATACAGTCCATATTCTGATTGGGATGGCAGTTACATAGTTACATTGGTTAGCCAATGTTTTGATTAGATCTCTTAAGATTTTAATCAGTTATTTTAAACTCTGTATGTGATAGTTCTAACTTCTGGGGCATCTGCAGGTATTATTCTGTGGATTACTTTATCTTCTTGTCCTCTTGCTTTCTTGGGTTATCTCATGATTTTTGACTGAATGTTGGATATTTGGTTCAGAAGAGTCAAAATTAAGATAAGTATTAACAGTCACACCTTTTCTCTTGTCAGGTTATTGGTAAGAAATGTTGATCTATCCAGTCAGTAATTAAACAAATTTTGGGTTTTCTTGTTGATAGAATTAACTTCAGAATATGCCCTGACTTCAATTATTCTTAGTACGTGACTGCTGCTGCTCTGTGGATCTGATGCGTTTTTCTCAGTATTCTTGTTTGACTTACAATTCTGGGTGTTCCTGTACGTTTGCACCAGAGGTGACAGCCTCACTTTAGGCTTCGCCTATACTCCGGCAGATTGCTGTTGCTTGCTGTTCAGTGTTGGCCTTGCGATGGGGTCAAGGACATACCTGGTTCTCCTGGTCCAGCCTCAGTCTTAGGCAAATCCTG
The DNA here is from genome assembly GCF_009834535.1 of Camelus ferus. Lineage (NCBI taxonomy): Eukaryota > Metazoa > Chordata > Mammalia > Artiodactyla > Camelidae > Camelus > Camelus ferus. The sequence continues at coordinate 11,973,767 of NC_045703.1, forward strand.
TGTAGGGATAGAACCTTCTCAACAGACCTTTTCCTCCTTACTTGGAGTGGCAGGCTGTTCTGTCTGCTTCCTTCTCCTTGGTCCTGGGAGTAAGGAAGCATGTGTGCTCTCTTCACAAGCAAAGTGCTGGTTGCTTACAGCCCTCCTGTCAGTCTCACTGGTTTTCAAACCACCTAAGGGAATGTTTCTTCCTGGTGTCAGACCCCAGAGCTGAGGTGCCTGATATGCAAGTTGAACCCCTCCCTCCCCAAGGATGTCTCTGGACCTGTGACATCCCCTCTTCGTCTGCATCCTCTACTGGGGGCACGGGTCCTGACCTGATCGCTTCCCCTCCCTTCCTGCCAGACTCCAGGTGGATCTTTCCTTACAGCCTTGGTTGTAGAAGAGCCTTTCTGCCAGTCTCCTGATTGCTTTTCATGAGAGTTTCTCCACATGTGGATATATTTCTGATGTGTCTGTCAGACGAGGTGAGCTCAGGGTCTTCCTACTCCATCATCTTGACCTCCCTTCTTCCTGTGATTCTTTAGATGATTCAATTTTCTAGTATTGAACTATATGCAAATTTGGTGCCTGAATAACATTGAACAGACAGAAGTCACATGACAATTGAATATTACTGGAGTAGAAAAATATTGAATTCTGGATTCAGAAAGGTTGTGAAATGCTGGCTATATTTTAACAAGTTAACTGAAAACATTGTCTAGTTATATTCTCTGAGAGGTTTCAGAATGAACTTCCCTCACCACAACCTTAAGGACAGTATCTGAAAGAGAAGCACAGGTTTCAAAAATACACCCATGAGTGATGAGGGAGGGCATTTCAGTTGAAATGGACTCTCTGATTTTAGTGCGGCTGAGTGGATTACAAACATCAAGAGTCCAGGAATAAGAAACATAAAAATGTTTTAAAAAGAAGCAACGTTGATGTGATTGATACGTGGCTACAAGAGCAGGCCCAGTAATCTGATCTCCAACACTAGCCTGACCTTAGGAACCTCTGAGAGAATTTAATTAGCCATCAACCCCATAGGAAAGAAGTTATTAGACCACCTTGCAAGGAATTATTTGTTTTATATATCAATGTAACTTTTATTATTAGGAGGAGTATTATATTTTATTATATAATATAGTTAACAAAGGCTTGACTTGATACATTACATTACAGAGATACAATACTTCCCTAAATTCATGTATCTGAGTCATGGCATTTTTCCAAGCCCTGAAATAAAGAGAAATAACTGTGCTTAAAAGCTACATGTTCGTATTGTGACCCGTTTTTCAAAGCTTATCCAAAAGGTCCGATGATCTTGCATTTATCTACCTGCTTAGTAAGCTTTGGGGAAAGGAAAAATATACAGAATGGTTGAGAAATATTGGACACTGGGTCTAATCTAGCATTAATCCTTGGGGATCTAGAAATACAGTGTGGTCTCCCGGAGTGCATGGAGCTTGTGAGGCTCAAGGGCTAAATGGAATTTACATGAATGATACATCACAGGCAGAGGTGAACTCACATCTTCCTGGCGGTCACTCTTCCGTATCCCACATTCATAGTTAAAATTGATAGACTCTCCACTGGCAAAAAAAATTAGCAAGTTTTCTGATCTGTGGATGAGATTTATATTTTTTGGCAAGAGTGCAAAAATAATAGTAGATTTTCATGTTATCCTTCTTTTAAAAATAGTTAACTGATAGCTCAGATATTCAACCATCAGGGCAAGTTGAAAGATTGATTCCTGTTATGCCTCTTGTCAATCCTGCATTAGATCTGACGGAAAAGTCTGATAGTGTAGGGAGAATGGCATGTGCTTATTAAAAGCTTAATCAGCTTTTGACCCTAATTGGACTATGTGTTAGAGAAAATAATATAATTATTTATTATAATTTATTATTCATGATAATTCTATTATTATTATAAATTGTAAATATTGTTTATAATATAATAATTATTATTATTTATAATAATTTATCAAATTATTTTACTTCCCCCCCGAGCACATGGGATGATTGCTTTGCTCTACCCCCCCTTATATACAGGAGGGATTGTGTGGCCAACTGTGGAATGAAAAGTAGCATAGCATTTTTAGGCCTAAATATAAAACAGTCTTTACAATCTTATATTTTTTTCCATCTGCTTGCTTGGCTGGAAGTAAAACGGTAGGGCCATGTGATGGATCAGATCCCTGTGTACGTCAGCTGGAATATAGCCACCCAAGTAGTACACTCAGCCAGGATCATCTGCACCAGATTATGTGTGAGCGAGAAATAAATCTTCACTATGTAAAGTCACTGGGATTTGAGGGTCTGCTATATTATCTTATGTTGACACAGGTAGAGCGATGCTCAGTTCGTTACTGTGGTTACTCAGTTTACCTCCTCATGACATTTTTGCTGCTATTATGTTTTCATTCTATTCATGCTGAAGACAGAAAATTCTTGAAGACTATAGATTCTCAGGAGAGATTTTTCCATCTGTCCTCAGAGGTACATAAGCTTTCTGGTTTGTTACATAGAATGTCAGCATCAAAGAACTTGGCTATCTTACAATTTTAATAGGACATCACAGTCATCCACATGATTGATGAAATCATGCCGATGGTTCCTAGAAATCAGGAAATAATAGATACCTTATACTGGTAAGACACAGAGCTTTCAGCAAATGTGGAATAAACCACACAGACACACAGACACACAGACACAGACAGGCATTTACACACACACACAACTCTGAGATTCACTACCAAAGTGGAGTTTCTCATACTTCATTGATGTGGAATTTCAGGGAATTACCACTGAATTGACAAGAAAATTTTCTACAATTTGAGACCAAAATTGTTATAAGTAGCACGCTTGATGGAGTCCTTAGACTTTGATGAAAGCATATACATACTTTGGCTCTCTTGGTTTCCCTTATTTACCAGTCAAATCAAAAAACATACTAAGTTTAAGTGCAGCCCAACACAAGAGAAGACTCGCTGGCTGCTTTTGACTGCAGGACTAGTGGATTTGCCTGTCAGGCCCAGGAGTCGTGGTCAGGAGAACCCAGATTGGAGGACCTTCTCATCACTTGTGAGCTTTTTCCAAATAAAGCTTTGCGTCTTTTCCTCGGCCATCAGTTCTGCTTCAGTTGGCCTGCTATGGGGAAAGGGTCTCAGATGATGGTACCAGTGTTTTCAAAGTACCAACTTTAGCAACAGAATTTCTATTTATTTCAGTGTAAGTCTACATTACAACTCTAGAGAAAATAAAGGGAAAGCCAGCATGTGGAACATTGCCTGCAGTCTGTTCTGTTCTTTACTTTCAGCCTCCCAGTGGTGTTGCTGTTTTTCAGGGAATGGGAATCTATAGCAAGTAGCATATTTGTGTTGTATAGTCTGTCCTGAAGACCTCAGTACTGCCTGTTAGATTTTTAAAAAGTAACAAAAGTTGTCAAAATTTCCTTGTCTCTTTTTTTTTTTTCAGAGCACATATCGATATCTATAAAATATTTAGGTTTTGGATTTGTTCACTTATTCAACATCTACCTTCCCTAAATGGAAAAGAAACACACCTTGAACAAGGTCCTGATTTATCTTTTTCACTGGTCTCTTCATCCCTAGAAAAGTGCCTGGCATATGGAAGAGCCCAATTAATATTCGTTGGCTGAAGATTTGTTGGTCTTCTGTGTTGCTGGCAGATATTATTCTAGTTTGGCTGCATATGAGAAAATATCCTGTAATTTAAATGTTATTGGGTAATTTTCCTTATTTTCTTGTCTTTCCTTTCTTTTCCACTCCTCTTTCCCTCTTTCATTCACATCTCTCCTGGGTGTCCAGCACAGATATGAATCTAACACTCACCTGTAGAGAATAGTAATCAACCTCCATTATAATTGAGCATCACCTGAGATGCACCAGTTGTTAAATGATTTTTCATTCTCCCCATGCCTGTCCACACCCTTTCACTACACACTCACGACGTGGAGATTTGCACAGGTGGCTCAAAATGAACTTACTTGAACCGAACTCATCACAGTTCTCCCGAAGATCTCATTTGGTTTACGTTCTCTACCAGTAGCTCCACAGAGGTCCTCTCTTCCCAGCTCTGTCACACCCAGACAGGACTGTATATTCCGTCCCCTTAAAATGCTTCTGTCACTGCCCCCAATCATTGCTTTCTCATTAGTTTAGGCACTGACTCCTTCCGATGTGAAATATTGCCAAAAATTTCTATCTAGTTTCCCTGCTCACTGTCCTGCAGACCTCTACGCAAGCATTTCCCAATTGAATTTTTCAGAGCTACGATCCTAGGAAATGGTCTGAGAAACACACATCTAAGTATTAAACAGTCTGAGATGAACTACAGTGAGGAACCCACAGAGAATAGTATTAAAGAAGAAACAATATATGGCAAACAATATATAGCACATCATATGTGCGCAATGTATTTGTGGAATTGAAGGTCAAATCCTATTAATAGATAAACAAGTATGAGAATGTTGGAGTTCTTAAAGCTTGTTTTCTAATCTTTCAAGTCAGCCAGCTATGTGTTCAGCTGCATTTGCAGAAAAAAAACAAAGACTAGAGTAGTGAAACGATTGGATGACATTCTGAAAGTAGGCACTTTGAAGCTGTACTGTAATAAAAAAAGCAAGCTTTTAGTTTCCTGCTCTTCTATCCAAAAATGTGTGATGTCTCATTTTTTTATGAGACCTTGTTGCATCTCATTCATTTCCCAAGCAGACAAAAGTCAGAGAGAATAAAAGATAAAAAGGTACATCCCTTTATATCAGGAGAACAGTAGTCTTCTTGGATGCCTCACCCATTAAACCTGCATGCTTCTTGTTGCCCAGATCTAGGACACAGAGCTATGACCCATGTCAAGGAATCAAGGGAAATCATATTTTATTCAATGTGCATGTGAACATTTTGCACTAAAATGATGGCTCTGTTAGTAAGTTAGAAGAAGAGAACAGACATAGATGAGTACATCAGCTTTTACTAAAAAATGAACACGGACATTTGCAGTTGAAATGGGAATCATTTATTCACTGCTCACAGGTCTGTGGATCAACTGAGTAATTCCACTCCTCTGAAAGAGGTTCTGCTGAACTCAGACTGGGTCATGTCTTCTGGGGCCTGACTGGCCTGGCAGTTGGCTCACCATCAGCTCTGGTGGCAGGGGGTGAAGACGATCCAGGACTATGTATATCTTATTACCCAGCAGGCAAGTCTGGGCTTGCTCATGAGGCAGCGACAGCATGGTTCTAAGAGCAGCGAGAGGGCAAGACCCAACGTGCAAATCATTTTGACAGTTTGGCCTGTGTAACTTGGCTATTGTACCTTTAGCCAAATGAAGTCATCTAGTCCAGCCCAGAATTCATGTGGAAAGATGTTGCCAAGGAGCAGAGCTACAGGGAGACAAGAGCAGACTTGGGCCGTTTCTGTAACCAACTCAGCATGGCAGCTCGCTGTGTCTGCCTCAAGATAATACATCTGTTTGTGGGGGGAAAAAAAGTAAGACGAATCAGTGTATAGCACAGTGTCTTGTACACAGTCAACACGCTCGAAGATTTAGTTCTTATATTGAAGTATTTCCTATATCAGTTTTCCTTATACTTACTTTTAAATAGAAACAAATTTTAACTTGACATATATTATCCAGGAAATATTGTTATATGGAAAGATACATCTGACAAAATGCTACTGAGTTTCTTTCCACATTTCAGCCAGTGGAAGCCTCTCCAAGTAGAAATCTCAACCTACCTTTCCCTGACTAAACCCTTCAGTGACCTCCTGGGATTGCCTCATAAAGCCCAAACCATTGGCTCAGCGTGGAAGGATCTGTCTTCTTAGCCATAAATCTCTCTTCAACACATGAAACTACTTTTGACATGAGCACTTCTGCAGTCATTTTTTTATTTAAAATCTGAAACATCTTAAAGATATTAACAATCATTAGATTAATCTCAGCTTCTCCTTTGATAATCCTCAGGAAACTACATAATATTCTTTCTGAATAAATATTCCTGATATATTACTATCACAAATATGACACACATTAATGACACAAGATTCTCAGTGATACATTTGTTTTTTATTTTAATTGAAGTATATATTATTCCTTTGAATCAATATGTGTGTTATTTGTAAACCACATCAGGGCATTAGTCAACCTAAATAAATGCAAAACCAAAAAACTTGTGAGAAACAAGTACCATGAACTAATCTTACCAGGGCCAAGATGGTCAAAACCTAGATTTCAAGCACCCTCAATGAATGAATAGGTGGCTTAAGCAGTGTTAACACACAGCTCTATTGTTTCTATTTTGGTGGTTAATCCACAGGGTTATGTTGATTTTATAATTAACTCTAAGGTGCCCTATATGAAATGAAAATACTTTTACATAAGCTTCTTAAGGATGACAGTGCCTTGAATTGAGGCATCCCAAGCAGAGGACAATGAAATTGTATCTAGATATCTAGAATAATCTTTGCACCAGTCACATAATAAAAACACTGTGATTTTCTTTTGTCCATTGAAAACGATACTGTGTATATATGTTTTTCTCCTGCTTAAATTAAATATTTTAATACGTACATTAATTGATTATATTTACATAATTTATACTGGGGACGGGGCATTATTCTCATCCAATTTATACTTTTTATTTCATAGTCTTTCATAATTGAATACACACTGTTTTTCTTGAGGTACAATCACAGCATTCATTCAATGGCTTTTTGGACAAATGTTGAATACATTCTACACTCAGCAGTCTCTCTCATACAATTCAAAAGTAAAAAATAATGTCAGGAACATGTACATGTATATATGTCAGAAAAGATAAACATAAAAAAATAGGATTATAACATAACTAAAGTAAATACATAAAATGTGACAATTTTACAAAGAAATTTATTTTTGGAATATATCTAATATGAACCAAAAATTAAAAGAGCTAGATGAAACACTTTAAATCATTTCAAAATTAAACATGTTTACCATGTAATTCTCAGTTTTTAGATATATAGTCATATATAATAACTAATATATAGGTACAACCAGGAAAAAAAAGTTGATATCTGTCGATATTTGATAGTAATTTTAGCGAGATATGGAAATCAGGAGTTCCCTTTGATTATGCCTCTGCTTCATTTCTGAAACCAAACTATTTAAAATATTTTAGTTTCAGTTCCAAAAATTTCCATATTTGCTCTTCCATCTTTCTGCAGTTTTGTATTCAAATGTTTTCTTTCATAAAGAGTCTGTGTAATTTTCTATGAATGCCTAGCAAATCTTAGTAGCTTAAACATCACAAACTTATTAATCCCACATTTTCTGTGAGTCGTGAGTCTGGACTTGTTCAGCCGATTTTTCTACTTAAGACTCACTAGACTTCTGTCAAGCTTTTTGGCTGATTTGACGGTTCAAATGGGAATGAATCCACTTCCAAACTCATGCAGGTCTTTGGGAGAATTCATTTCCCTGCATCTGCAGGTCACAGGGCCTCAAATACTGGAGGCCACCGTCAGCAACTTGATGCCAGTTTGTGGAGGCTGGCCACAGTTCCTCCATAAACTGGCTTTCCCAACATGGTTGCTTACTTCATCAAGCCAGCAAGAAGAGCGTCTAGAGTGAGTCTGCTAGGATGATGGCAATTATTGATATAATGAATGTCATGTAATCAGAGAACGGTATCCATCAACTTTGTAATAATCTAATGGTTAGAAATAAGACACAGGTCCTCACCACTCTAGAAGGTGAGTGGGTAAAATTATGCAAAATAACAAAAACTGGAAGATCAGAAGATGTGCAACATGGGAGAGTGAGTTTGTGTGTCACATAACCCATAGTTCATTTCCTTTTAAAACGTAGTTTATTGATCACAGTCTTGTAATTGGATTATTTAGCTAATTTACATTTGATACAATAATTGCCGTATCTAGCAGGGAATGTTCAGTGCTTCTAAATTTGGGGGCCAAAATATTCTTTACAGTTTTTCTTGCTTTTTTCTGTTCAAGCTATTCTAGTGCTTCTATTTTTATCTCGTCAATTGTATGTTATTTCATTTGTCCCTTAGTAGATATTCTATGGGTTACAACAGGCATATTTAACTTCTTAGAGTTTACTAAGTACCAGTACTTGTCTACTTCTTTGATACATGAATAACCTTATAACACTTTAAATTTACTTATCATTCTCCATCTTCTGTGGATATTTGCCATGAATTTTATGTCTGTCTGTATATATTTTATATATCATATGAAAATATTATTAGTGAACTTTACTCTATATCCCTCCTTCCTTGTAGGAGTTGGCTGAAAGTCACTGAAAATACCCAATACAAATGTATATGTTCAAATTTCCCCTTTTTATTAAAACTTATCGTGAGTATATATTTTGAGTTCCACGTCGTAAGATACGACAAGTTAAACATATGGGGGAAGTATACAACAGGTTTATCCAGCTCTGAATGGGGGACCCCTCACTGCCCTACCTTCTCTTCTATGTCAGCATTTCAGGGCCTGCTCATCTGTATCAGTTAAAATGGAAGGTTAATTAATAGACTCTATTATCTCATATAATAAGATGTCCAAGTTAATTCCCTTGGGATCCATGATTCCTCCTTTCAGCTGATCAGCTAGATATAACCTTCTATGTGCTTCACTGAGGGAGTTTTCACATATTAAGAAGCATGGTAAGAAAGAAAAGAGAAGAATAAATAAATTGAAACATAGTTGGCAAAGAGAGATTTTGTGATAACTGAGTTTTAGTTAAAATTATTGTAAAAGAGTTTTCCTTTTATTTGTTTTAAGGAGATGAATCATATTACTTCTCAATGTATTTAACAAAGTACATTTTGTAGAAGTATTGAACACTTTCAAATGATGAAGGCTGAAAATACAGGGTGTTTTTAAAAAGACTTTAGCAAAAGATTACAGCTATACAATAGATTATTATGAAAAATAGGAGTTGAGTTTGTATTTCTTAAAATGCTTGAAAATTTAATTTCCTGACAAGTATATTATACCACAGTCTACCCCGTGGGATCCATCTGTACTAGAGACAGCCCATCAAGCTGGAAAAACTAAGGGTTCAATCTTGCAAGAAAATTCTAGGTTCTTACTCTTAATGTTTTTCATTATTGCCATAGAGATTTTACTGTTATCGCTCCTGCTAACCTCTCTGTTATTTTTTGATATTATATCTGGCTGATTTTCTGCTAATAGAATGCCAAATGCCAATGTTCCAGGAAGAGTCTGAACTTTTCAAGTGTTCATTAAACACGTTTTCCACTAGTAATTCATCCTTGGTTCTTCTTGAGTCATAGGGGGGAAAAATAAGGTAGAATATCATAATCCATGAACAGTTTTAACTTATCCCACAAGAGACGGGGAGTTTGCAGACGTCTGTGAAACTTACTTATATGTTCATATGCAAAGAAAGATGGGGAAGGAGCATGGCTAATATAGGCAACTCTTTAGGTCTAAGATATTGCTTGTTTCATTCTTCTCTGTAGGTGTGATAACAAAGGAAATACAATTGAAGGACTGCAAAGTCGTGTTTTCAAGAATCTTTAGCATTATGTTTATACTAAAGGAAATCAGTTTTCATAAAATCGGGACATGGATAGAATAATGGAATAATGAATGAGTGCATGTGTGTGTGTATAGGGGTAATACAGCTTATTCCCTGCCAGACCTGAACTACACAATGTAAAATATGGCAATGTGTTCAATGATTACCGTTGTTATTAAATTATTGTTTAAAGGTCTTTTGCCATACCCCTAACTTCCAATCTGCATACTGCAGGTACATAAGCTATAGACTACTATGTTATTTAACTATAATAATAAGGTAAAAGAAAATCTATTGGATTTTCTTAAAAATCATTACAATTTTCAGCATGATTTTTTACTATTTGTCTTCAGTTTAGCATGGTTCTATTATGTCATCGACTAACTTCTTCTAAAAGAACAGATAATTCAGATTATCTAAATAAGGTCAAGATCATAGAATCTAACAACTTTTATAAGGAACATTAATCTAAACTTACAAAATTTGAGTGGAGGGTAATAGCTCAGTGGTAGAGCGCCTGCTTAGAGAGAATGAGGTCCTGGGTTCAATCCCCAGTACTGCCATTAAACACACTCACACACACACAGCTCATGAAATTTTAATCTGGTAGATTATTTTTCCTCATATAAACAATCATCAGTGTAAATACCTATTTTTGATACATAATGCTCAAAGACTTCTGATTTGGCATAGAATGTAGTAGGTTACAGTAAGCTAACACTCTTCCTGCAAAAACTGGAAAGGGAGACAGACACTGCAAAATTCATACTTTTAAAGGCAGCGGGAAACAGAAAGGATGGAGACTGTCCGTGGAGGGAAGAGTCCTTCCTTCTTGAGCTACCATGACAGGCTATTTGCCACGCTAAAACGTTTGGCTGGTTCCGAGCCGGGGCTGGTGATCAGACTTGGCTTGAGCAGAGGCACTCGACTCGGGAGAAGAGTCAGCAGAGTCTGAGTGGCCTTACAGAGCTAGTGCAACAGACTGGGAGCCAGGAGAGCCTCAAACACACAGCTGGTTTTCACTGCAGGACATCCACAGAGTCCTGTGCAATTGCGGGAGCCTGGGAGGGCTACCCAAGAAATGAGTCTCACCGCACAGGAGACAACGTCCCTGGAGGAAGGATTTCTGCCGCAGGCACAGGGAGCAATGATCCCCTCAAGCCATTTGAAGTAAGGAGGATTGAAGAATAAGGAATTCAGCTCAAAATCACCAGAAAGCAGAATTTCCCTGATCAAGGTAATAAAGGTATCCATTAATGTCTTATTTCATATCTTACTAATAATGCATTTACGTTTAACTGGTATAGAATAAATGTTTGAAAATGCAATCCCTAACAACAACAACAAAAAAACTGGCTTCATGCCACTCAAATTTTGATTTAAAACAAATAAGAAACACTTTCTTGCCCCCTTTTACATCATTAAAAAAACCCCGTGAAAGTCATTTAATAATCCATTACTCAATCCAAACAATATGTTAACTCAGAATAGAAATATTTATCTATGCTCTCATGACATCAGTTATGATGCTATCTGTGGAATGATTGTAATTAAAATAATATGCCCATATTCCCTCCAAAAATTGGAGAGTGACACATTATGCTGTATTCTCCCTTAGCTGAAGATCAAAGGGCAGGAAGAGAAAATGGAGCGGTAATTTGATCCTCAGAGCCACCTGACCGTTAACTGTGGGTACTGCTCTATAGCTATCAACGATTTTCAAAACCATCCGCAAGGCTGTTTTATAGTCTCAGTAAAAGTAATAATTGCTACCATTTATTGAGCCCTCATTATGTGCCAGGCAGTCTGCTACGCATTTCACTTACATTATGTTATTTAAGTCTCAGGACAACTCAATATTCTCATTAAAAATTGGAAAATAGACTCAGAGAGGATAAGAAACTCTAGCTGAGAGAACCTGGGCTTTGTAGCTCGGTTCATTTGACTCAAAAGATCGCTGTTAGGCTCTCTCTGCCACTGCCTGTCCCCAGTCTCATCAAAGTCATTTGGAGTCATGATTAAGCTTGAAGACATAGGGAATTAGTGATGGTCTTACTTCTAGCATTCTAGAACCTGGCTTATTTCTCACTTAAATTGAGTATGTGTGGTCCCTTGTGTGTCTGTGTGTAAAAGAGAATTAAATTTCACAACATGAGAAACTCTTTCGTCAAGGTAATGAGTTGGATGTGGAAGCTGAGAATGGGAAAAATCCCAGCCATTATAAATTACCCCGGGAAATGTGCTGTCATTCTTTAGAGATTTTATCAAATAACACTAAGAGTTATTTTCTGTTTCTATGTATTTAAATATGGAATCCAAAATACATTTATGTATTGTGTCATTGCTAGATTTCATGAGTTATCTATTAGTTGAAGCAGTTGAAGAAATATATATTCATTGAACCCTTTATTGAGCCTTCATTGTGTGCTGCACACGCGTACACACACATACATAGGCACACACAATGCGCACACTCAAAAGGTTCAATACACATGGGAACCAAGCTATTAACTTCTGCACTCTTAGCCTGGTTGAAGAACAATAACTTGAGAAAAATGAAAAGCAAGGATGCAAAATATTGTTGCTTCCAGAGACACTCTCTAATTCTGGTTACAGAATTAGAGACAATGAAGAGGACTAAAATATATTAAAAACCTTCTTTGTAGCCTTATATTGGAGGCATTGTTCACAGTATCTCTTCATCTCATCCATAATGAACTTCAAACTGTGGTTTCCGGCACTTACAGCTCATAGAACACATTGTTTTCTACCACTCTATGACTGTTTCTCCACTTATCTATGAAAGCTATTCTGTGATATTTCCCTCTATCTGTAGTAATTTTACCAGTGTCAAAGTGCTGTGAAGGATTCAGCGAAACAATCATAGTAAAGCATGTTTAGGACTGTGGCTGCCCACGTAAGTGCAGAACCACGCAGTGCTAGCGAAGACTCTTCATGTTCACAGATTGAGCAGAACATCTGTTTTGATGCAGATCTGCAATAAATATGTCCTAGGTCAGTGATTTAGAACCTTTAGACATATGACTACTTTTACTACTTTCTCTTTTCTCTTCTTGTCCAGGTTCTTTCCTTTGACCCAGGTTTGGAGACAGACGAAGTTATAGCTCTACAATCTCTGTCTTCATAATGTAAGTTAAAAGGAGTACTCCACATGGGTAAATACAAGCTGGTTAAGACAATTGCAAGGGCTTTCAATAGCCAAACATGATTTGTAATTTTCTAAAATAATTAAGTGCTCCATTATGAAACTTCCAGTTACATATATTTCAGAAGTTTTCTTTTCTCTAGACGACATGTGCAATTTGTTACTTTATTTAAATATATTCTGTTGGTTTAAATGCATTGTGTTGGCTCAGAAAAATAAATGAAAATAATCAGAATAAATTCTCCGCCACTGCCTTGTTGGAACTGAATGCATGCAGGGGGAATGAGTATATTCGATCATTGCCTCATGACTGGCCTACCTCAGTGGTGGTACACATGCAACAGAATCAAGAAGGGAGAAAAGCCCATGCTTTTTCCATTAACTCTTCAGGGAATAACAATCCTTCATATGAAAGGAGCAGTTATTTCAACCTTTTAAAATGTTGTCTTTATAAATCATGCACTCTTTGCCCACTTAACAGAAGTAAAAAGACATTCATATAAAAGATTTTCCATAAAGGGTGTGAGCTAGGTAATTTTCTGAAGACATTTTTCTATGTCTTCCAGTGGCCAGGAGGAAATTCACCCTTGGTTTAATCTTGAAAGACAGGAAAAGATCAATCAAGTATATGCCCGGTGAATATCTGCTTTCTTTCCTAATAGGGCACATTTCTTTGGGAGAAAAGCGAACTTACACAGGAAAATTTATAACTTTTTTTTTTTACTTTCTTTAATAAAGATTTACGTGACTAATCGTTGACCCTTACGTTCGTATATTTCAAGGAAATAATATGCTATAGTGAATAGATTCATTATAGTTTAACATTGAGATCATTTTCTCTCGTCGGGCCAATACAGTTTTCATAAAAACAATAAACTGTGCACACTGATCATTCTGTTAGGCATACAGATCTATTTACTTCTTTCCAAATGACCCAAACTTAATGTTTTTCTTCTGTTAATGGATTTGTTACAAACCATTAAACATGATATATAGCTCAATGGTTTTTATTCTACTAACAATATATTTTAGGTACAAATCAATGCTACATGTTGAAATTTGTATATCATATGCTAAATTAAATTTTATTTAACCCCTCCCCTGGAATTTTATGTACTACAATAACAAGTGATAAGCTTAAAAATGCTGAAATTTTGGCCTTTAACAGAAGATACATTGGATAAATAGGCTTAAAATTATAGCTTTAAAAATATAGAAATGGCAACTTTCCTTTCTTTGCATTTAAATTCAATTTTGAGAAGTATTTAAAAGTGACATAGATCATTTGCTACGGGGAATTTTCGATATGTTTGGGAAATGACCTGTGGAGATAACATTTTAAAAATTCATTCGCTGTAAACATACTCCAACAAAAAACGGTTTAGTTTTAACAATAATTCACAATAGAGTATGAATTTTCTAAATGTTAATTAATTTGAATGAAAAAAAAGTTAATGGTCTATCAAATTTATTCGAAGAAGCAAAAGCTATAATTTTCAACAAATACGAAACTGAAAGTGTTGAGAAGTTTTCCACGTTCGTGTTCATTTCTGATTTTGTTTGTTGTCGTGGTGCCGATCTGAAATGTAAGGTATAGAAGAAGAAAGTCTGCCACTGAGTCATCTCATCTATAAAATTCCGTAATTAGTCTTATTAGCATTTTGGAAGACTTACCCGTTGTATTGGCATGATTCTGAGGGAAGCTGGTTATTAGGAGCAGCTGAGGACACAGTGTCATGAACTAACGGCCGTGAGTACACCTTGAATCTCACTACGGCTTCCATTACTCTGTCTCACAAAGAGTTTAAGGGCTCATCTCGCACAGCCACGAGCTCAAACTAGTCGGAGCTGCAGCCATAGTGGTCTTTCTATAATACTTTTCATCGCCTCTCGATTAACATGCCGATTGGTTTTGTGAACTTGACTTATACAAATCTAACAAATACACCTCAGAAAACAGAACATTCAGAACAATCTCATTTGTGAATTATAAAAGCAAAAATCCCAGAGAAAAAATGATCAAATTGAACATGTTATCTTGTAAAAGAAAATCAATAATTAGCAAGTTGGGGAAGGTATAAACCTATCTAATGAATACATCAAAAGATAAAAGTGAAAAAATATAAAATACAGCATAAACTCCTGATTATTTTTTTAAAAACTTCTTAAATAGATGTAAAAATTATGCAGAAAATAGATGTAAAAACCATGATTAAAAAATTATTAATTTATTCCCAACAACCATCATACTTGTAAGTGGAGTACTGGAATTCCAAAATATAGCACTCTAAAATAAGAATAAAGCACATTTCCTTGCATTATATTAGATAACAATATAATGGAAATGGTATATAATGTAATAAAAAAAAATCAAAATAAACCCAAACATTTTATGTTTGAGGAAAGAGGAGAACATTATAATTGCTTAATTCATTTATTCACAAAATTTTGGAGCCACTGTTCTGCTCAGCATTTTGCTAAAAGTGATGAAAAAATCCTATTAAAGTTAAAATGATCTACCTCAAGAACCCAAGAATAACAGCTAAACAATCTTTTTGAAACAATGAAAGTTTTCAACAAATTGCTGGCTCAGAGCACCACAAATGAATAGCTTCTCTCTATGCTAATATTAAATGGAAATAATAAACTAATCAGAGAGAAACTCCACAAGATATACGCAAATTCACATTATGAAAAGCACTCATTTTAGTGAGGGGCTTGGAAAAAAAGCGAACCAGAATGGTGAAATAATGCATGTATCTCATGAGAAGTAAAAAAGTTATTTCTCAAAAATAATCAATTCTACTTAATGTACAATTTCAAAGAAATTCCTGTAACTAATACTCACTCCCTTTTTTTTTCTTTGTAAGGGGATTGCACAAAACTCATCCAAAGCTCACGTTCAAGAAGAAGTATCACAAACTTACCACTGCCATATGGACTTGCATTATCTAATAATACATTCTTCTATAAATAAATAATAATGAGAATAAATAATAATAATAATGTTCATGAGAAACTTGCACCAAAATCAAGTGGATAGAATCAAGTTTAGAAACAAGACTTGAGAGATTTCCAATTTATCATACGGCAAACATGGTGTCTCCAATTTTTTTCAATGATGCATTATAATTTTAAGTGTTTATTTCAAAAATTTTAAAGACTGCCATGTTTATAAATACAGTTTCTTAACTAGGAGAAAGATACATGAAGATATACACTTTCTCGCCACAAAAATACTGCTGAGAATTATAGATGCCTTAGTTTGGGTTTCTTGAGGAAACAGACACTGAGAAGAATCTGTGTTTAGGAAGTTTACTGGTGAGAGTTCTCAGTATTAACATCTGTGGGGAGATGAAGTGGGTAGGATTGTGCACAGGAGGAGCCCTGCTAGTCCAGGTGATCCCACGAAGAGCTCTGGAGCTGTGATGGCACCTTGGGGGCAGACCACCCGGCCTTTATTTCCCTGCACTGACCGATCACCAGATGTGGACTGAACCCTGGGAATCTTAGATGTGGGAGATCTTTTCCACTGAAGCCAAATCCTGGAGAAAGCTTACAATTAGACAGAGACATTAAAAGAAGATTTTGCTCTCTCTCATAATCTATGTAAAATATGATATTTGTCTGTCCATCCATCCATCCATCAAACCAGAAGTAAACAGCAGAGAAGACATGAGAAAATCTTAGTTTATATTTGACAGCTAAAAGTTTAATATATAAACTATGCTCTCAAATCAGTGAAAAGTAGAGAAATACCACAGAAGAAACATGGGCCAGGGACATGAACAGTTGATTCACAAAAGATATTCAATTGGCCAAGAAAGATATGAAGCGATATCCAAGGTCAAAATTAATCAAATAAGTGCACATTAAAAAACTGGTAAGATGATGCTTGTGGTGGAGAGATGTTCATAAAATAATTAGGAGACAAAATTGTAAGAACTTACGGAATGTATGGTCCAATATTTATTTAAAAACACAACTATAAAAATTTGAAAGGATTGAACTTTTGTTTCAGCGTGCATATTTTAACACTTATTTAATGATATTTTGATTTTAAAATAGCTCCATTTTTCATGACTCCTGACTGTGCTGTAACCAAGTCAGCCAAACCTCTTGGCCTGGCACACTGAAATACCAAGGATTCTACAAGCAGGATTTCACATTTTATTCTTTCTGGACTCATCTCTTAGCACTCCCCAAACCACTCTACACTATAAAAATATTTAACTGCTTGCAGCTCCCAGAATTATTGTTTTATCCCTGCATGACAGTTTCCCCTTGCCTGGAGAGTCCGCCACAGTCTACTGCCAAATCATAACTTTGGCTCCTTCATTTTTCAGCTCTTCCAGAAGATTTCTCTGATTCCTTAAGACTGAAGGAAGTACTTCTCATGCTTTATGGCATGGCAGCCCATTGACCACAGAGTGTATCAGTTTTCTCTTTACTTCTCCTCCCCTCAAGTAGAATATAAACTTCTCATCAGTCCACTGACTCCACTTCCTCAGAAGCATTGAAAAAAGTATATTCCTCTCTCCAGTGAACTCTTTCTTCATTGCCAAGTGAACACAGCTTAGACCTGATTTCCTCCCCTCCCCAGTGACTATTTAACAGTCTCTTTTGCAAGACCACGTATTTGTGTCTCTGTATTGGAATAGCTCAAGGCTCATTTTTCAGATTTCTGATCTTTCCCATCTACACCGGTGGGTTTCTCCCTACACCAGTGGAGGCACCTTAGCATTTACTGCAGTGGTTTAAGAAATACAGATGTCCCCGTTCTAGCTAGAGTTCAAGTGAGTAAGAATCTCGAAGGTAGGACCTCGCATTGGTATATTTTATAGTATCTTAAGTGACTCCAAAGTACAGCTGAGAGGAGGAATCGTTTGATCTTAGTCAGTCACAGATTGATCTCAGCCATTCCTATAGCTTCAAATATCATACTGGTGCTAATGATTTCAAATTCAAATATCCATCTTCCCCGATCCATGTCCAACTACCATCTAAAATCTCCCTTAAATGTCTAAGAAGAGTATCAACATTTCTTGTTCAAAATAAAACTCTGATTTCCCCCTGCATAGCCACAAACTTGCTTTCTGAAGTGTTCTCAAAGTTAGCAGTGGACACCTCCTGTTAGAAGTCATTCAGCCGCAAACCTGGAGCCATCTTTTTTTCTCTCTCATTCTTGCTCTGTCCGAATCCATTAGTACCTTTTGTTGACTTCCTTAAAATATATCCCAAATTTCATCACCCCTTATCACCTTCATTCTCATCTAAGCAAGAACTTTCCAAATCTGGTGCCAGGGAGCTTGGGCTGGGGATGGATGCAGCTGTGCTGAGATAATGATCTTTTCAGGCTGCCTGGGTCCCTGGTAAGAGTTGGTTGAGTTGTGGAACCTGAGCTGGTCATATTAGGTTTGGAGAAGCTCTGTCCAAAACTACCCTCATGTGTCCCTGACTACTGCAGTGCTCTCGCATGAAGTCTCCTTGTTTTGATTTGCCATCCTCTACAGTTATTTTCAAAATGGCAAATAAAATTATATTTGAATATGATGACTTATAATACACCCTTGCTCAAACTCTTTAGTGGCCTCCCGTCACCAGGACTCCCACCCATGTTTCTAATTTAATTTCTCTACTACCCTTCCACTGTGACAATTTGCTTATTGCTGATCTTGAAAGGGCTAATCTGGTTTCTTCTTAAAAGTCTAATATTTCTTGGTCCTCTAGACCCATGCATGGTCCTTTCCCTCATTCTCCTTAGATATTTGCCTTACGAAACCGTTGAGAGAGGCTGTGTCTCCCTCCCTTTTGAAATTGCCTAAATATCCTCTCTCACTACATGAGAATTAGGAACTAGAAACCAATGCTAAATTGATTTTTGTTCTTATTGGCATCAGAATTATTAGATCAAAATAAATAAAGCATGCTTTCAACATAGAAAGGAAGTTAAAAAAAATAGGATCTCTTTTAATTAAAATTAGAGATGAAAGAACCATTTAATGTTCTAATTCCATCTTGTCAGTTGATTTTGCAAAGGACCAATTCCAAATTGAATTAAATAGATTCTTTACAGGAGGATCACGATAGCCAGCTTCTCCAATATGTTCACTTTATATTCTGGAAACAAAACAAGTGGTGAATAATTCCTGGCATTCAATAGGTTTTTTTGTGTCTGCCACCCAAATCTTTTGTGATTAAAAAATTTGATCTGGTGATATTATATTGATAAAACATACATAGACTAAATTATATTACTTCTTTATTTTTCTTTTCATTTACAAATATAACAAAACACAATTTGAAATACGTAAATATCACATATTTTATACTGAAAACAATATATGAAAAATAGACACACTGAAACAGCATGAAAGGAGTTGAAAAGAATTAACAAATGGATTAATCACATTTTAAATACAGTGGACATTTAATATAGATACTGAGTTAATGTTGCAGTTATTATCTTTTTAAAAATTAAAAATCAAGTAGGCCTAGTAGATAATTAAACATTATTATCCTGGATTCATTTTAATTAATACCAGAATAGTCAAATTATACCTCCAGAGTCCTGGTATGCCTTGAGATTATGTTGTAACTGAACTTTAATTATCTTGATAATTATTTACTCCCTTGACCATCGGCTCACAAAAAAAAAAAAAAAAAAAAAAACCCAAATGGGTTACTAGTAGTAGTAATTGCATATATTCAATTACATGCTTATATTTTTATTACTTGATTATATCAGTATTTTATGGAAAGATAGCTTACATAATTAAATATCATGTGTTCAATCATTTCTTCACCAAACGCTGGACTGTTTCCAAATCAAAATTTTAATACCAAAGATCCACTTTGAAAAGTTTAGTTCATAGGGAACTGTATTCTTATTTCCTTTACTCCTTTGTTCTTTACAAATATTGTTGTTTTGGTCACAGATTGTAAATTAAAATTAGAGTGAGAGCTACATCAATTTCATTTTTATACACACTTCTCCATCTCTTTCCCTAGTATCTAATAAGTTTAAAATGCTTGGTTTTTATATTAACTCTTGTTTTTCATGCTGTAGTAACTTGCTCCCTTTATTCTGGTCTGCTGATCTCTCCAAAGGTAGATTTGAGAAAAGCTGTGTTGTTAAGTATTAGGAGAATCTATGTAGAATTTCAGGGCAAGAAAATCAGGAGGAGATAAATTCTGTGTTCACTTAATAGAAGAGGCATAAGGATAAATGCATTTGTATATGTACACACTTGCATATACATGTGCATATATATATACACATATCACACACTAAGACATTCAGAAAAGACAAGTGTGAATTTTATAAATTTAGGATGATATAACTTACCCCAGGAGATAGTCTCCCAATAAATCTTCACAGGGTAGAGAAGCAAAGAAGATGATCACAAAATGGACCAGATAGCATTGATTCTAAACATTGTTGATGTGAGGAAAAGGGCAACTGGGTTACTGACAAAATTAATAAACCATGATGTCTAGCCAAGAAGTATCATTGGACATTTACGGAGAGAAAGATTGCCAACTCTGCTGATGATCGTGTATCTGTGAAGGTCAGATCACAAAAAGAAAGCTGATAGTACTTACCAGAGAAACATATGTGACTAGTCACTTAATATTTTTGTAGATTAGGCTCTTATTTTGAAAGTAATAAGTCCATTTGTGTTGAAGTTAATATCCATGTTGATATATTCCTGTTAAAGGGAAACTGAAATTGTTAAAATACTGTGGTCCAACATAGAAGGCTCAATTCTTGGTAAATAGGTTTAGTAAAGAACTATGAATTATTTTATCAATAATGAATATTAAGCATTGTGAACCCTGAAAGATAATTTTGAGGTGGGAAGACCCATAAAAAGACCAGTAGGACCCCCAAGCAGGGCCACTACTCTCGTGCCAGCACCATCCGGTTCCCTGGCCCAGAGGCTCTATCTCACTTTTTGCCTCTGAAATGGCTTACCTACCCCTAAAATTCTATTGGTTCCCTGAGCTCACTTCTGATTGGTTATTTCCTTCACTCCTGATTGGTTATTACTCTCACTTCTGATTGGTCCATTCCCCTCACTCCTGATTGGTTATTTCTCTCACTCTTGATTGGGCTATTTCTACAAAGCTTGTTCCTGGTTAGTCAACTTCTGTTATACTTTATTTGCATATGATTTTGCAATGTGTAAAACTGGCAGCCTATAAAAGCCTGTGTAAACCTACAGACAGGGACCAGAGCTTGGAGTGGTAACTTCTCTGGGCTCACTGGTGTAATAAACCTGAGTTCTCCAACTTTCCTAGTGCTGCTTGGTCTCTTGCCCGGATCCAGGTTGCTGTAACAACTGAGCTGTAACGCTGAGCTGTAACACCGAGCTGTAACACATTTTTCCACAACAATTTTACCAGTGAGTGAAGTTGAATAGAAGTATATAATATATGGACCCCTATGCTTTTTGATTGGCAAAAATGTAGTATCATCTAACTTCCAATGAAAGAAAACAAATTGTAGGAAACTTTTAACATGCTTTTGTAATGAGACTATTCATAAAAATTTAACCAGAATTTTTCCTAATTTAATCATGAAATGATCTTTTTGGCACCCATTTTTTGTTTGTTTCAACATTGGAATTTAGTCAAATTTTGTATTGTTGTAACTTCAGATGGTTCTTTTATTAGAAATATAAAAATTGCCTATTATAATAAATAACAGAAGTAGGTATTTTATGATAGCTTAGTCTTTTTCATAAAATATTAATACAAATTAATTTTAAAATAAAACGTATTAGGTAAATCTTTACTGAAGTCTTTGGAATGTAAAATACTGGAACAATTTATCTGCCATTTCATTTTTTGTATTACAATTATAATTGAGTTGGGAAAAGTTAGCATACTTACTAGATGACATCCCCAAAATGGCCATCTTTCACGCATCCTATTGATATTTTAACTTAAAACATATAAGGAGAAAAAAAAAAGTCCAAAAGGGAAATACTTCAGGTCAAAATAAAATCAAGCTCTGTTGCAACAGCAAAGAGGAATTATCTCATATTATTTTTACTACTTTTATTTATTTATTTATTTTTTAATAAACTAGGCATTTGGTTGAAAAATAACAATTAGGAAATATTTCCCGGTGAATCTTTACCCTTCAAGAACATGCTGACTTGAGCCTGAAGTTGAACTGACTAAGAGGTACTAATCACCAAGGTTTGGATCTCAACTGCCACCCCGGCAATGTGATCTTAATCTTGTGTTTAATTCAACGCTTTCCACTGATAAAATGGCATTAACAATGATAGTTCTTGAAAGGTAAACTGAATGATGTTGTGTGTCTAATTAACGTTTCACTGGTTTCCCATGTCCTAAAGCAAAATACAATTCTATGGCCTCTGAGGTTAAAGCTGTGTGCCAGCAATGCCCCTCCGCATCCGAGTGCCTTCCCCTTTTCACCACGACCTGGTCAGAATGACCTCTTCAATTTCCTGATCAGGTTCAGCTCTCTTTCTCATCCGAGTCCTTGAACACAATTTCTCTTCTACCTGGAAATCTCTTCCCTACACTATTGATGACAGCTACCTTCTCATTATTGGGCACTAATTTACTTGTTTATGAAAATAGGACAATTTGAGAAAATGTTAGAATATAGGTTATTATTTAATGAATACTATTTCATAACAAAAATGCATTATTTCAAGTTGATGAAATTATTAAACATTAAAAATATAAGTTCAGCTATTAAGAGTTACATTACTCTAAAATTTTTTGACACCTGTTGGATGCAAAAATAAATGTAGATATATATACATATATTCAGTAATATTATCTAATTTAATGCTGTTAATATTTCTATGAGGTTAGTATTGTACTCCTCCTCCTGCAGAAGACAGTGATATATAATGAACTGACATATATTTTCAAAGTCACATTGCTAGAAATTTCAGAGCTGAAATATAAACCCAAGTCTATATAATTTCACAGAATGAAATTTTTCCTACATTCTGTCTTTCCTCCAACAGTCACAAGAATGTAGGAAAGTTAAGATTGTACAAAT
The DNA here is from genome assembly GCF_009834535.1 of Camelus ferus. NCBI lineage: Eukaryota > Metazoa > Chordata > Mammalia > Artiodactyla > Camelidae > Camelus > Camelus ferus. Next base: position 11,996,547 of record NC_045703.1, read on the forward strand.
TCTCCACTGTAGAGTTGAGAAGCCTGGCTGTGACCTTGAGAGATTAGAGGGTCAGCTCAGGGTCATGCGGTGAGTAATTATAGTATTTAAAGATACAAGGTTATTCATTTTATGCAGCCCATGTGCTATTTCATCTACATGATGCTTTTTTATTATATTTATTCATAGTAAGTATATCATTAATCAGATGGATAAAAGAAAACAATGGCCATATTTCAAGCCAAAGCTCCATAGAGGCATTTTTTTGAAATCACAAAGAAATCATAAATCATATGGAAAGTTATGTTCAAAGAAATGGAGGTAGCCTGATAGGCCATGTGGTCATTACTTTGGTTGTTTCAACAACTTGATCTTGTACAACAGTGAAGGTCACAGTGCTACCAAGCAAAGACACTATCTCATTAGTTTGTGCTATTACTGTCTATTTTAACAAACCTAGTAAGCTGTCATCAGTCTAGGATTTGGTTTGGGATAGAACCACAGTGAACTGTGCCCCACTGTCCCTGTTCTCTCCCTGCATTTTTTTTTTTTTTCTTTAAAAGAGAATGTTAACCCTATTGCCTCTTATTTACAGCCAACCATCACTTTTATTTAATTTTTTTCTCCACTGTTTATTTCTCACCATGTCTCTATTTCCAAATAGAAATCTCGCGTCTCTTCCTTTTTTTCTTTTTCAGTCTTCATATATTACAGTTGAAAGTGCATCTTTCTCCTCTTTTAAATAGTCAGTCCTTTAGAATTTCCCTTTTTCTATTACTGGCATCAAAATCCCCTTAATGGTCATACTGGTTAAGTTTCCATTAGGAAACAGTAACTAGTCTGAGTAGAAAAGAACTTCTTATCTGACATTAGTTTGCTTACAACATAATCGGAAGGATGGAAATAATTATAGACAAAACTTCTAAAACATCTCTCTGTCTCCAAATCACACTACCTCTGCTAAGATCACAAAAGCTACTCATTATCGCATGAAAACAGGAGTCAGGAACTTGACCACGCTGGCTTAGCAAGGAAATGTAAGTGTTCCCACTGCTGATACAGGAAACCACAGCAGTGTGAAGCCAGGAACCGCAGAGCCACATTTCCTTTGCGACGCCTACACCAGCAAAATAATACTCCATGGGCTTAATCCAGTTCTGAGTGTCAGTTGTGACTGCATAAATCTCATTAGTAGTGCCTAAATTATATTCAGAGTTTTAACTCCAAGGAGCTGGGATTTGCAGTTTATGGTTTCCCGGAAGCTACTGTGGAGAAAAAGCACACTAGTAAGAAGTTGGAAGGAGAGGTGAGGAAGTCAATTCACAGCCCATCAAAGGACCCCTCAGAGTCCTCCCTGTTTCAGTGTTACTGTCATTTCTGACCACTTCCTCTACATGCTGTACCTCTGTCCTCCAAGGCATTGCATCCCACGCATCCTTCCCTTACCACTTCTCACACACCTGCCAGCTTCTTCTACTTCTCTGAAAGTCCTTTTGAACTGACTCGCACACTACTGCAAAAGCATCTTTAGAGGCCTTTCATGATCTAGGATTTTCTCCATATAGTCATTTCAATAAAATGACCCTAAAGAATCTTTAGCGATTAGCCATTTTCAAAGAAATCTAACTCTGAGCGTGGCAGTCTGACCCCACCCTTTCCATCTTCAGGCTCTGGTCTTCCTGCATCACATCCCACACGTAACAAAATACCAGAACCCTCCAAATACCTAACACACTGGGTAGCTCCTTCCTCAAGCATGAAGGAATACAGTTATGTATTATTCTCTCATGCTTAATTAACTACCCCTATGAGAAACCTAGATGATTAGATCAGGAGGCCTTGCACCTTATACCTGCATTTCTTTCCCGGTGATGCACTCACACTACGTGGGGCATATCTATAGAGAAATAAATACAGAACACTGATAATCTTGCAATATTTCCCTAAGAAGTGATAGCAAAATCTTACACCGTAAAATTTGTAAAGACCATTATGCACATAGATTTAGTGACTTTTGCATCAAGAGCTTTATGCCATTACGCCCTTTATATATTTTATTAAAGGATGATATCAGCGAGACACAAATATAGGAAATATCTCATGTTACCAAATAAATCTTTTTGACATTCACATTTTAACAATGCTATAATAACTAATAATGCTACCCTATGTAAAGTAAACTTGTATCTTATTCTCATTTAATTCAGAAGTCTCTGTGGTGTATTTTCCCAGATAGCTTTCTATTATATATATGTTAATCTTATAATTTCCTACATAGCTTTCTATTACATATATTTTAATCTTATAATTTAAAATCTATATAACTTTAATCTTATAAATTACGTATATTTTAATCTTTAAGTCTGTAATTTCTGTTACATATAATTTAATCTTATAAATTTCCTAGACAGCTTGCTATTACATATAATTAAACCTTATATGGGTATTATTAGAGTGTACTTTTTCTTTCCTTTTAGAATCCGTGGATTGTGGTTTGCATTGCAAATAAGTAGTCCACACTGAGTCAAAGGCTTTGATTTTCACAAAAATGATGTGTGCAATAAATCTGTTATATTAGTCAGCTATAGAAAAATACCACAGACTGGGTGACTTAGACATTTACTTCTGACAGTTGTAGAGACTGGAAAGTCCAAGGTCAAGGTACTGGCCAATTCAGTTCCCGAAGAAGGCTCTCATTCTGGCTGGCAGGCAGTCACTTTCTCACCGTGTCCTCCCTTTTGGAAGGGCTGGTGTCTCTTCCACCTCTTAAATGGCTACTAATCCCATTATGGGGCCGCATGCTCATGACTTCCTGTAAACTTAATTACCTCCCAAAGTCCCCCCCTCTAAATACTGTCACTCGGGTGGTGAGGTCTTCAAAACATTAATTTTGGAGGGACACAAACATTCAATTAATGACACCTCTCCAGTGTTGAATTTTACTGGATGTGGGACCTTCACTCATGCTTATGTTAGGAAGTACTGGAAGGAAGGATAGGATGGCCTGTGCAGACCCGCACATCTACACTGGTTATAATCAGTGATGCCTTTGACGCACCATTGCTCTGCCCTCAGAATGGCTCTTAATGGTCCCCCTGTTCATTATTTTACTTCCCTCCTCTGTTCACTGGGGATTTCACTCTTCCCACTCGAGACACTGATGCTGCTGCCCCTGCTGAATTCCACCCACACTGCCTTTCCTCATTCCACGTTTCTTCTTTTTGATCTATCTTTGATTTTGTCCCATCTTAGATTTTCTGTTTTTCATCAGATGCCTGCCTTATTTTCACTTTGAAAGCCAATATTGATACTATTTCTGTCTTCAGTTCACTTTAGGGAATCTATGGAAATGTGTTTATGGACAAAAATTTAGCTATTGTGCAGGACACTAGGAACTTATGAGAAAAGCACCATCTCTTCCATTGGGAGGTTTACAGGCTGTTCTCAAAGATTAAAAGTCCATGAGCAATTATAAAAACAGTGAGTAGACACACCACTTGTTTACCGCAGGCAATGGGAGCACAAGATGCACCCACCTCCATCCCAACTGGGTGGTGCAGAGTAGGAGATTTTTCTAGAGAAAATCTAACTGTGGAAAAGCTCCATGGTAGAGAGGCTGAAACTCAGATGGAGAAAACTTGAAACTTAAAGGAAGAGTCAAAGCTGCATGAGTGAGGAACAAAGGTGCCAGCAGGCCAAACAAAATAAAGAAAAAGTAAGAAAAGAGTGAGGCTGTGGCATGTTCAGAATATATAGTTGCATGTGTACCAGTGTCAGATATGAGACTAAAAGTGAAGGCAGAATTTGGACATTAAAGGTACTTACATGTTTTTCTAATGTGTTTGTAATTTCCCTGGATATTTAAGTACACCATTTTGAAGATCTTTATCTGGGGGAATGACACAGTCATATTTGTGGAGTTCAGCCAAGCAGATTAAGTTTAATCTGTGATGTATAGAGAGACAGGTCTGATGGCTGATTGGATGTATGGCTGTGGGGCTGAGGGCTGGGCTAATGGTATGTGTTTACTCTTCATTCGTATGGTTGCTCTGTTATCTGTAGAAATCTGTAAACTTGTACTGGAAAAACTGCTTAGAATGAAAAAAAAAAAAGGATTCACAACAGAAGCTCTAGGGAAAGATCAACATCACATCCCATTGTCCCAAAACATAAATTGTAACATTTGTCCAAGAATGCACTCACATTTTTATGTAACAGCTAATTTTCTTTTTGACACCCCACATAGAATGTACGCTTTCCTTCAAGATGTTTCCTTTAAATTCTTTTTCTAAAAATAACTATTTTTTTAGAAAAAGGTCAAAATTGTGTCTTTCATTATAAAGTCTTTCTTGCCTTTTCTGTTGTTGAAAATTGTCTTTATCATGTCATCATATTGAGCTTCTCATTATCACACAGTTTCTAAATTTGTCAGAGCTCACAGTTCTGGCTTTATTTTATTTTGTGTTCTAATCATGAGATGAATTCCAGTTCTCCAGGCTGAAGAGCAAGCAGAAGACAAGTAGTCAAAAATCATTAAAATAATAATAATAAAAAAAAGACCCAGAAGTGATACAGAAGTCAAGGCTGCTGGAACTAAAGAGACTGGCAGAGCTGGTCCTTCAGAAAGGTTAACTAAGGGAAATGATGATTGAGTCTCCTTGGATAAGGATACTGGGAAATCACGATGGAGTCTTAATGGACAAAGGGAGGCTGTGGTTGACTGGGGAGTGAACTGGGTAAGAGATGAAGATACTGAATATAGACCAATCTCCCAACAAACTCACATGTGTGTGAAAAGATGAAGAGAGATGGCAGAGTGGGGAGGATTTTAAGAAGTAATGGTTCAAATTTTTGTTTGCTGTGTTTGACTTTAGTGGATTTTGTTTCTTTGCTCATTAACTTCTTCCAATTTTTTTTTTAATTTGAGAAGATACTTGAACATATTAGTAGCATCCAATTATTATGGGGAGAAGGATCTATTTGTATTTCAAGATATTTGAATTTCTTTTTGGTAATTTCCAGTTCCATAAACTGTTTTCAGATGTCCAGGATTGATAGAATAAGTGCATATTTAGACAATAGTTTATTTAATTTTGTTTTATGTCAATTGTACATTTTTCTAGACCAATATTGCCCTCTAATCTATCCATAATCCTGAAGTTTTCAAACATCCACCATTAATATTAATTCAAATTCCACTAAAGTAATTATTGTTCCATGAAAAATAATTTCAGAAATTCCTTTGGGGAGGGGTTACCCAGACATATTATATGGTAATATATACCAGTTTTGAAATTCGTGTGTGATATATGGGTATGAACACAGTTTGTCTAAATGCTAATCTACATCTGCATGTAATACATACTTCTAAATCAACATATAAAATATCCAATTTAGCAGCTTTGCAAAACATTTACAAACTTACAAGAAAAAAAAAGAATGACTAGTAAATGTGAATGCTCTTTTTAATCTTATTAGATTATGGTGATTTTAGAAATATGACTTCTGACAAAGAATTGTAGCAATTGAACATTATGTGTAGTCATTTGTTTCATTATAAGACATTGTCCTGTTTTTATTGAACATGTTGAAATCTGGCAAATTCAAATGATCACCCTTCTTTGAAAAAGATCTACTGATTAGTACTCATGTTCAAATTCCAAGTCCTCATCATTATTGCATTACTTGATGAACACAGATTTGAAATGCAAAGTGATCGTTTGCTTGAAATGATGAAATGAGACAGGTACTCGTATTCATATTTACTAAGATGGTTGTACATATTATGCAAGAAATTATGTAACATATTTTGCTATTTTGGCAATTTGTCAGGAGTATTTTCAAGGTTTTCATGTGGCTATTAATAACACTCCAGAAAAGAATACAATTAATTTGGGGAATTTTGGTAAATCTGCTAATCTTTATAGTGAGAATCAGCTATAATTAAGCTTCAAAATTGCCATGCTCTTTTCAGTTACGTTTACAAACAATTTAGTATTTATGCATAGTCAATAAACATTGACAGAGACCTGGGAATAGTCAGAAGAAATAGCATATGCTCCCTGCTTTGGAAGAATTTGTTCTATTAGAAAGAAGAGAATGATCTGGAAACAAGTAATTGACACTCTACAGTGTCAGGAACAGAGTGCTGTGAGAGCCCAGAGAAGGGGAATTCTGCTTGTGTTAAAAAGTGGGAGGAGTTAGTGAGACAAGGATTCTAAGGGGAAATATTTTAATTGGGTTATAAAGATGAATGGTAGGAATTTGCCTAGAATGAGAAGAGGGGAGAACGTGATACATATACAGGTGAATATTGATCCTTATCCAAATCGAAAGAATGTAAATAAACTTTTAAGACCCAAGAGACATTACATTTTTATTCCACTTTGCAAAGTGATGCCAACAAATCTAGATGGAGATGTTTGACCCACACTTTCTAAACGAAGGAGAAAGGAAGAAAAAGGATGAAAGGGCAGCAGGGAAGGAAGGAGGAAAGAAGAAAGAAAGGAAGAAAGAAAAGAAAGAAATCATGTGTTTGGTTCTTTCTATGGATTGAGAATTATTTTGGGGGCTTTATAAATACTGCCTTCAATGAACTTCCCAAACTGGTAGATATTATCTCCACCTCGGTCGTGGAAGTCGATGCAGTTATCTCTGAACTTGAAGCCAGTGCTCTCAATCACTATGTATGTTTGTGTATTGCTATATATGCTGCTATGTAGGTTATTAATTAATTATCAAATGCTAACCAATAAAGATGGCTTTCCCCATAGGTGGAAAGATGGAATATGAAATGACCTACTTACTATGACTTGAAGGACACAGACAGCATCTCCACACCATAAGACACCAACATCAGCAGTCTGCTATGGTAAAGAAAATTTCAGACTTAGAAAGTTTATATCCCTTATAAGATATCATTTTTGTAAACATGGTCAAAATTATGTTCCAGATGTTGAAAGCATGTAGTATATCATTTCCTGTAAGTATTTACTGAAAGTGTTTTTTAAGAACTTAATATGAAATAAAAAGTGGAAGAATCAGATACCAGGTCTGCTTTATCAAAGATGCCACCTCATGAGGGAAAATATTATAAAGGACAAAGGCAGTTACTTTTTTTTTGCAGGAATCCATCAACTAAGATAGGAATGAATTATAGTTTAGAAATCTAGAAAATTAAATTCAAATTTAACTAAAATATTTATGAGAAATGCATCACATGAGTAGCTGCTTTATTTTCATATGGTTAGTCCTGAAAAGTAGTGCTATTGTAACCAAAAGCTAGTTAAGTGAATGTTCAGTAAGGTAATATAAAGTCATATCTTCCAGGGGAAGGTAATAGCTCAGTGGTAGAGCATGTGTGTTCTATCCCCAGTACCTCCATTAAAAAATAATAAAGAGAGAGAGAATTTGAAAAGAAAAATAAAAAAGTAAAAAAAAAAAATTGTATCTTCAGTAAGTCTGTTATCTGAAACTTAAACATATGGATCAAAGAAATACAATTCCAAGTTATTTTTAAAAATAAATAATATAATGAATCTTAAAAGTGCAGCTCTATATTATTAAAATCAACCTATGGTTTTTAAGTGGATCAGTGCTTGTAAAATGGGCACCTCATGCATCAAATCCATAATGACTATATTTTCTTTTACTAAATATCTTGTTTTAAACCAATGTTAAACTAATCAAATTTTATTTTCAAAATTAAAGCTTCCTCCATAAACATCAGGAATATTTTCTTTTTCAGTGTACAGAGAAGAATGTAAGAAATTCATGTACAATTAGACTAATTATCTGGCTAGTCTGTGATTCTGAATGTCACCTGCATGATATCCATTTTTTTATTACAGTCTTTATTATAAGTGGTATTTTATCAGTATGTTATTATCTTAGCAACATGCTAAGGTCCTATCTCCCATTGTTTTACATAATTATATATAGCTGTAACTGCCAATATAAATAGATACATAAGATATAAAATATGTAAATACTGACCTACAGCATTGGGAACTATATAATTTATCATCCAACTCTAGTTGCACAATAAAGTACATCTCAAATGTGAAAATGCATTTGATAATGAAGAGTCCCTGTTAATAATTGTACCAGTTAAACTTATGAAGTTGGAAAGGGATGGTCTTACAACTCCCATTAGTACTTAAATGGAAAACATGATATTGTGTATTGTTAGGCTGAAAGCTTTTTATAATAATGAGAAATCTTAACATACATTGTCTGGCTTAGCCATGCAGAAATAGCAAGATGTGAGGTACATATTATGGAATTTGATAGCGTAACATTAATCATCACTAGTTTTAAAAAAAAAAAGAAGAAAATAGTAAATCTTGCAAAACTTAACAAAAAGAAGTATAGTACTATTACATTGTCCATAGATATATTTTTAAATAAGCCACATGCATGATATCTGTTATGTGCATTTTCAGTTATTATGACTCTAAGAAGTGTGTGTGTGTGTGTGTGTGTGTGAACACGCCCGTGGGCCAGGGTTTATGGCAAAGAGCGGGAGAATCAGTTACCTGAAGTTGAAGTGACTGGAGAGCTTACTACATTCTTTTGTGGCTTTCTGGGAGCAGGCAGCTAAGTGTTGTACTATCAGCTAAAAACAGAGCACAAGGAAGGCTTAACAAAAGTTGAGGAGATTCCAGGGTAACAGGCAAAAAGGTTACCCTCACTTCCACTAATCTTGTCGTATAAATTTACCTTAGACACACACTGAAAGGCAAACTAGTTGAGTCTGTTTCATTTTTAATTAAGGTTACTAATTCTAATGATAATAGATGTATTATCTTAATAGAAGGAAGGAATGTTTAAAATGTGGATTATGTAACTGTGATCAAAACGTTATCCAGAAGCCAGGGATGGGTACAGTTCAGTGGTAGAGTGCTTGCTTAGCACGCATGAGATTCTGGGTTAAATCCCCAGTACCTCCATTAAAATAAATAAATAAATAAATAAAACCTAATTTCCTCTCCCTAAATTTTCTCTTTTAAAGACTACATTATCCAGAAGCCCCTGGAATGCATTAAGAAATCTTTCAGAAGTAAGAAAAAATTTTCACACTTCACAATTTTTACTAATAGCCTTCATTTCTTATTCTTTGAGCTCTCCAAATAGTTTTTTGCTTGGATCTTGAAAAATCAATTAAAGATAAGACCAGAGTTTCCAAATGATGTGGTTTAATGTGAAAGGGCATGGGGAAATTTACATGGCATGCTGTTAATTATAAAATTAAAAAAACAAATAAATCGGAAGTTACACAATCTTCCTTGCCTTCTATTACAACGGAAACGTGACGCTGCTTCTACCAAAGACAAGCCCTTCTACTGGTGTCCTGGAGCCCACATGATCTTGCATCTAAGGGAACAGTTTCCTACAATTACCCCTCCTTCAATTGCAATGATGACTCCTTTCCTCTGGCTCATTTCGGTCAGCATTCAAATGTACTTTACAGAAATAACCTTGGCCAGATTACCTCCATGACATTTACTCTTGAATCTTTCCAGCCTAACCTCTGAGTCTCCTACTCTGCTAAAATTATTTCTTTTAGGGTCACCAACCGCCGTCTTGCACAACACAGTACTTGGCTATGCACTTTTCTTCACTGCCTTTCTTTCACATTCTTATTTGCTATTTTCCCTGTTCTAACAAACCTTGGAAACATTGGAGTGCCTAAGAGCAGACCTAAATTTCCTAGTATATCCCTTCTGTCTTCTTCATTCAATCCAATGGCTTTAAATAATATCTATTTGCTAATGAATGATAATTTTCAACTCTAGTCTTGATCTCTTTTTTGATCTTGAGTTTCTTATATCCATCATGCAAGTTAAAAAAAATCACTCTGAATATCAAAAAGAATCTTAAGCATAATATATTCAAATTAGAACTCTTTCCTCTTCCCAAAACCTGTTTTTCTCTGTTCCTTCCTCTTAAGTCAGACTGAAGCCAAAGACTGTGAGTCATTCTTTATATATATATATATAAATATATTTTATAGAAGTATAGTCAGTTTACAATGTGTCAATTTCTGGTGTACAACACAATGTTTCAGTCATACATGAAAAAACATATATTCGTTTTCATATTATTTTTCACCCTAAGTTACTACAAGATAATGAATATACTGTGCTATACAGTATAAATGTATCTGTTTTATATATATTAGTTAGTGTCTGCAAGTCTCAAACTCCTAATTTATCCCTTCCCATCCCCTTCCCCTCAGTAAGCATAAGTTGGTTTTCTATGTCTGTGAATCTGATTCTGTTTTGTAAATAAGTTCATTTGCCTTTTTTTTTTTTTTCAGATTCAACATATAAGTGATACCATATGGTATTTTTCTTTCTCTTTGTGGCTTACTTCACTTAAAATGACAATCTCCAGGTCAATCCATGTTGTTGCAAATGACATTATTTTATTCTTTTTTCTGTGTCTGAGTAATATTGCATTGTAAAAATATACTACAACTTTATCTAGTCTTCTGTCAATGGACATTTAGGTTGTTCCCTGTCTTGGCTATTGTAAATAGTGCTGCTATGAGCACTGGGGTGCATAATTTTTTTTGAAGTAAGGTTCCCTCTGGATATATGCCCAAGAGTGGGATTGCTGGATCATAGGATAAGTCTATTTTTAGATTTTTGAAAACTCTCCATACTATTTTCCATTGTGGCTGCACCAAACTACATTCCCACTAATATTTAGGAGGATTCCCTTTTCTCCACAGCCTCTCCAGCATTTATCATTTGTGGACTTTTGAATGATGACCATTCTGACTGGTGTGAGGTGATACCTCATTGTAGTTTTGATTTGCATTTCTCTGATAATTAGTGATACTGAGCATTTTTTCATGTGCTTATTGGCCATTTGTATGTCTTCCCTGGAGAATTGCTTGTTCAGATCTTCTGCACATTTTTGGATTGGGTTGTTTTAATTACTATTATTAAGTTGTATGAGCTGTTTATATATTCTGGAAATTAAGCCCTTGTCAGTCATCTTTCGCAAACATTTTCTCCCATTCTGTACATTGTCCTTTTGTTTTGCTTATGATTTCCTTTGCTGTGCAAAAGCTTTTAAGTTTAATTAGGTCCCACTTGTTTATTTTTGCTTTTATTTCTATTGCATATAAAATGAAAATGTTTTCCCATGGCCATCATGATCGTACATGTCTGTACAATCCACCTCTCCAAACTTCTTCTAATGTTCTTCCTTGGTTAATACGCTACAGTTCCATAAGACTGCCTCAACCTCCTGCTCACTCTATTTTCTTTGGTCTCTTAGGAAATCTCTTCTTCAGGCTGTTTTCGTGATTAATTCTTTCTCCTTATGTACGTGTGATCTCAAAGAAGATCTGAGCAGCGTTTCTGAGCCATGATCTTCTTTTCAACTTCCTACTTTGATTACAATCTGACACTGTTTTCTTATTTCCTCCTTCCCACCTATATACATCCTGCTTATTTATTTGGTTTTATATATACTGATCTGTCCTCACACCCTCCTGTCACCGAAGTTTGTTCCATGAGAGTAAGAGCTTAGTGGTCCGGTTCTTGATCTATCCTTAGTTTTAGAACTGCCACACCAAGCAAATGCTCTGAAGATGCTACCGAGTTAAAAAAAAAAAGTGAATAGATAAATTCAATTTACTTAAATTCATAAATTCCTAGCAAACACTGAAACAATATATAATACTTTTAATATTTGTTATTTTATTAAGGGTATATTATGACTTTATCTTTTTGTTTTTCACAACTCCTGGCATTCTACACAATAAAATTATAATATTTATATAATTTAATACAAATAAATATTAAAATTGAATCCTAGATGCTTTTTTTTTAATAAAAAAGTTAAATGATAAACACCTTTTCCAGGTCTAATTTGATGGTTTACAATGAATAAACCACTTTGGAAGACAGTTCAGCTGTTTTTTAAAAAGCTAATCATACACTTACCATACTAACCAGCCATCCCACTCCTATATACTTACCCAAGAGAGATAAAATTGCATTTCCACAAACACAGTGCAGGAATGTTCACAGCAGTTTTATTTGTAATAATTAAAAAACGGAAACTGACTACATTTCCATCACCAACTGAATGGATGGACAAATTGTTACACGTATATAAATGGAATCTTACTCAACAATGAAAGCCATGACTCACAACACTGATGAATATTAAGTTACTGTGATTTGTGGAAGATCTAGCCAAAAAACGCATTTAGTATTTAATTCCATGTATATAAATGGCTAAAAGTTATAAAATTATGAACTAATTTATGATGACAGAAAGCCAGTCAGTGGTTGCACAGGGACAGAAGGAGAAAGCGTTAGGAAGGTTTTGGGTGTGATGGGAATGTATTCTGATGGTGATTTTTGTTCCATGAGTGTACATACATGTCAAAACTTATCTAATTGAACAATTTAACTATGTGCAGCTTATTTTACATGATATATTCTATAATAAAATTGCAAAAAAATTGATAAATCCTATTTGTGAAAATACCTTCTTGATTTTTCATTATGAAGCTCTTGAATTGAAAGCAAATTTCAAGAGAAAATTACTCAGTATTGGTGCTAATGCATGTACCAAAAGGGCAGGGTGATAGGTGATTATGATCCTATGATCCAGTACACTTTTTTGTGCGTTAAGTCCATATTCCCACATTCATACGATACTTGTTCTATTGCAAAAATCTTTTCTTCTGTCAAGTGGATCACACCTTAATGCAGTAATGGTAACTCGTTTGTCAGTCAGGAGAAAAGTATATTTTCTATTTAGAGTGTGATTTTCCTGCTCTCTGAGCAATTTGCATTAATTTCTCTTTGACAGCTTGTTTCCAGTTGCTATCAATTCCAAAGAGAAATTATTTAGATAGGCATGCTCTAGGTAAATAATTATTTTTAAAATTATAACAGTTTAAAAAATCTGCTAAATCCTGATAAGCGAAAGAGGTATTTGGTATTTTCTCAAAACATTATAGTTTTTATTAAAGTATTTGCTTAATACATGTCATTCTTTATATACTTTATATAACTCTTCATATATGTGTATTTTTTTCAGTTAAATTTATTTTAGTATTTTTCAATACCACATGATAGACAAACTATATTAAAGTAGAATCCTTACTGTAAAAGAATTTCCAATGAAATAGAAGAAATGATATAATGAATATTTCTTTAAAAACACAGAACATGTGTTTGTAAACTGCTTTACAAAGTCATATTTGTTCATCTATTCATCAGATGATACTCAGAATTTTTCTTTCTTGGATGCTATGCAGAGCAATAGAAATATAAAGATGAAAACAGAACTTCTGTGTTTTTTTTTCTTTTTTTTTTTTGGTGACAAGATAACTCATATAAAATTACCTGTGATTACCTGTTTGTGGGTAGGGTTTATAGCTTAGTGGTAGAGTACATGCTTAGCATGCATGATGTCTTGGGTTCTACCCCCATTACCTCCACTGAAAAATAAAATGAGAATTAAATAAAACGAAGTTACTTATAATAATAAATGTGAACAAAATCTGTGGGGAAGTAGTTGAGCATAATAATTAAAACTGCAGGATTTTTTTTGAGTAAGAAAATTCTGAATTTCTATCCCTGCCTTAACACTTTAAGTTACTTGACATGTCAAGAATCAATTTCCTACCTTAAAAATGTGACCAATAACCTTCCTCACAGCTGAAGACTGGCAAGGAAATGTTTGCCAGTCTCTACCCAGTTCTTGGCACACAGGAAAATATCAATAAAGTTTTATGCCTTATTGTCTCTAAGTTTTCAGGGAAGAGAAATAGTTCACTTGTCTATAGTACTTAACACAGTGCTAGCCTGTTAAATGTGTTCAATAAGTACTTGTATCATGAATGATCAGACTTCTCAAAACTTTTTTTTTGATTGAGGTATAACTTACATACAGTAATGGGCACTAATATTAGCTTCATAACTTATTTTTAAAATACAAATTAATATACTTGCACAACTACCATCCATATGAAAATATGGAACAATTTCAACATCCGCAAAGCCTCTGTGCCCTCTTCATTTAACACCTTTCGAAGGCATATACTGTTTGTTCTTTTTCACCATTGACTACTTCTTTTCTATTTGTAAAATTCATCTAAATGCCATGATAACTTAATATGCAATCTTTCGTCCTGTGCTTCTTTTCCAGTATCATGTCTGTAAGAGTCATCATGGTGTCATATGAGGCAACAGTTTACTCCTCTTCATTCTTATGAAATATTCCATGGTTTAGCTATCTATTCCCCTGGTGGGAAATGAAATTGTTTCCAATTAATATTGTTATGGATAAAGTTCTATTAGCATGTTTTTTTTTACCTGCCTTTTGGCGACATAGCCACTTCTGTCTCTTGGGAGTATATCCAGATCATGAAGCACATATGTTTAGCTTTAGTATATATTGCCAAAAAGTTTTACAAAACACGTGCTCCAGTTTACACTCCTACTAGCAGGTATTAGCATATGTGAGGGTTCTCAGTGGAGGGGCTTGTTTTAACTGAACAAGTGTTCACAGAAGAAGGATGAGCAGCCAATCCCAGACAGAGACAGCAGGGAAAATGTACTCCAAGAACAAATCAGGATGCGCATCACAGAAAAGTATAAAACAGGTTGTCATTGTCAGCCGTGCTAGGGAAATGAGCATATCTTGACCTGAAGCCTTAAGTAGGTTCATGTAGGTAACAAGATGAAACATGCAATATGTATTTTTTATTAATCAAGACTGAATCTTAAAAAAAATTTAAAAGTTTGAACAAAGTCACTTATATATAAAGAGGTATGATTAACAGATGCATTAAGTACATCCTGGCATTTTGAGTTATATCAAGTTACAAAGATTTCTTTATTGTATGACTTATAAGAGTCTTGATATATGACATTAGGAACCTCCATGAAGGCAGTGAAAGGCAGCCTTTTCAGAACTTACTAGATTGAAATTTTTTTTTCCATCGCAAGGTGTCTTGTAAACCAAGTCATTTTAAAACTATATTGACTGACCTGTGGCACCTGACCCCTGAAATTGCATAGAGAACAAAAACAATGCTTACGGGTTTATTCATTATCTCTACCTGTAACAACCTTTCATTCCCTAATACTTCACAGCTACAATTCGGGTATGTATTATTTTTTACCATTGCACAGGAGAAGAAAAGACTATCAAAATTTCTCAAGTTAATTAACAGAATTTAATAGAAGAAAATATCACCATAATGAGTGTGGAAGGGGAGAAAGCTTGCCAGAAAGAACATGAGGCGAGATTGTTGGTAGTAATTGGCCTTAACTACAGGAAGGGTTTGGTAGGTGGAAAGATTATAATGTGTGGAAGGAAGATTAAGGGAGAAGTTAAGGATAAAATATGTGGAATGTTAAAGAACTATGAGTAATCCAGTTTGTGATGTTTGAAATTATAGATTTTAAAAATAAAATCTTAAATGCTTTAACTGGAGTCCTATAATCTAAGATCATTATGACAATGGAATCATGACACTTCTCTGAATTGAGCAGAAGTAGGATTGGAGTTGTGCGTATGTGGGAATTTGCACCAAAGATAATGTCACTGAGAATACAAAAATTCAAAGTCTATTGAAATATTCTGTTAGAGTGATTTAAATGTATAATCTAAGTAGCGATCATGAGAAGGTAAATCAAGGGACATGTATGACAAATGCTTTTTGTGGAAAAATCCATAGTCCTTGGGAAAAAAATACAAGGGGAATATGAGCAAGAAAATGTAGCAGACCATGTGCATTAAGCTAAAAGTATTTGGACCTGTGTTTGACTATTAATGGAACTTCAATGAATAAGATTATTTTGAAGGAAACTTATCATTTTGGTGTCATTTATTTGAGAGATGGCTTGCATTCCAGTGGAGTTTTCCAGAAAGGAATTGCAATAATAAAACTGAGACTTAGTAAACCACTGGAGTTTAAGACGTTGGTCTGTGACCCATCCATAAAAGAGTTAGCAGAAGCCATTGGGATGGACAGTATCATTGAGATATCTACATGCCTATGTAGAAAAATAAAAGGATATGCAAAAGAGTAGAAATGAGTGAAAAAAGAAATTAGGAAAGGGAATATAAAGCAAAATATGACAAATTACAAGGTCAAAGCCAGTAAGCAAGGTAAAATTATGAGAGAATTCCAAATAAAGATAAGGAATGTGGTCACCCAATATTGTCCATCACATCCCATAATCTCAGTGAGCTCTCAGACTTTAAGTGGAGGCTTGAATAGAGGAGGACCAGGAGACCATCTTGGCCCAGTTTTGCATGCAAACTCCTCAGCCACCACCCCAAAGTGCCATCAAGCCGTCCAGGCAAAGAAGTTTTCCAAGAAGAATAAAGTTGAAAAAAACAAGTTTGTCACCTTTTACTGTCACAATTAAGTCTACTCAATTTTTCAGGCTCACTCAGTGTGAAGCCTCAAGTTTGGTAAGTTACTCAAGACCGTGGTGCAGCAGAATAAAAGCCAGTAACTGCTGTAGTACGAATAGGACAACATGACTTCTTGGCTAGTGAAGAGAGGATTAAATTGAGAGGACTTAGGAGATGAAGGAGTGGTCTTACTTTAGCCGCTCTCAGAGGAAAATGAGTCTTATGTACCTAGGTGTGTGCTTGTAGGCAAGAAAACCAAGCTGAGCATTTTTAAGGAGCTGAGTACCCCTGTGCTGGGGCAAAGGATTCTGGGACTGTGCAAGTTCCCGACCCAGTGCTGATGGAGCTGCACAGAAAGCTTGCCAAGGTCTCTAGGCAATAAACACTCACAAATCTCCCCAGTGAGACAGGTGTAGAGGATTGGACAAAAAAGCCATGCGGAAATCAGCTCATGGCTTCTTAGCAGCGTGGACCCACCAGACTGGGAACAGCTTCTGAGATGTCATTCAGAAGGTACACGTAGGCGGGGACAAGACGTGAAAGCCCATCACCAAATGCTGAGAACACGTCCAGAAACTGGTCCCAGTAAACTCCCTGGGTATTCTTAGTGTGCTCACCCTCCGCCCTATAGATCGCAGTAACTTTGTGATCTCAGGCAGACCCCTGACACCTCCTCCCACTCGGGAGTATGCACCCTCTGTCCGTATTGGATGTTCGTACAGTTACTGTGGAGCTTGGGAGAGTTAGAAGAACCAGTTGCTCAGACTTCAGGATAGTGTTACCTGCATCCACATCTCATTCATTTTTTTCCTTTTTTTATTTTTTTAAATTTTTTTTGGTAAGAATACTAAGATCTATTCTCTTAGCAAACTTCAATCATATAATATAGTATTTTTTTAAATTGAAGTATAGTCAGTTTACAATGTTGTGACAATTTCTGGTTTACAGCATTATTTTCAGTCATACATATACATACATATATTTGTTTTTATATTCTTTTTCATTTTAGGTTACTACAAGATATTGAATATAGTTCCCTGTGCTATACAGAAGAAACTTGTTTATCTATTTTTATATACATAGTATCCGTAAATCTTGACCCACCTCCTTTCTCCCCCGGTAACCGTAAGTTTTTTCCTATGTCTGTGAGTCTGTTTCTATTTTATAAATAAGTTCTTCCGTGTCTTTCTTTTTTAGATTCCTCATATGAGTGATACCATATGGTATTTTTTTTTCTCTTTCTGACTTACTTCATTTAAAATGACCATCTCCAGGTCCATTTTTGTTGCTGCAGATGGCACTATTTTATTCTTTTTATGGCTGAGTAGTATTCCATTATATAAATACACCACAAGTTCTTTATTTAGTCATCCGCTGATGGGCATTTAGGTTGTTTCCATGTCTATACATTATTTTAACTATAGTCGCCTTGCTGTATATAAAATCCTCATAATTTACTCATCTTATTCATCTGAAAGTTTGTACCTTTTGACCCACCTCTCCCCATTTTCCTCACTCCCCAAACACTGGCAACCACAATTCTGCTCTCTCTCTCTTTTTTTTAAATAAGCTCAATTTTTTTTTTTAAGATTTCTATGTGGACCTAAGTGACACTATAAAGTATTTGTCTTTCTTTCTCTGGTTTATTTCACTTGGCATAATGCCCCCAGTTTCATGCAGTTTATCACAAATGGCAAGCTTTCCTTTTTTTAAAAGACTAGGTAATTTTCTACACATACATACATTTCATGTTTTATTTATCCATCTACTTCGATTATTTTTGCATCTTGGCTATTACGTGCAATGCTACAATAAACGTGAGAGTGCAGCTGACTCTTTGAGATAGTCATTTCATTTCATATGGTTATGGACTCAGGAGTGGGATTGCTACATCATATGGTAGTTCTATTTTTAATTCTTTGAGGAACCTCCATACTTCTTTTTCCATGATGGCTGTACCAATTTACATTCCTTATTTTCCACATCTTCACCAACATTTGTTTTTTTTTTTTTTTTTTTAACAATAAGACATCCTTACAGGTATAAGGTGATATCTCATGGGGTTTTGATTTGCACTTCTCTGATAATTAAATAATATTGAGCATCTTTTTATATACTTGTTGGTCCTTTGGAAAAACTATCTATTAAGTTTCTTTGCCCATTTTTAAATTAAATTATTTGTTTTTGTTATTAAGTTTTAAGAGTAGCTTATATATTTAGAGTATTAAAACCCACGGAAGAAAACATAGGGAAAGGCTTCTTGACATTGATTTTTTTGGATTTGACACCAAAAGTAAAGGCAATGAAAATAAAAATAAATTGGACTACATCATATTAAAAAGTTTCTGCACAGAAAATATGAAAAGAAATCAACAAAAGGAAACCTACATATTGGGAGAAAGTATTTGCAAACCACATGTCCAATAAAGGGTTAATATCCAAACTGTATAGGGAGCAAACTGACATGTGTAATTTTTCATCCTTCTCCATCATGGAAGAAGCCTGAAGGGATTTTCTACTGCAAGTCTCTGCAAATCAAATAGTTTTCTATTTGTTAAGCATAAATTTAAATTCCAAATCAATTTTTGAGTTATGCTGGAGTTGGGGCATATGAAAAAATAGCTTTTTGTTTGTTTGCTTTTGGTGAGCTATAAGGACAAAACAAACAAACATACAAAAACACCTAAGAAGGAAGCTGCTGCTGAGGTTTTCATGCTGTATAAGGACCTTTTAAAATTATGTTACAGATATAATTATTTACTTAAGGGATATTAGATGCATTTCTGATTCCTAGCCATACCCTGTGTTTCAACAATGAACATAAAAGGTAGTTGTTTGATTGTTAGGCCTTTTTCACCCTGTACTTGTAAAAAATTAAATCAAAGAGAAACGTGTATTTTTTAGTAAATTATTCTTTCTCATATTCATTTTTTTCTGAGAATGCCTTATGTCTGCTCTCCCTTCTTATTTTAATTATCCTCAATACCTTCTCCTTGTGTTGAAGCAAATTATAATCCTCCGTGAATCTTGCATGAGCTTTAGTGGACAGAGAGAAATCCTTTAGTAGTGATCAGATGCCACTGAGATTCTATACTAATAGATTAGGAAGTAGCTGGGAGTTGATGCTTTCTCTGGAGGCATTCCCACTCTGAGCTCGGGCCTCCAACCACGCACAGTTAGTCATTCAGTTGAAGAATGCCATATGGGAAAGAGGTGGCCCTTGAAGCTCTGAGATGTCATGGAACTATTTCTCCCTAGCAGTTATGCAGGTTCTTCCTGTAGGACGTGTCGGCTCCTCCGTGGACAAGAAGAGATTTACCTGCCAAGTCAAAACCTTCATGACCACAGACCCTTCTGATACTGTAACACTAGGGCTGATCTCCGAAGGGGCACCATTGTGCTAATTCAGCACAAGTTTCCTGCTCTCTTTTGTCAAATTCTCCATTTCATTTCATCTAAAATTTGACCTCACTCTCTTCCTGGCATACTAACATCTCCTTGGAAACAGTGTCAATCAAGCCATTTTTTTGGCACAATATGAGGATTGTCTGAGTAGTTATAATATTATTCAAGGCTGAAAATATTCCCCAGCTAAAATCAGAGACTTAGCATAAGTGTTGTATTAATCAATAATATTATTTAGAGTTGAGATAAGATTGGATATGCACACAAGTTTGCCTTGTAACCACGGCATCTCAGAAGTGAGCAGGAGGCAGGAAGAAATGTTTGCCCACTGATAGAGTAGGATGATCCCCAGTGATGTGCTATTAAGATATATGATATGCAAAATTAATAACTCACTGAGAGTCCATGATAAATGGGGCAGATTTTAAGGTCTTTGATGAAGACTCAACAAAGGCCATGCAGAAAAGTATGTGTGTGTGAAAGAGAGAGAGACTGAGAATAAATTCAGAATGAACAAATAAATGCACAGCAAACAGAGGAATTTACAGGTTATGAAACAAAAAGCTTTAAGAGAGAGTTAAGAAAAGGTACCAGAGGGATAGAGAGATAGAAAGAAAAATTGAGAAAGTCATAAAAGAGGAAGCGGACAATAATGGAACTGAGAATAAAACTAGATGGCTAGGATATTAGGATTAAGGATATACCCACTTCTTTTTAATATTTTGGGAATTAGGGTTGTGTTCTTTGGGGAAATTTACTTGAATTCGACTTTGTCTCTTGAATGAAGAATGAGAAGAGAGAAAATCAGTGTCCTCACCCTTCTGATATTCCATAGTTCATAACTTGTGAAGCTTCTAAATACACACACGTAATTTGAACTAAGGAATTTCATTTGCCATGATAAATCAGCTCTTGAAATCCGATATTATTTTTTCTCACTCAGTTAAATAAGGTCGACACATGATAATGTACAACTCTCCAGTCAGAAAATAAGTATTACCTCAGCATTTGTCTTGGACTCTGTGGCGTGATTGCATTTCGGCACCTCTTATGACAGCAAGCAGAAAAAACAAGCTGAAGGTTTCATTTCGAAAATTCAAAAATAAAGATTTTTATCTTCTATCTTTATCTTTTACAGAAAAAATAAAATATTATCACACTTCCTTGATGAAAGTAAAAGGAATGGCACTAAGGAAGATCTATGATCAAATGATTGACAGTATGGCTTTGCTGACTGCAAAAGATTTAGGTGTGTGCCATTGTAATTCACATTCAGAAATGGCAGTCGATAGAGTTTCTATCCTTGAGTAAGTGAAAATGTACTGGTATGAGCGGAGACACTTCCACTCCCAAGCTATTGAATTATTTCCTAACTTTTCCGAATCATTTCTGCCCTGGACTGCTCCCAATTCTAACTTCCAATCCCCAGAACTATATAACTATCCTCTTAGCTTGAGTTGCCCCTGAAACAAAGATTCTACTAACAGTAGTTTATTTAGAAGACTAAGAATAAACCAACAGGGGTGTAAGAAAATGAGACCAGGAAAGAACAAATATAGATCCATTGTAACTGGTTTAGCTACACTGGGGAAGGTCATGCCACCGTCATGCAACTGAGGGGCACGTGGACAGAGATGTTTAAACAAAAGCTCCTGTCAAATATCAGTTGAAGTTTGAACTTGAGCATTTCAAATGCTGCGTGCATGAGAGAGTGTCTTCAGCGGCAGAGACAGCTCTCAAAGAGACGAAGGGACCAACAGTTGGGGGTGGAGGGCAGAGTGTGCTGATTTCATAAGGCTAAGGGGACTTTGTACACACCTTAATAAATCCTTGCAAACCTACAGTGATGGTCTTTTGGAAAGCTGCTTTCATAAGAGCACGGTTATAGGACAGAATGCTTTCAATTCCGTTTCGAATATTTTAGGAGATAATATAGAGTTGTGTGGAGGCTAGTGGCGGATAGTTCTCAAGTTTGGTGTTTGAGCAATATTACTAAAAGGATGACCTAAAGCTATGAAAAAAATGCAGGGTTTGGATCACGCAGCTTCTCAAGTGGGTTACAGAACGGATCTGCCAGGGAAAGCTGTTTACGTGTGGAATATAACATCAAGTGCTTTAGAAACACTTACTGACCAGAGGGGCGAGGTGATGCATGAGAAAACGGTGGTACTTTCATCAGAGATACAAAAATCATGATGATGTTGGAAGTGAGGTGGAGGAGAGTGATGTGCACCACTTATAATCTCTGTGACTTTGTGGTATGATTCACTTATCCTTTAGCAAACTTTCATAGGTTTCTAATTAAGATTACACATTGAAACATTAAATTAAACAAAACCTTACCATACCGCATAATTATTTTATAACAATTCTGTCATCATAACAGTAACTTATTTCCAAAAATAAGGAAAAACAGAATCTCGCCATTCCATTATTGAGCCCAGACTGCATATTTTATTTGTTTATAAGCATTTTAAGAGGATTAAAAAATCGTGCCTTTACTTCTTAAATACAAAACAAACATATTTAGGTACAAATGACTCTAAAGTAGAAAGTGATAATTCTTGATTTTTCCATGATTCTGCAGAGATTTCACTTGATGTACCCCATATGCACATTAATGACCCCAAGCCCTCTTCCCTGGGAACCCCATTAACAACTCCAGGTGAGGCTGAAGAACCTGGCTTGCCTTTGCTTCATGCTGTTCCGTCAGCAAGTAGCAGGATAATTGCTGTTCGAGTACTATGAGTATTTTTACTGTTTGGCCAAGCAGCTCAGCTGCACTGGTTAAGAAAAAGATTAACAGGTGCTTTTCAAGCTAAACTGCACTCCTGCTGCCGCATAGCTATCCAGGCTGTAGGGTACCCCTGAGAAAGGTGGGGAAGTAATCTTTGCAGATGCGCTGCACAGTTTCAGTTTTGAAAGATCAGATGCTTCAGAACTGACATAGATGTGTCAGAAGACACCAAAAGACAGTGAACTGTCTTAGGACTGTTACAAATTAGGTGTGTTCCTATGGGCTGAAATAACACATAGAGAAATTGGAGCATGTAGGGTCATTAGCTGAATATTTAATTAGATATCACCCTCATCGGATATTTCTGTAAGTGTGTGAAAGACTGAGATGAAGAGATGGAAGGTTGAAGTTTCAAACTAGCAAAAAACATTAAAAAAAAAAATAAAGTAACTTTTTAAACTGGTTTGTGGTCTTCCTACCGCATGACGACCCAATAGTGTTTGGACTTGACACACTTTCCAAATTGAGAATGTTTCCAGTAATGACTTTGATGAGAGAGGTCACTGAGGTTTAGAGATAATTCATCCCATCTAAGATCTAAACATAAGTATGTTTTATCTGCAGGGGGAGAGCAGACTTTCACTTGTTTCCAGAAATTATTAGAGAAGTTTTCTTAATTGAATGCACGTGTTTTCTCAGTTGAATACAGTTTTTATTCATTTACTCAACAATTAATTATTGAATACCAACAATGTGCCAGGCTCTAGAATTAAAAGAAATACACCATCCATCCATGCTGTTGGGGGGTTGATGTTGGAAGATTATGAAAAAAGAAAGCCATTAAGGTAGTTACTTGTTAGTTTAATAAGTCCAGATGTGATTAATATTCCAAAATACAGGCATAGAGTACATGACAAATTTCAGGAAAAAGGCCGATTCTAGTTTCTGTTTTTCTAGAAGTCTCCCATAAAAATATGACATTTGAACTGATATTTTGCTTCAAAGGGGTGATTGTTGGTTGGTGAGGTGAAGAGAAGGGGAATATTTAGCAACTACATCATGTTCAAAGTCCCTGAGAAGAAAAAGTTCTTGGTGCATTTTGAAAATCTAAGGAAGATTAAGTTTGACTACATCACAGTCAACCCAAGAGTCCAAATATGGTGAAGGAGGCAGAAGAGATAGGAAGACATCATGTACTTCAGTCTTGTAAAGTATATTAAAATTTTGCATGTTTTCCTAAGGGCAAAAAAAGATGGATAATTTTGACCTAGAACAGTGATTTTTGATGGAGGATGATTTTTGCCTTCAGTAGGCATTTGGCAATGACTAGAGACATTTATGATTGTTTTATAAGGAGAGAGGGGCTACTGGCATCTGGTGGCTGGAGGGGAGGGATGTCACTAAATATGCTTCAATACACAGGACACAGCTCCCACAAAAAATTATCTGGCCCTAAATTTTAATAGTCCTAAGGCCGAGAAACAATGACTTCCTAGAGTAGTGCACAATTGGATTTAAAAATCACAGTGTTTGGAACAGGTTGAATTCAAGGGAAATGACAGAAGATGAGGGATAAACAGGAAGCTGCTGAGGTGATGTAAGCAAGAGGAAATTGTAACTTGGATTTAAGTTGTGGAAAAATTGCAAAATGTCAAAGGTGATGAAAAGGTGAGATCAGGCACTGTTGCTGCTTATGCATTTTATCATGGATTTGTTGGCTCAGCTTTTCGGTATAAGGCAGCATCCTGGACCCTACAGCTCCTCCAGATGCTGCTGGAAATCTCCTTAACTTCTCCAGTTATTGGGCCAGATTCATATTTAGTCCTACAATGGTTACTCCAACTTTTCCTACTGGTCGTTGGATTACCGATGTTGGCGATGTGCCAGTGGTGAGACACGATGAGTTCTAGTTTATCCTTGTGAACTCATTTTCTTTTTATGATTACTCTTCAAAAATGGTTTGGCTATTCTTGAGAGAGACTTTATCTTTCATGGGATATGGAGGGTGAACTTTCTGATGGGCTATTATAATATAATTATTAATGGAATTCCATTAAATTTAAATAGATCAATGCACAGATAACTGCATTTATAAGATTATATGTCTAAGATGATATCTTTCTATATACTTGAATATTTAATATGCTCTTCAAAATATATTTTTTACCATATATGTATATATATATATATATAAAACATATTTTTATAGATCAGTTATACAGATTCTGCCATTGTGAAGAGGATTTTATTACATTTTGTTTTAGCTATTTTCTAGATTTCAGAATTGCTGCTATCTGAATCTGAGGGCAAACATTGGCAGGTTCTTGTTTCTAGCAAGATGACACATATGAAAATTATTTTAAGATGGTGAACAAGAGGTAGATCCCCACTTAAAGCCCAGGGCTGTGTTGATTTCCACCTACATGGGAAATATGACCAAGAAAAATTAGTGCCTCTCCAACCTGGGAATGGAATATTTATCCTGGGAGCTTCAGACTTATGGAGACGGAAAACACAAGTAATTACAAGGTTCATTTAGTAAAATATAGTACCCAGATGTGAACAGTAATATTTCACATTACTCTTCACCTTTTAGAATTCAATTAATCTAAAATATTCACATCTGAGCACCATGATTTAAGTGAATATTAATTACAAGATTGCAGCAAGAAACAAACAGAATTCTCAGAGATGAGAACCCATGCCTTTTTTGTTTATTTAATTTACAGCTAGAGTTTGCCATGACCAAGGCTATCCTTTTATTGATGGGAAGAACTAAAGCAAAGAACTTGAAGATTTGGTTAGGACATCTACACTTAAAAAGATAATATCAAAAATAATTAAAAAAAACCTCTCTAGCTTGAAGACATGAAGACTAAAGAATGTATAGTACCCTTCAAACATCTGGGGAAATATTTTTTAGCAAAAGAATACATTTATAAAATCAGTAAGATTATTCGGAAGTTTTAGAGTTGTGTTTTCTCTAAAAACTAGAGTTTTTCAGCACATGATTTAGTTAGTAAGATGCCTGTTGTAGAAAGTAAGCCCCTTTCACAGATTAAATATAAAAGGAGTTTGTATGGGCAATGATAAGACTGTATATTTGTGTTTGTTAACAACTGACATTAGAGAGATCCTTTGGATTTGAATTCTATTTTTAAAATATCCTTAATCAAATATAATGGACAATCAAGTTTGAATACCATTATTTTAAATGATCTCAAAATTCCAAATAAAAGATTCTATGTTTTTCAGCTATTAAAGAAAATATATGTTAAAGAAAAAGAACTGTCCTTTAGTTTACTATTATTGCATTAAAAAATCCCAAAACAGTGTCTTAAGAAAAATAGGTATTAATTTAGCTTATTTTTCTTGTTTGAGCCAGATTTACCTGATCTCTGCTGGGCTCATCCATGACCTACAGTCAGCTGGTTGGTTAGCTTGGGGCTGACTGGTCTAGGGGGACCTCATTCACGTGTGGCACTGGCCTGGCTGGTGAGACAGGGACCACTGGGCCACAGACCTCTCATCCTCCACCAAGCAAGTCCCTGGAATTATTCGCTTGGCAGTAGTAGCATTTCAAAAAAGAGAAGGTGTTCATATTAGACTTCATACAATCTTATTTCAGAACCGATGTACTGACTCTTCTGCAATCTTACATTGTTAAAAGCAATCACAAGGCCATTCTATACTTAAGGAGGTTAAGTAGGCTCCATTTCATTGTGAAAAGTCATATTGCAAAGGGTATGATACCAAAAGGGTGAAGATTTGGGGATATATTCAACTGATCTACCAAAAAATGAAAATAATCAAAGATGCATGTAAACTGAACATACTGATTACAGTGTATCTGTTGTCTCTGGCTTAAAGGAACTGGCTTTGATGCTATTTCATAATTCTCTGATTTCCACTGACTTCTTACTCATTGTCATGCTTACTTAACACCTATGTCATTAAAATAACGCACTAGCTGAAACATGACAATACCAGTGTCGCCCTGATGCTTGTTGAATTCACTGCTTGGGAAATAAATAGGTAAAGAGTAGTGAGACGTCTTCATCTGTAATTTGAATAACAAGAATTTTATATAAGCTTGAAAAGGAGTTGTCTACATGGTTCTAATCTACAATGTGACAAAATTTGAAAGATTTTTACTTTTATTGTTTTAAGAGAACAGTTGGAAAAATCACTAGATGACAACCATTGCTATTCTGTTGCCATGAGTTTCGTGATACTGATGTGAGGCTGAAGTAAATTATCACTAACTTGGAGAGCATAGTACTGCAAACTTGGAGCCTGAGCATTAAAATTGTTGAAGGCAGACAATTCCTTTAAGGCATAGGTTTGAATGTATATGGTGGTTAGTTACATTCTCCATCATGATAAATGTTTCTAAAGTACATATTTGGAAGAAATATGCCTAACTGTACAAGTTGTTATCATTTTTCACCTGCTGCCAGGGAGTACTGAGCTAAGAATTATGCTCAATTGTCGTATGTTTTTTTTTAAAATCACATATTTCCTGGTGTGTTCAATCTTCTCAGCTTAAAAGCATCATCGTACTTGAGCTAACTTATTTTCTCTTATTGGATCTATTCTTTTTCCTTTCTTTAGATTTAGCTTATTCAAAATCATATCCGAAAATAGTGGGTAAATTAAAACATCAAAGGAAAATAATTACAAATTTCTCTGTCACAATTTTTATCTTCATTTAGTTGGGAATACTTATTATAGAAATTTTAGCTAGAGATAATGAGGCAAATAATGTATTTCCGATGAGAAATAGCCCTAGATTCAGATTATAAAAATAAATTGCCTCAGGCGAGGCCTTAACCCCAATTACTTCAATTAGGTGTTTCATGGAATTCATTACAGTCAATTAATATTTGTTGAATTTGTATTCACAACACTTTGATGGGTGCTATCAAAATACATAGACAAAGTGAACTCAGAATTTCTATCCCTGAAAGTTTACTTTGAAATACAGCTATTTAGATTCCTGTAGTAATTAATCAATATTTTATAGGTTCAAATTTTTAACCTATGCATTTGTAAATTCTTTAAGATCTTTGGTTTGACAGTATCACTACTTCCGTTGTTCTAGGATCTATTTATTTCAACTAATGGTTGTTCATAAATGGATCCTACACACTCCCCTCCAAATTCATATCATCTGGTTTCCAGATTTGCTAATGTTCAAACTTCTCCGCATTCTCTTTTCATGTTACTTCTGGCCACATCAAAACATCTGGACTAGCCTACCGCTGTTTCTCACAGCACATGTGAAACACATTTAAGAATTAAAAAAAAAAAAAAAACAGGTTATAATGTTGTAAACAATGACATCCATTCATTTTCCTGAAGTTTTCACAATTGAAGTTTATGAGTAAAATACCTTGTTGGCACTATTAGCTGACAGCTAGTGGTGACACCGTAGGACGAAGCAGTGGAGGTTATTATTGTGGGAAGAAAATGTATTCCATAATTTTACATACAAAGAAACTGAAAGTCACAAAGGTTGGACAACTATTCTAAATGAAAGAACTAGTAAGTGGGAAAGTCACCAATTTTGGACTCTCTAATCCCAAGACTACATGAAACACTTCTTCACATAATTCCGACAGGAGTTACCAAGGACGTATTCTTCCTCCAAAGGGCACTCATTTAAATGTATTAACTTGCCTCTCTAATCCATCACTCACTGGTCTAAAAAGGAAAGTCCGCTCTCATTAGGGACAATAGAAATCTCTAGTTCTCAGAATCATTGCTCAATCTATCTAAATCTGTCAGAATCCTTTCAAGAACAGATAAATGGTAGAGTTTTAATACCCAGTTGTTAAGACTGTCCAGCTGCCCAACGAAGTCCCCAGTGCAATAAAGAAAGTGGGATGGTTTATTGACACAGCTTCATATCTTCCATATTTTGATTTTTCACTTGGAAAAACACATATCATTAACAGTACCTTTATTTTTTATGGTTTACTATGCATTGAGAGTAATTATTTGACTAAATTATCATTTTATTCAATACATTGCAGTATATTCAGTGTATTGATGAAATGTTTCAAATAAATGCTGATTATTCTATAATCTTGACATTTAAACTGAAGCCAAAACTATTTTCTGTGAATTGGCTCAATATCCATATTGGTCTATCTTTGCCTATATATTTGCTGACATTGGAGATGACCAGGACACTCCATCTGTCTGTCTCTAACTCTCCCTGTCTCTCTGTCTCTACCTACCTATCCATCTGTCTGTGCATACATCTATCTTACTTTTATGAGTAATATGTGACTTCCAAAAACTATGTATATGATGAGTTTTAGTTTTAAAATGCTTATATATATATAAATATATATAAAATGAGATTAGATGCTCCAAGTTCCTATAAAAAGCTGATACGTTACATCATATCTGTCCCAAAAGTGGAGAATGAAAAATATTTAAACAACACATTTTCTTGTGTTTTTCAAGAAATTCATATAGCTGAATTAAGAAATTAGAAAACATATGGCAAAGTGCCACATCTGACAGAATCTAGGAAACAGCCCCGCTCACTAAGCTTTGGGACTATTCCTTAAGAATCCAAATTGTCTTTTTAGATTCATGCCCATTGCGCTGGACCAGGGGATCTCCATGTGTGGTCTCCAGACAATTTTTCAGGGAGTTCAAAAGGTAGAGGTATTTTCATAATGATGCTGTGACATTTTTTCCCTTTTGTCTGTCTTGATATTTTCCCTTCTGATTCAAAAGCAGTGAAAGGTCCAATCATTGGTAGCTTACCCTGAATAAAGCAGGGCACCAAATTGCATTCCTAGTCCTGCGTTCTCTGCCGCCACATACCATACACAAACACAAAGTCTTGCTGAAAGATGTCCTTGATCAAGCAGTCAAATATTGCATTCATGTAATCCGAGCTCTTTAGTGCAAGTCTTTTTTACTATTCGATGTGACAGTGAGAGAAGTACCCATCGAACACTTGGCTGCCTTTCAAATTATAAGGGTTGACTTGAGAAAGGAAGTCACGCGGTTGCTCTGGCTGTGAGCTGAAATGACAAAAATTTTTCTTAGAGCACAATTTATACTTGAAAGAATGTCTGAATAGTAATTTATAATTATTCAGACTTGGGTAATTGTTAGACATTTTCTCAGAAAAGGATCAAAGTGGGATTGTTACTTCAAGGAAAGAATGGGTAGTATTTTTGACAGGAAATGAGATCTGAGCTTTCAAACAAAACTTAGATTTCTGGAAGACTTGTATCTGCCACTGTGAATTTAGCAGTAACCCAGTACCTTAAGACCCGTATGATGAAATTGATAGTGATATTAGTGAATGTGGTTTTAAAGAAAATATAATGAAATATGTCAAAAGTTGGAAAATCTGCATAACTCAGTGAAACATTTCCAAATGATCAGTGCTTGATATTATAAGATTATTTATGGATAAGGGTTTTATTCAAGTTCAGAACAACAGCTTTTTATATAACAAAGTATAAAGAGTTTCTTGATAGGATTTGAAATTCCAAATCATAACCAACGTTTAAGATAACACCCCTTGTCAAATTTGGCGGAAGTATCAAAGAAGAATATCCACAAGTATCTGAAAATGCTATTATATTAAAATACCCTGTTTTTAACTGATTTCCATACTGCTAAAAGGCCAAATTTCTTCATATACCTTAACCAAACCAAGATAGGACAGTAGATTAAATGTAGAAGCAGGTGAAAATCAAGCTTTTTTTTTTTTTTAAAGCAGGCATTAAAGAGATTTGCAAAAACATAAAATTATTTTCTTCAGCAATTAATTTTTAAATAAATAAATATAATTATTTTCTATAAAAATTTTTTGTGCTATTAATAGTTTTCTTACTAATTTAAATTTAACTAATAAATAATATTTTTTTAGTTTTAATTCATAACATATTAAATATCTAAAGATAAAAATAACATGAAGCAAAGTCCTCAAGAGAGCAATAATTTTTGTTTAAGCCTTTCATTTTTTTAAGGTCACAAAATAGTGTACTGTAATTTTTAATATTTTTAATGTTTAATTCTTAAATTTAAAATTATTAAATATTTAACTTGTATTATTTTATTTTAAATTATTTTTTATTGAAGTATAGTCAGTTATAATGTGTCAATTTCTGCTGTATAGCACAATGTCCCAGTCATGCATATACATACATATATTTGTTTTCATATTTTTTTTCGTTAAAGGTTATTACAAGATGTTGACTGTGCTATACAGAGGAATATTTTTTTAATCTATTTATATATAGTGGCTAACATTTGCAAATCTCAAACTCATAAATTTATCCCTTTCCACCACCTTTCCTCTGGTAGCCATAAGATTGTTTACTACGTCAGAGAGTTTGTTTCTGTTTTGTAGATGAGTTCATTAGTGTCTTCTCTTTTTCTTTTTTTAGATTCCACATATGAATGATACCGTATGGTATTTTTCTTTCTCTTTCTGGCTTACTTCACTTAGAATGACGATTCTAGGTCCATCCATGTTGCTGCAAATGGCATTATTTTATTCTCTTTTATGGCTGAGTAGTATTCCATTGTATAAATATACCACAGCTTCTTTCTCCAGTTATCTGTCAACAGACATTTAGGTTGCTTCCATGTCTTGGCTATTGCATATCAAGCTGCTATAACATTGGAGTGCATGTATCTTTTCAACTTAGAGTTCCCTCCGGATATATGCCCAGGACTGGGATTGCTGGATCTTATGGTAAGTCTATTTTCAGTTTTTTGAGGAATCTCCGTACTGTTTCCCATAATGGCTGCACCAAACTACATTCCCACCCATAGTGTAGGAGATTCCCCTTTTCTCCACATCTTCTCCAGCATTTATCATAAGTGGACTTTTGAATGATGGCCATTCTGACTGGTGTGAGGTGATACCTCATTGTAGTGTTGATTTACATTTCTCTGATAATTAGCAATATTGAGCATTTATTCATGTGCCTATTGGCCATTTGCAGGTCATTGGATAATTGCTTATTTAAGCCTTCTTCCCATTTTTGGATTGGGTTATTTATTTTCTTCTTATTAAGTTGTATGTGCAGTTTATATATTTTGGAAATTAAACCTTTGTCAGTCATATGATTTGCAAATATTTTCTCCTATTCTGTAGGTTGTTGTTTTGTTTTGCTCTTGGTTTCCTTTGCTGTGCAAAAGCTTATGAGTTTAATTAGGTCCCATTTGTTAATTTTTGCTTTTATTTCTATTGCCTGGGTAGACTGCCCTAGGAGAACATTGCTAAGATTTACATCAGAGAATGGTTTGCCTATGTGTTCTTCTAGGAGGTTTATTGTGTCTTGTCTTATATTTAAGTGTTTGAGCCATTTTGAGTTTATTTTGTGTATGGTGTGAGGGAATATTCCAACTTCATTGATTTACATGGTGGTCCAGTGTTCCCAACACCACTTGCTGAAGAGACTGTCTTTTCTCCATTGTATATTCTTGCTTCCTTTGTCAAAGATTAATTGACCATAGATCTGTGGGTTTATTTCTGGGTTCTCTATTCTGTTCCATTGATCTATATGTCTGTTTATATGCCAATACCATGCTGTTTTGATTACTGTAGCTCTGTGCTATTGTCAGATGTCTGGGAGGGTTATTCCTACAGCTTCGTTCTTTTTCTTCAATATTGCTTTGGCAATTCTGGATCTCTCGTGATTCCATTTAAATCTTAGGATTATTTGTTCCAGTTCTGTAAAAAATTGCCCTGGGTAATTTGACAGGGATCACATTAAATCTGTAGACTGCCTTGGGCAGTATGGCCATTTTAATAATATTGATTCTTCCAATTGAAGAGCATGAGATGTCTTTCCATTTCTTTAAGACATTTTTAATTTCCTTAATCAGTGCTTTATATTTTTTTATGTATAAGTCTTTCACCTCCTTGGTCAGATTTATTTCTAAGTATTTCATTATTTTGGATGCAATTTTAAAAGGGATTGTTTACTTTCTTCTCTTGCTATTTTATTGTTAGTGTAAAGGAAGGCAACTGATTTTTGTATGTTAATCTTGTATCCTGCCACCTTGCCAAATTCTTTTATTAGCTCTAGTATTTTTGGGGGGGGGAGTTTTTAGGGTTTTCTATATATAGTATTATGTCATCCACATATAGTGACAATTTTACCTCTTTTCTTCCAGTTTTGATCCCTTTTATTTCTTTTTTCTTGCCTGATTGCTGTGGCTAGAGCTTCCAAGACTATGTTGAATAGAAGTGGTGAGAGTGGTTATCCCTGTCTTTTTCCAGATTTTATTGGGAAGGCTTTCAGTTTTTCACTATTGAGTGTTATGCTGTCTGTGAGTCTGTCATAAATAGCTTTTATTATTATTATTATTATTATAACCAATACCACAACAATACAAAAAGAAAACATAAGAGAATACTATGAATAACTATATGGAAATAAATTGGATAACCTAGAAGAAGTGTACAAATTTCTGGAAACATACGGTCCACCAAGACTGAATCAAGAAGAAATAGACAACTTGAACAGATGGATCATTAGAAATGAAATAGAATTAGCTACTAAAAAAAAAAAAAAATTCCCTGCAAACAAAAGTCCAGGACCAGAAGACTTCACTGGGGAATTCTACCAAACACACAAAGAAGAACTCACACCAATCCTTCTCAAACTCTTCCAAAGATTGAAAAGAATGGAGTACTCCCAAACTCATTCTATGAAACCTCCATCACCTTGATACCAAAACCAAAGACATTGCCAAAAAACAAAATTACAGGCCAATATCATTGACGAACATAAATGAAAAAAATCCTCTACATAGTATTAGCTGACAGAATCTACCAGCACATAAAAAGGATCGTACACCACGATCAAGTTGGATTCATCCCAGGGATACAAGGGTGATTCAACATATGCAAATCAGTCAGTGTGATACACCACATCAACAAAGGAAAGGACAAAAATCACATGATCCTCTCGATGGATGCAAATAAAGCATTTGATAAAGTTCAATACCCATTTATGATAAAAAAAATTCTTACCAAAGTGGGTATAGAGGGAACATAGCACAATATAATAAAAAATTATTTAGTTTTTAATTTTATAGATTTTAATATTTTAATTTGAAATTTTAACATTCAAATTTTTTAGCTTTTTAATTTTTTGAACTTTTTAACTTTGTAACTTATTAACTTCAAACTTTTTCAGTTTATTTAAAAGTTGCAAAGATATTATGTAGTGTTGTCATATATCCCTATCATAACTTGCTGTAATTTAATACTGTTCATAACTATGGTACAAAGAAATCAGTATTTGTTCAATAGTATAGATTGAACTGCAGGCATTTTAAAAACTATTTCTCCAGTTTTTCAACTAGTAATCTTTTTAAATTTGTCTTTTTTTTTTTTTTAACACTATTGTGGTACGATTCCAGTACAGTAAACTACACGTATTTCAGATGTACAATCTGATGAATTTTGATAGAGTTATATACACCAGTGAAACCACCACCAGCATCAAGATAGCTAACATTTCTATCACTCCTGTTTCTGTTTCAGAATCCAACCTAAGACGCCATATTACATTTTAATGCTGATTCTAATTGGTATCCTGCAACCTACAACAGTATCGTAGAATTGTCTTATCTTTCACAAACTTGCCAGTTTTGAAGAGTAGTAATAACGTATTTTTGTAGAATTTTCCTCAGTTTGAGTTTGCCTGATGTTGTTTTGCAATTACACTGAAGTTATGGGTTTTGTAAAGAGTAGTACTGGGGTGCGTGGGCTTTTTCACTACATACATCAGGGGCCACATAACATCAACATGATGCAGTTGATCACTGTGCTTACTACTTGCCCCTTTTAATACACTTTTCTTAAAACAGAATCAGTAAGTTAAGCCTAGCCTCCAGTGGAGGGGAAATAACAGCCTTGGAATCCTGTCTCTCAGAGTTTCATCACTAGTTTTAGCATTGTTTTCAGTGAATCTCACTTGCAACGACTATGCTTGTGGTTCCACTGGTGATTTTCTATGTCTCTGATTCTTTATATATTTATTATTTGGAATATTTCTACAAGGAAATTTGTTCCACTTAAAAAATGTGTTTATTTTTATTTATTTATTTAATAATTTATGTAAAAATCCATTGATTTATGTGTTTTATTTTTTGTCTCATAATCCAATCCTATTGTAATTAATATATTCCACCTTTGGCCATTGGGAATTCTTTCATTTTGGCTCCCATGTCCCTTTATTATGCCCCCATCCTTTTATTATGGGAGCAGTTCCTCAATTTCTGTTACTAAAAGATGCCTCAGCTTATTTTGTATTTTCCTTATCCTGGCCCTACGATCAAGCATTTCTCCAGAGTTCCAGTTCCATAGGTTGGAGGATGGTATTGGAAACAGAGTCCTGAGAACTAGGTGTGCACAGCACTACCCAGGTGTCACTACTTCTCAGTGATCGTTGTTGCTTCTTCTGTCAGTTCAAATATGCTCTTCAACTACTCTAGTAAAACTTTATTTCAGTTATTGGGCTTTTCAATTCCAGAATTTCTATTGGTTCTTTTAAATAACTTCTCTCTCTTTATTGAGATATTTAGTGAGATATAGTTGTCATACTTTCCTTTGTCCTATATGCATGTTTTTCTTTAATTCCTAGAACATATAAAGGCCAATTTAAAATATGTGTCTACTCTGTCCAAAATCCAAGTCCTCTCACAGACAGTTTCTATTAAATACCTATTTTCCTTTGTAGGGACAACTGTTTCTTGTTTATTTCCAAGTCTCCTATTTTTTTTTTTTTTATTTAACCCTAGAGATTTCAGATAATATGTGGTAGCAATTCTGGAATTAGGTCCCCCAATGGTTGCTGTTGCATTTTTGTTTTTGCTAACATTGCTGTTTGTTTATTTACTTTTCTAGACTAAACCTCTAAAGCTTTTATTCCCTGCAGTGTGCAGCCACTGATGTCCCTGTATTTTTGTTTTGTTTATTTTTAAACTTGTTCTCATCCATTTGGGCTGCTATAACAGGACAGCATAAACTGGGTGACTTAGGAATTTGTTTCTCATCATTAGGAAGGCTAGGAAGCCCAAGGTCAAGGTGCCAGCAGATCTGTGTTTGGTGAGAGCCTGCTTGTTGGTCACAAATGTCTTCTTTCTTCTGGGCCCTCACGTGGTGAAAGGCAAAAGGAACTGTCTGGAGTCTCATTTGTAAGAGCACTAGTCCCAATCATGAGGGTTCCACCCTCCTGACCTAAGCACCTCCCAAAGGCTCCACCTCCACTGGGGACTGCATTGGGGATTGGGTTTCATCATATGAATTTCAGTCTATATCAATTGTGTCTATTTTAAATCCTGACTTCCTGCTGATTGGTCCTGGGTCAGCAGTCAGCATAAATCAGTGGTCAGCCAGTGATTATTCTTAAGTTCCCTGAGACTGTAAGCCTTTTACCTTTGGAAGAAAATCTGTGTGCACTTAGGTACTAGGGTTGCCGTCAATGTACAGGTAGTGTTCATTCTGCCTTATGCATCGCTTACTGCTTGTGCGTTGCTTCAAGAACACCCAAGGTGAAAAACTGCAGCCATTCCCCGTCTCTCCTGGACTTGCATACAACTTTCTCAATCACCAGGAATGAGTCAGAGCTTTCCAAAACCCTCTATGTTCTTCCTGTTCCCTAGATACAACCTTTAAATATTTGGCTGTGCTATTGTTTGTCCAAATTAGTATTGCAGCTTTCGTCAGCTTCTATGTTAAACAGTTGCAGCTGATTGTTTTCAATGCCTGAGAATAAAGTTTTGGGTTTTTTTAACTCTCTCTCTCTCTCTTTTTTTTTTTTTTTTTTTTTTTCCTTCCTGAGCTCTGCATCAGCTCAGTCAAAATACCCACAGAGTAAGGCTTTTCCTGGTAGCTCCGTGTTGGGTCATACAGTGGCAATATGCCGGTGATGGCATTTTCCAAGGGCTCCACAGGTATGCTTTTTCTGATGGCTGAGAGGTTAATGGGTTTTGAGGCTGGGGTTTAGTAGTAGTCCTAAATTAAAAGCCCACAAAACCCACAGTTCGAATTGAGATTTAGTATTTTCTTCTTGAATAAATATTTTTCTATTTGTTAACCTTTTGTTAATTTCCAAAGGTCAGTGTTTGTGAAACATATCTTGAATAAGTGCTGTGCTTTTGGATGAATTTTGGTTTCAAATAAATTTCCAGTCAAAATCCTAGCTATTGACGTTGTTGTTGTTATTGTTATTATTATTATTTGTAAATGACAAAATGATTCTAGAATTCATCTGGAAGTAGACTCCAGTGCAACCTGACACATTTAGATAGAAATACAGATATAAATAATTTTTTCTAACACCATCACTGTTTTTGAATGATGGGATACTCCATGTGTTATCTGTTCTATTTCTTGGCTGCTCAAGGATACTGGTTAACATACAGATTCTGAAACCAGACTTACTCATCCATGTATCAGCTGTCTAATGCTAGACGGATTTGGTAAAATTGGAATGAAGACGTGCCTACTTTGCAAAGCAGTTAATAAGAATTAAGTGAATTAATTCATATAAAGCATTTACAGTGCCTGGCACATTGTACTCAATACATGTTAGCCAATTCTATTCCCAAGTAGTACAAAAAAGAGATCTCTTTTCTCTGTTGGATATAACAATAAAGAACATCTTTGAATTTATGTTACTGTTTCATGAAAAGTTCTGTAGTGATATTTCTAATTTG
The DNA here is from genome assembly GCF_009834535.1 of Camelus ferus. Taxonomy (NCBI): domain Eukaryota; kingdom Metazoa; phylum Chordata; class Mammalia; order Artiodactyla; family Camelidae; genus Camelus; species Camelus ferus. Next base: position 12,033,805 of record NC_045703.1, read on the forward strand.
GAAGTACATTTTTAAAATGTACTTTCCATGCAGATATAAATAAAAGGGTCAGAGGGAGACACAACTAATCATATTCTTAAATTGCTTTTGGAATAACCTCTGGTACAGACCCAAACTCAAATTCATTTCCATTTTCTCTGAGTGGGAACGTCCCTGATCTCCAAGTCATTACTTTTAATGTAATATCATATTCTTCAGCACTTTCTAGCTTCAACTGAAGAGGACTCAAAGAGTGGACTCTCAGGGCTTGAAGCTCTAGTTCTTTACCTGTCTTTGATGAAAGCAATTCCTTCATACCTACAGTTTCCTTCTAGGCAACAGGCCTTGGTGTTACATTCACCCTTAGTTAACCCTCTGATTTAAACCTGACTTCTATTTCTTAGAATTTCCTGGGAAAATTAATATGTCTTGTACAAGAGACCCTATAGTTCTCATTCCTCTCTCCAAAGCCATATTTATAAAGTTTGGAAAAAATACCACGGGGAAAAGGAGGAGGTGGAGGGATAAATTGGGAGTTTAGGATTTGCAGATACAAAGTACTATATATAGAAGAGATAAACAACAAGGACTTACTGTACAGCACAGGGAGCTATATTCAAAAGCTTGTAATAACCTATAATGAAAAAGAATATGAAAAGGAATATATATATATATATATATATATATGTATAACTGAAACACTGTGTTGTACTCTAGAAATTAAAACAGCATTGTAAACTGACTATACTTCAATTTAAAAAAAAACCAGGAAAAATGTAATAGACAATCCCATAAATTCACATTTACACAATTACTTTTGATTGCTCTTACACTGTCAATATGTTTTTCAAAACATCTGTGTTTCACAACATGCCATCACTTTAGGGTCGCTCTGTCAGGTCTAGCAGAACCACAATTTAGGTAAATTTGCTGATTAAACCAGTTATGTTATACTATTATTTAAAAAAAAAGAAAACATTATTATTTTAGCATAGTGCAGCATATTTTAAAAGCAATATCACAAGGTGATCACTGTAACATTAAAAAAAATTCTTGTACCACAAACACTTTAATTTTTTGTTAAAGAAAATAAAACATATTATATGAAATAAAAATAAGATATAAACATATAAAGTAGATGGAAAAGAATTCAAATTCCCAGTGTTTAGAGATAACTATTGTTAACTTTAGAAAGATATTTAACATATAAAGTTATATATGTAATGTCTAACAAAATTTCTGGGATGTATACTCTGTTGTGACTTTCTTTATAAAATGAACAAGGTATATTCACTCTTCCATATTGTAAAATGCTCTGAGACAATTATTTAATTATACTTAAGTTCCACTTGTTACTTAACCAAAATCATGCAATGCTTATTTTCATCTATAACTTTCATATGCTTCCTTTTATTTTGCATTAAGAAATTTCCTAAAAATGGCCATTTAGGTCAAAAGGCAAAGACTTTTTAACAATTTGGTTACATAGTAACAGATTATAATTTTGAAGTGAGATTTTATTTATTTGGATGTGTGAAAATAATAGTGATTGTAGAGCATTTGGAAATTATTGCTATACATAAAGGAAAAATTGAATCACTTAAAATCTGGACACTTACTATTTATTCAAATATTTTAATATGTTCAATAATTGTTATATGTGTATATATCTGTGTTTCTGTGCATATATGTGTGTATATTATATATAGAAAGAAAGAGAGAGAGGGAGAGAGAGAAAAAGATACTGATACAACATTTATATATTTTATATGTATATTTCATTCTCATCATTCATTGTAGTTGTGTTCTATAAAGTTACAATGAACTCTGAATTAATGAATACTGAACCATTGTTCCTGGACATAATTAGGTTTCTGTGAGCGTCTAGCCATAATATTTTCATTAATTGATCAATACGTAACATTGTTTATCTGTGCTTCAGCTTAAAGACTTTATATTCAATGTATGTTGTTGATTCATGAACATTGAACTCACACTCACACTCAACAGAACTATTGCTTGTGCCTGAGTAAAGTTTATCTAACACACATATTTTCTCAGTAAAATATATCATATCTCTCTTGTACTCAGGAGTAATGGACAGCACTTCAGCACTATACTTGGGAGCCATTTTAAACAACAAAATTACTAGCAGAAAGAGTGAAAATGTGACACTACACTGAAAAAAATAATACTATTTTTAGAGTATGAGACATGAAGCAAGAAGGCAGAACATAGTCTTGTCTGATCTCAGCTGGGAACCTGAGTATCGGGCAACTCAATTTTTTTGCTCCACAGCACATGTCTGAATTACCGTGAAAGTATCTGAATACTGATTTGGAGGTTCAAAATAAATTTTAATAAGTAAGCAGATGGCAAATATGGAGTCCATAAATAATGTGGATTGACCGCAGATATTTATATCGATAGAGACAGAGAGAAAAGTAACATTTTGTCTAAATGAGGCACAGCTACTCCATAACCAGAAACAATATTTATAACCTTACTTACAACAGAAAAATAGTCACACTTTTTCCCAGAGGCTAAAGCTAAAATGCTTGCTGACTTTCGCCGTTAGATTGCCTCTCTGATTATATCAAACAGATGGAGGCAACAAAGTTCTTTCCTTTTGATCTTCACTCCTGTTGTTCCTACACTCACCCTATTCTCACTTGTACCTTTCGCTAGGGAATTCTGGGTCTTGCCTCTTCAAGTCAAAGCAATTCACCCAAGTGGCCACGCTCAGTAAAACTCTGCCTAGGTCTTCAGTCTTCAGGTTGCACCATGAGTCTAGCCAATACCAACCACGTCTCTATTCATAACTTTAGCATACTAGTTGACAAATTACCCACTCATAACCAGAGCTGATGATCCAAAAGCAGCATAAATAAAAAAAAGACAATGAACCCTATTTTGCACTGCATAATTAACACTCATGTTCCAATTAAGAATTTACTGAGATCCCTTGAATGTAAATTTCTCGGGAGGGAGTAATCACAGGATATGAACATGTTTAAAGCATTAAATATGTATTGACTTCACAAATAAACTTCCAGAAAATTGGCATGCATGTACATTTCTGCCAGTGGTCTATGAGAATACTTTTTTCCGCTGTATTCTTATTAAACTTTTAACTTTGGAATTTTGTAATAAAACACATTAAAATTCAAGTTTTATTATAAATAGTGAGATTGAATTTACTTTTAATTAATTATTAGGTTTTAAAATATTTTTCTATCACTTGTTATTTCTGATCTATTGAGATAAGTGCTTTATTTATAGATTTCCATTAGCGTATGGCTGATCAAGACTATTAAATTTGGACTGAATCTTTATGCTACAACCCTGAATTTTACAGCCTCTAAATATTTTCTGAGTTAAAAGTTATCTAATCTATGAAAATAGAAACAAACATGCACTTGATATTTGTTATCATCTCTAAATAACAATTTTTAGTATGATTTCATTTATCAATCCCTCTTCCTACCTCACCCCAATTCTCTCCTACAAAAAAGCTTTTAAAACATTTACTATAATATCAAGCAGAACACCATTCTGGCCGTTACATAAAGTATAAGACACTGCATGTATGAAAATTAGAAATGGCAAGGGAAATAAAATCAAAGAGTGATTTCTTTCTTTACTGTTTTTAACATCTTTTGATTTTTGTGGAGACGTAACTCTCTGTTCTCAGACCAGTTTCTGTCAATCCATTTCCTGCAGCGTTGCTAGTAAGAAATTCTATACCATTTATAGTTTCATCTCCACCTCGTCTCTAAATCAGCATTAAACCTCTGTGGTTGTATACTTACAGCACCTTCGCTAGCTACAAAGCCCAAGATGATGCTCTTCAGTTACTGTTGGTGTACTTACCGACCATTTCCCCAGGAGACCAAGACTGCTCTTTCCCAGAAGCCACACCATAGAATCTCCTGGTACTTTCTTGCATAAGATCCTATTTGTATTAAAGCTGATCTCATTTCACTATCCCTTGCCTTTCCCATGAAGATTATCTTGGGTCATGATCCTCAGAACATTATTTTCTTATAACTCCAGCTCAAACTGAAAGGATTTTATACATTTTCTTGGCTTAATCATCCAAATACTTTAAACATTTAAATATTTAAAACATTGTCTCTATCATACTATACAAATTTTATACTATTTTTTATTAGTATTCATTGACTGTATGCATTGTTATTTCATTTAGTATTGGATATCCCTATTATTGCTTTAGGAATAATGTTAATTAACATTTATACATGTATTACTATATATGATTATACATATAGGTGCCCAGAGACAAATCTTGTTCACAGTTCTGCACATTTATACACCAATACATGAGCTGCCATTTTGGTTTGGACTATACTTCTAAAAATGTTTTAGAGTGATCATCCATGGAACACCTATTGTTGTTCTCTGGAGCAGATGTGGCTAATATCCCAGAAATTAGGATCTCTCCCTCCATGGCAATTTGGTCATGTTTGCTACAGCCCCATATATAAGATCAGGGTTTCCTAATTTCAGAGTGTCTTTTCTGTAATACATTTTGCTGAATGTGTAGGTCACCTGGCACTCATCACATAATACTGAAGATTGGGGTTTAAGGCTCCATCACAGTAATGTTGCTCTTACTACTGCTTTTACTGTTAGTAATAAAATATCCTGTGTCTCTGACCCAAGAGTCTCATATCTTCTGCCAACATCTATGAAACTAGAAAGATAACTTGTTACCTCTCAAGTATGATAAAGCTGCAGGCTTTTCACAGTTCTCCAAAAGAGGTTGCAGGATAGCCAGGCTTTTGAAAATAATGACACTCTTTAAGTGTGTAGATTGTTTTTATATAAGTGATTTCATTTAATCTTAACAATACCTCTGAAATGTAAAACTAACATTGTTAGTTTTTAATCATAGAGAGAGACTTAGTTAACCTCATTGAAACTTAGTTTTGTAAAAATGATAATTACTTCCTCATGAAGTCTTTATGCAAACTAAAATAGTCGATGGATATAAGTACTTAACAGAGTAGCTGCAACGGAGTTGGGCCTCAGTATGTCTCAAATCTCATTATTCTTTCTGTTATTACAAGACATATTGATCATCCAATTTCTTATTTAAGTGGTTCTCCTTGATAAAGCTTTACATTGTACCCTCTCATTTCTTGAACCATTGATTTGTTATATCAGGGCATTACTTATAAATTCATAATATGCTTTTTTATTTATAGTTTTCCGAAATCTCCATGTAGACTGTTGCACTTTGAGAGCAGAGACTAAATCACATGCATCCTATTTTTCTGCTTATCTAATAGAATCAAGTCTACGTTGGTGATTAGCGTTTGATAAGATTACCCTTAAAGCTCAATGAATTCTAAAATCTGGACATATTGGGACAGTATTAAATAATTTTGAACACATTTATTTCAAATTATTTCATAGGTCAATTTTTGTATAGTTTTGTGTGTTTTTTTTATCATTTTAGAAAATAGACATTTATTTCTAGAAATGTACAAAGAATGCTACCTTACAGTAGGAAAACTTCCACAAAATAATTGTTCTTGTGATACAAATGGTATGAAAGACATCCACAACTCTGGACACCTTGCCAATGGTGCATAGTTGTCTTTCCTAAATATAGTATTACAGAACAGTAAGTTAGTATGAGCACAAGAGAGCACTTCATGTTGCTATGTGAATGCGATCAGTGAAATTACAACTAGGAAACAATATACCTATTGCTTGGCACAAATACTTATATCTAATTTAGTATATGCTTCTATTTACCTGAGTCCTACATTTATTTAAGATATTTGTATTTGTAACTTACAATGTATTCAAAGTAATTTTAAAACTCAAAAGCACATTCATGTTTATTAAATATGTAAATACAGGTAGCTCAGATTTAAATATTCTGTATTATGGAAGTTTCCAGAACTATGTGACATAATATCAAACATAAAACAGAGAACTACTAATTGTGTTGCCATTATGCCAAGAAGTAGAAAATAGGTACTCCAGGGTGAAAAACAGAATAGAAATACAGTTTAATCAAACTTTAAGCAGAAACATCTAAAATTAGTCCAAAAATAGGTTAGCAAGAAGTGGCATGGATCATAATTATTTAAGAGTTTTCCTGTAGATTAACCTTGGAATTAGGTTGACATTAAAAGTAACCTTTTGTTCTGGAAGACACATCAAATAGTTTTGGAGAAAATGTATCCCCCTTTATTCTGACATGGAAGAAACTAGCAAAATCAGAATAGCATTTGCAATACAATTCCAACATAACTGGAGTAAAGATTTATTAAGTAAGTAATTTGCATATCATACAGCAATTTTATGGTTTTTCTAACTTTTTTCAAAAATTTTAGAATAATAATTTAGATACTCAATTTAATGTCATATACTATATAAACAAATTTAAGTGTTAAATGATAAATGAACATTCTACAACGATAAAATGAGCACTGTGCCAAAGAACAAGCTATTAGTATCTGTGAAATCTGCAGCAGAAAAATTGTTTTTTATTTGTCTGATTCCATTTTTTTGTGATTTGCACAATTGCAATACTTCAAAAGAAAATTAAGAGACCACTTTAATCCATATTAAAAATTTAAATTGAATTAGTTGGCACAGAATTACTATTCTTGATAAATTTATATAATTCATTTTGGGGATAATCGATGTGCAAATATGACACCAACTGATAGTTCTGTTGTGTCACTAGACAATGAGTGTTCCATGATATCTTGTGTCTTCTAACAAAGAAAATGTGTATTTTTAGAAAAAACAAATCACAATTAGTAGTAAAATGTGCAACAGATGGTGGAACTTATAATCATTCTATCAGTCTAATAGTGTACTATCTGCCTTTTGGAATTTGCTTTTCCCAAAAGATGATGTTGGGTTGAAGCCATATTGACAGCTGGTACATTCCTAATGTAGTTAGTTTGATATACCTCATCTATTAAATCCTGTATATTTTCCAAAATAACAGATGACAATTGCAGTTGACCACCTGGGAAAAAGCAATCTCAATAGAAAGAGAAAATGGGTCTTCTCGTTTGGTGATTGTAGAGTTGCTTACCACTTTTTCTATTTTGGGTGGCATTATTAACCACAGCACATTATTTGCTTTAAAATAGCACACGTTTTAAACACAGACAATGATTGATAATAGTCTATGGACAGCTAACAGATGTTTTACCTATCATAATTCTTAAAAATGTAAACATGTTTTGTAGAATATCAATTCAAATGCACATTTACCATATATGTTTTATAGAAACTACATGGAACTACCAATTAAATAACGAATTTCTCTAATATAAACAGGAAACTTATATCACTGACAGTTCAATAGTATATGGTCATTTGTATAAATCTGATTAATTTTTGCAGAAAGTGAAGTTATTCTTTGTAATAAAATATAATGTCTGGCACTTTCAGGTTAAATGAAACATCTTATGAAGCTTCTTTGGTTTCAGTAAGACAAGATAATACGATAATTAAGACAGGAGAATAATAAACCATAACTGCATGAAAAGTATATGCTACAAAACTATGTTTTTTGACTTGTTTGTATCACTGACAATGCGTATGTTTCTAATAAAAACTGATGTCAGTGCACAGCTCTGTGTAAGAATGTTTTGTATTTGGGGATTTGTAAAAAGCCAAGGTGTAGTACAATATTATTAGATAATAAAATAATTCTATTTCTAACATGATAATATTATTCCTTATCAAATTTTGAAAAATAAGCAAAAGGTATTTTAATCAAGTGAATTGTAAGACAACATTATCACATTTTCAAACAGTAGAAGATTTTAATTAATAGTGCAATATTTTGATTCATACCAGATATATGCTTAAACTGCTTGGTTTTAAAATATGTGTTATAAAAGCTTTTGAGAGTAATAAAATTATTTATTTAACAGATCAATAACACTGTTATTGGAATATTTATATTTAAAGCTAATATGTTACATTTATTTTTATGTTACATTTATTATTATTTTTGTGACAATATAACTAAACTACAGCATTTGAGCTTTATGTTAGTTAAAACTTACCAGAATTTTAATGCTTAAATCATATAAAATACAAAAAAAATGACAATATATCTCCTTTAAAACAACTAATGGATTGGAGACGATGTAGAGAGAAAGAAACTCTCTAACACTGTTGGTGGGAATCTAGTTTGGTGCAGCCTCTATGGAAAAGAGTATAGAAGTTCCTTAAAAAACTAAAAATAGAGGTATCACATAATCCAGCAATCCCCCTCCTGGGGATATATCTGGAGAAAACGCCAATTCAAAAAGATACATGCAACCCAGTGTTCATGGAAACACTATTTACAATAGCCAAAACATGGAAGCAACCAAAATGCCCATCAACATATAACAAGATAAATATGTGGTATATGTACACAATGGAATACTACACAGCCATAAAAAAGAATAAAATAATACCATTTGCAGCAACATGGATGGACCCAAACATGATTACCAAAGAGAAAAGTGGGGCTGGGGAGGGATAAATTAGAACCTTAGGATTAACATATACACATTACTATATATAAAGTAGATAAACAACAAGTTTCTACTGTATAGCATAGGAAACTATATTCAATATCTTGTAATAATCCATGATCAACAAGAATCCAAAAAATTATATATATATAAACATATATCAGTCACTTTGCTGTACACTTGAAATTAACACAACATAGTAAATTAAATGTAATTCAATAAAAAAATGCCAAAATAGTAAAACAAAAATAAAAACAAAAAAAAAACGATGGAGTTTATGATCAATAAAACAATTCAAACAAGAATATACCTGTTTCTCCAAGTTTTGCAATCAAGTAGATGTAATCAAATTGTGAATAAAATTTCAAATGTATTACACAATTTTTAATCTCTCTAGTTCAGTATTTTCTTCAATGTTTAAAATCCTATTTAAAAATAATACCGTTTACTTTATGATAACATATTAAATCTATTATTAATTTTAAAGCATTAATACTATTTAAGCTGTGTGCAATTACTTTTCTCACCTCTACAACAAAATTAATTTTAATTAAATGATACCTTATAATGAATATATAATTATCAATATATATCATATTTTAGTATCTGACTGGGTATATAACTAAATTAATTTATATTAAATTCACAATTATCCACTGCACATTATAATTCAATGAACAGAATAGTATAATGTGTAAGAGCTTGTGAAATTCAAAAATGATAAAATTAAAATAATTGCAATATGTATACAATGAATAGTAAAAAATATATATGAATCATAAAAAAGTTTCATGATGGTACATCTCAGAATAGTTGCAGTTATCTAAGTGAATTATCATAAAATTATCATAAACTTATTATTCCACATAGATACCGATAGGAATGAGAAAGCAGGACTTTGAAATGAAATAATATGATTCCAAATAGTAGGTGAAATATACTGCTGTTGACAAAAGTCTGTTTCGCATGTAGAATTTAAGTATTTTGTCACTTTAAAAGTCTCTATAAAGAGTTCTTATGACATGGAGAAGTAAGCCTACTAAATAGTAGTGGAATAGTAGAAGGGAATTAAAACTTGGAGAGTGACCTAGGAAACATTCGTTTCCTACATTCCCCCTCTTTTCTTTGGATGAGTTGCCCTGATGGCAGTAGTAGTGTCAGAGCTGTGGAGAAGGCAGATGACTAAAATGGAGACAGGTCCATTTTTCTGGCCAGAGGAACCAGAAATAAAGGCACCAACAGGCCAGGAAGTGTGGGGCAGAGGAAAACTCACAAAGCAAACACACTGAAAACTGAATTTATATTTAATCTGACCCAATTATCAGATTAACCCCTGAGTGGCAAACATATGGAACTGATCCAAAGCAGATTCAAGAGTAGAATTTGTATTTAAACCATAGTCCATTTTCAGATTAAATGAGTGAAATGTGTAAAAAACAAACAAACAAACAAAAAGCAGCATAGCAAAAACTTCAAAACCTGAGCTGAGATTGGAATACATTCAGAGAAGGCACATAATGAAGTTAAAAAAAAAAAAGTGAGATGACTGATGTTAAAACATTCACATGCAGAAACAAAAAAAGAGTTGTAACAAGATTAGAGTCTACAACATAGCAGTCAAAATATCTCAGATATAATACAAAATTATTTAACATACAAAGAACCTAGCAAATATTATTAATTCCCAAAGAAAGGATAATCAATAGATGTCAGCCCTAAGATTACCCAGATATAGGAATTATCAGAGAAATAATTTTAAACAGCTATTATAACAGGTTTATAAATTCTATTATATAAATGTAAATATGCTGGGAATGAATAAAATGAGAAACATTGTAAGTGAGGGGAAATATCTATAAAAATTTGGCAGTTATGGAACTGAAAAATACAGTCTGAGATAAAATATCCTTCCGATGTTTATAGTAAATAAAAGATGGCAGAGGAAGGAGGCAGAGAACTTTAAAATAGATGAAAAACAATTTTCCAATTTGAAGTACAGAGAGAGAAGGAATGAAAAATAAAAATTAAGTGAGCAAAACTTCAGAAAAATGTAAAATAATAACTAATAGAAAAAATATACTTTGATGAAAGGTACAAATTTGCAGATTCAAGAAGCTCACCAAATTCAAATAGAGGTAAACTCAAAGAAAGCCAGGCCTATATATCATGACCAAATGACTGAAAACCAATGACAAATTTTTTAAAAATCTTAAAAGCTATGGAGGAAAATAAAAAGAGAAAAAAAGATAGAAAAATTAAAACAAAATGATACTTTAAATAATTCAAAAGAAAAGAAATGAAGTAACAGAGAAAACAGAAACAGTCTAAGACAAAAATACAATAAATAATCAAATGATAAGCCTAAGTGTACACTTGACAATTCAAGGAAGAGAAATAGTCTTTCTAACAAATAGTGTTAAGAAAACAGGATATTAACATGCAATGTAATAAGCTTGGACCCTTACCTCACTCTTATATAAAAGTTAACTCAAAATAGACCAAATACTTAAATTTAAGAGCTGAAACTATACAATTTTAGAAGAAAGCATAGCATATATCTTTGTGACATTGTTTTAGGACATTTTTTTAAGGTGTGACATCAAAAGGAAACACAACTCTCCAAAAAGTGTGTGTGTGTTATATGTATATGTGTGTGTGTTATGTGTATGTGTGCACAAATATGTGTGTGTACGTATATATTAAGTATTGAGTATCCATACTATATAGACAACTCTTACAGCTCATCAGCAGATGACAAGTTATCCAATTTAAAATTTAAAAGGACTTTACACGTTTCTCCAAAGAGGATAAACAAATGGTCAGTAAGGACATGCAAAGATATTTAACGTAACTAGTCACCAGGGAAATGAAAACCAAAATCATGAGATAACACTGCACGTATGCTAGGATGGCTGTCACCTAAAAGACAATATCAAGTTTTCACAAGGCTCTGGATAAATTGGAACCCTCATATATTGCTGGTGGGAATGTAAAATGGTTCACTCTCTGAAAAAGTCTGCAGTTTCTCAAAAAGCTAAATATAACATTACCAATGATCCAGCAGTTCCCCTTCTACGTAAATAACCAAGAAAATGGTATATGTCCACACAAAACTTGTACATGGATGTTCACAGAAGCATTGTGCATAAGGGCCACAAAGTAGAAGTGACACCAATGTCCATCAATAGATGAATGGATTAAAAGAATGTGTAATTTCCATGCAATGAGATATTTTCCAGGCATAAAAAGGAATGGAGTACTGATACCTGCTACAACATTGGTAAACTTGGAAAACATGCTAAACATATAAGACAGGCACAAAAGCTCACAGAGTTTATGATCCCATTTACATGGAATGTTCAGATAGAAAAATCCGTAGAGACAGGAAGTATGTAAGTGTTTCTGAGGGGCTGGGGGAAAGAGAAATAGGAGTGACTGCTCATAGGCATGTAGTTTCTTTTGAGGGTGATAAAAATATTATGGAATAAAAATAGTGGAAATGACTGCTCAATTTTGTGAATAAACTAAAAACCACTGAACTGTACATTTTTTGTAAAATTTTATATGTGAAGTATACCTCATGACTTATTCATTTTGAAGATGGATGTTTATACCTCGGCCTCTCCCTCACCTATTTCATTCGTTTTCCCATTCCTACCCTTCTGGGAAACACCAGTCTGTTCTCTGTACCTATAAGTCTGTCTTTTTGTTATGATTATCCTTTAGTCATTTTTTTTAAAGATTCCACACATAAGTGAAATCATAAGGTATTTGTCTTTCTCTATCTGACTTTTCAAATAGCATGATACTCTCTAGGTCCATTCATGTTGCCATAAGTGGCATGGTTCATTCTTTTTTATGGCTGAGTAATATTGCATTATATGCATATTATATTGCATTATATATATATATATACACACACATATACACACATAAAAATATTACATCTTATTTATTTATCCATTCATCTATTGATAGACACTTAGGCTGCCTCCATAATTTAGCATAATTGTAAATAACTCTGAAATAAGCATAAGGGTGTATACATCTCTTCAAATTTGTAATTTTTTTTCCAAAAATATCAGAAGTGGAGTTACTGGATTGCAAGACAGTTTTATTTCTAATTTTTTGAGAAAACTTCATTTTGTTTTCTATAGTGATTGTACCAATTAATATTCAAAACAAGAGTACAGAAAGATTCTTTTTTTTTCACATCTTTACCAAAACTTACTATTTGTCTTCATTTGATGATAGTCATTCTGACAAGTGTGAGGTGATCTCTGATTGAGGTTTTGATTTGAATTTCCCTGATGATTGGTGATAATGAGCATCTTTTCATGTGTATTTTGTTGGTATGTGTATCTTCTTTGGAAAAATGTGTATTCAGGTTCTCTATTCTTTTTTTTTTTTAAATCTGGTTGTTTGTTATATGGTGTTGAGTTGTATCAGCTCTTTGCATATTTTGGATATTAACAACTTTCATTATCTCCTTTGCAAATATCTTCTCCCACTCAGTAGGCTGCCTTTCATTTTGTTGAGAATCACCTTCACTGTGGTCCTTAAGTGTCTTTGCATACACTATTTTGCATATAAAAATACAGACATAAGCCATTGCACCAAAAAGACGATGCTAGAATGTGGCATTTTTATCGAGGCAAATTACATGGGCTCAAGTCTCCTTTATTCATCTCTTATTGTCTTGGAAGTTTGACCGTACAAGTTTCATATACAGAATTTACTGTGTAAATATGAAAATCCATCTCTCCAGAATCCTTCTGGACTTTTGGTTTAAAATGTCATTTGCCTAAATACAACATCCCCCAATACTCTCCCAGTGTGAGTTGACAGCAGTTTTGAAAATGAATTAATCCTAAGAACTAAGACATTTAATTCAAACGAAATTATTTAAATTAAAGTTTGTCTGAAAGAACGATTAATTTGACCCCTTCGAATTCCCAGAAAGGTTTTAGTTTCCATATGACCACTACCACCACCACCTCTGGCTGACCAGAAGTCTATTTCTATTTGGAAACCTGAGGTGTACTATTCAGATCATTCCTCAAGTCTTTAAGCACCTGAGCTCTTTTCCCTCTTCTCTGTTAATGTGCCTCAGAAATTTCAGCTGCCTCAGCCTCCTTTACCCTGCCTCTTCAGCTTAGCAAGTCGGTGCCACTACCAAAAGTACCTGCCTCAGGAAGCCATGTTGCTGGCGGGGCTGCTCTTGTGAGTTTATTTTCCCTGAGAAATAATAGCCCTGCATTGCTTGATGTACAGTGTCCAAAAATATCTGCTTCATATATTTTGCTGATTTTTATATTTGTTTATTGTTATTATAATTAGTCCTGTACTGGATGGCCAGAGGTAGACAGCTCTGGTTGTTACTTTCCAGGAAAAAAAAAAAAAACCTACGAGGTAATTCCAAAATACATCTGTTAGCTATTATGTATAAAAATAGATTTAAAAAAACAAAACAAAACAAGTTTCTTCCATATAGCACAGGGAACTATATTCAATTATCTTGAAATAACCTTTAATGAAAAAGAATATGAAAATGAATATATCTATGTATATGCGTGGCTGAGGCATTGTGCTGTATACCAGAAATTGATACATTGTAACTGACTGCACCTCAATTAAAAAAAAGTACATCTGAACCTAGAGTGAATTTTTATATCACAAAAATCTTTGCCTGTTTGTTGTGTAGTCTCTCCCTAGTAATCTGAGTCTCACAATCATATAATAGCACTATATTATGATTTTATTTTTTGGATTCCATTTTATCACATTTAGGGATTTACTGCATTTTGTACCTAATATGTGCCAAAAATTTTAGTTCTGCTATTTGTAGTATTCAATATTATGCTATAAGTTTAATAGCATTGTACTTTCTTGATTGCACAATGTCCATGTTTTACATATTAGTAATGCTGAAATTATGTATTACCTCAAAATCTATTGCATTTTATGACAACTGTTAGCCAGGTGGTGATCATGTCAAAGCTGTCATTGCCTGACATGTAAAAGCTTAGTTATTACTCTACAGTTGGACAGTTATAACCCCTCAGTTCTTCAGTTCTCAAAACATTAAAGGACCAGTTGAGTGAGGACTATGAGTATGGGCTGTTATATGAAAATCTATGAGTGGCTTCTGGTAGGTTTACAAAAGCCTTATATATAATTTGCAGAAAGATGTCAGCACTTTGGAGGAAACTCCTGGAGAAGAAAGTAGAACATTGTTTTAAGCAATGTTGCACCATCTACATTCTTGATTTCCCTGAGGAAAGCAGTATGTGTGTGTGAAAAACTACAGACATCTATTACTCTGAGATGAAAATGATTCAGAGGAGTCAGAATTTGAAAAAAACAAGTTTGAAAAATTTTACCTAATATGTCATTTATAATTTCCTTTTTATATATTCAAAAGAACATTATATATTTTAAATATATTGTTAAATAAGCTTAAAATAAGTTCCTCTGCATATGAAATAACAATGGTAATATATTTTAATTTATTATTTTATGTCAGTGTTTTTTTTTCCTTTTCTAAGTGGTACCAAAATTATTTTCAACTGTATTTTAAATATGCTATATAACTGTGTATTTACATATGAGGAAACTTAAGATCAAAATGGGTTCTTATTTATCATTACTGTTCTCTTCATTCTCTGTTGATGGCATTCACAAGGAATAAACTTTTAAAGGGTCTTTCCCAGCAGACAAGGATAAGAAAAGCCTAGAAATATATTTTCAAGTGGCCAATAAATTTTTGAAAATTAAAGCTGGCTACAAAAGACGTACACAATAAAGTGAAAACCTGAGAAACTAAATATTTTGGAACAAAACAATCAAATTAGACATTCATGCTTATGTGAAGTGAGATATTAAAATTATTAATGTATAAATATATTTTTTCCCAATTGCACAGTTATCTACATTCTTCACTTCTTAAAATACTATCTCAATATTTACCTCTTCTTTCAGCACATTTAGACATAGAGCAACATCTCTGGCACCTTTTCTGTACCTTTGATCAATTTCAAAAACCCATATTTGATGTTTCCTTGAAGCGATGTCATCAAATTGTTTAGCAGGTGATTGCAAGTCTTTGTTTTTTTTTTAGTAGTACCTGCTTGTCCTTTGAATAAGAATTGGGAGGAAACAACATGAATATCCACTGTAGGCATCATTTTTAAATACACCATATGGAGTTTGTGTCTATGAAGGCAAGGACTGCTTATTAAGAGGTTAAATGGGGTCATGTCCTGAATTGAATTAAAACACTTGTGTGCATTCATACACAAGCATTCTACGCACACACTCTTGTAAATGGCTGAGTTATGGAAAACACCATCAGCTATGTGCTTATAGGTACCACAGATACTGGTGGTTGCTGCTCTGATACCTATTGTATGATTTCAGGACAGCTTTTAGAGGAGATAAATAGTTCTCAAATAGATTTTCTGTCTTTTATCAAGATGCACCTAAATCAAGGAATAATTCACTCCTCCATCTAATTCTGTTTGCTCATTTGTTTGCTTTGCATTGTCACAGCTGGATATCAGATATGCTACAGTCAATGTAAAATTGCCTAATACCTTATCTATTAACATTCAAATTTAACTTTTTCACATGTTTTCAAAAGGTACTATATTTTTATAAACCTAAATATCTCTCTCTATATATCTGTATATATCTATTTGTGTGTATATATATATTTGTGTTTATATATATATTATGTATATAATATATATAATACAGATCTGTGTAAATGGGGGATCTTCCAGAATCTCACTTTCTCTATATAAATGGATTCAACAAATGCTGTCCAAGTGTATTCCACTAAAAATGCCCTATAGTCACATTAGGAATAAAATTAGAAAGCAGTTTGAATTTTTGTGAAAAATGGTAATTTACCCTTACGGCATTTGTCTGATAGAAACGTTTCCGTGTCATAAGGACTTTACCTCACGTATCTCCTACCTCCCTCTGTCACGTTCCTGGACTCCTGCATCGGGGGAACTGTACCTGCCAACTTCTTTGGTGGAGTTTCACTTCTCTAAGTGTTTAACTGTTACAGTAGAGTTAAAAACAAATAACTGACTATTGAATAAAATAATATCCACGAGTGGTATCCAACAAATTAATTTATATTTGCTTTGCCACGAGCTTTAATATGTATTTATTCTGATTTTTCTGAATTTTGGATGTTCAGAATTCTTTAAGATAAAGCCATGAGAAATAAATTCAGCCTCACTAAGAAATTAAAAGCTCTCCAATTTCTTGAGCTTCTGTTTATATTATTTTTATTTAATGTTGTTAACAGTATTCTCATAATTCAGTAGTTTCTTATCCTCATGATGAAAATCATTATGAAAAAAAAAACAACAGACTTTATGACACAACTTGCTGGCTCTCACCCCATCTTGAGTATAAGAAATACAAAATAAATTATATGTGTTGAGGTATTAAAATGCTTAATATAAATCTTGCTGAACTTGCATAAACCAAATTTTATTTATGCCAACAGAACTATGTTGTAGCCTATGTGATTATGATGTTCGTATAAATTATAAAGTAAGGTTTAAATTAAACAAGGTAACATGAAAATATTTAAATGTGAGTCACTTGAGTTAATTAATGATGTTAAAATAAAAAGTTGAACTCTGCCCATTTGGCATGGTTTTCCACACTAGAATAGCTTTTTCTAAGCATTCTACCCACCGCCAAAAAAAAAAAAAAAAAAAAAAAAAAAAAGAAAGCAAGCCCTGTGTAGTCATTACAGACATGAAATGTAATCCACATTCAACCTATAAATAGCTTGTCTATCTAAAATTTGTTATTTGTATTAGCATTGGTATGCTGTGTTTTCCACATAACTGTCATTTTATTCTTTTGACAATTTACCAAAATTAACCAAAAACTTACTGTTTGAAAAATATGAAAAATAGTATAGATATGACATAAATAATATTGTGATTCTTTCTATAATATTAATATATTTCTTTACTGTATATATTTAAGTTTTGAATTAATTTTTCAGAGTAACTAAATATATGAATAAGCTTTAAGATCTTATTAAATCATTTGCCAATAATATTTTGTGCCTGTTGCCAAATTAGAAAAGGCAGTAAAACATAATAGGGCAAGCCAGAAAAATAATAATAAATGGAAAACTAAAGTCCACAGCTATTACCAGTCATGTAAAAATATTTTATTTAATACACTTGAAAGGTTTCGGTCAAACCACTTTTTATGACAAAAAAAGATCATTGGAGATGTTAATTACATTAACGAGCTTAATGTTCATCTGATACTTAGACCTCATGTCCTCTGACCAACTGGAAATGCTGCACTCATTAGTGTATTAAAGATTTTTTTTTACTTCTCTCCTGGCAGGCTTGCATACAGGTAACAGTACCTTCCATGATTTACTAATGGGCAAATTAAGAAATCCAAGTTTCACTGTTCTATCTAGGATCCATTTGAGACCTATCAAAAGAATGATTCTAAATCACATGCCTCTGTGAAGGCCTTCGATGCAGCTTTTTTAATGTCAATTTTGTGTATCACATAGAATATTGCTGTGAGCATTATAACTAGAAGAGTTTTGGGTTTTTTTTTTCTGAAGTGGAATTTTCTAATGCAAAATTGCTGAGATTGTGTCTCACTTTTCACACAGGCTGGGTGACTATAGGAGTATTTTGACTTGCTTTTAGCCACGTATAAAGAATAAGGGACAAAGAATCTGTCCTGGAAATGACCAGCATTTGCACTTTGGCCGTGTTATTTATCTGGGTTAAATATATGTACTTAAAAACAGGTTTAGTATGGTCTATCTCTGAGTAGTTTGAGTCTGTATTTTATTTTTGAAAGAGCTTATGTTCAAAATGTTCTTCCCTATTTGGCTGGCCTTCTGTTATTCAATCCACCTGCCTCAAAAGGCCTTGTTTTTTAACAAGGAAATTCAGCCTTTTAATTCTCTTTCACCAGAGTAACTGAAAAGAAGATACATTCCTAAAGTAAATGACTCTTGTACAAGAAATGGATGGTTTCAGATAATTTAGTGTTGTTTAAGAGAAGAAAAAAAAACTATTATTTTTATAAAATGAATAGCATATGATTTAAATAAGGATTTTTTTAAAGTGGACATAACCTAGTGAAGTTTCAACTAGACATTTAAAAGCCTAAAACCTTTATTTACTTGAGGTTATTTGGATGGATATAAAAATGATAGAAAGGACGAGAGTGATTCATCTTTCTAAACTGTTCTAGATAAACCAAAGTAGGACCCTCAATATCTGCCTGTCATTTCTGAGGATGAACACTGCTGAAATTGATGGAGGTGATAATGAATCTACTTGATGAATATCTTGGCTGTATTGCCCCCCATTTTCTGATATGTTCTTTAAAAGAATTCATGAACATTTAGACTAAATCTGTACTTATCACCTCAGAAAATAATACACTTACATCGCTAGTGTCACCCTCTTATTGGGGCTCAATTCTCTTCTAATTCCCCTGACACTCCAATTACTTCTATTTTTGATATTAGTTTGATTATTGATCTGAAACCTCCATGATTTCAACTTCCACTTCTCCCTTAAGACTGTTCCATCCAAAGTCTTCAAATGCAACGAAATATTATGGTTTGGATCTGGAACAGAAAGATGACATCTGTGAAAGCTTTGTGAGACATTAAAAAAATCTGGAGTTTAATTAATTAAAAGTATCAAACCAGCTTTAAGGAGATCATGTGTCAATAATATACTACATTAAAAATTTTTTAAAAATAGCATAAGAAAGTGATGTTTTATCAGCACATGATAAGGCAGTAATCTGGCAGTGTTCACAGTATACTAGAGGAATCACATACTTTTTCTTCATTCTAAGTCTTTTTATCAATATTTCATTGCCTGGAGGATGCAAATAAATATGCTGTATTTTTTTTTGAAATTTCCTAATTTTATGCATGTAGATCTATATGTTAGAGTAGACAGATAGCTAGATATTAGCAGAGAAATAGGACATGGGCTAAATGGCAGGAAACCATACATCTTGTGAACAACAGGGGTCCTTGGGCAAGCAAGAAAAGCAGGAACCTGTATACTAATAAGAAGTCACACATTTTGGGTTGACAAGTGTCCTGGAGGCAGACAAAGAAAGGTTGAACAAGACAGGAATCTTTAGCATCTGAATATAACCTTTCATTCATTACACCCCTATCCAAATGTAACCTTTTGCTAATCATGCCTTCATCATGAAGGCTGAATGAGGACAAAACCCAAAATCCCTCCTCCCCTCAGGAAGGTGGAACTGGGATGAAGATCAGGAAAGATGACCGCTCCCCATCAATAAATATTCTGCCCACCCATTTGTTGTACACCCCACATAACTAGCTTGCCAAAGAAACTCGGGGCAGATACCCACCTGGGTCGGCCCGCTCTCCCCTTGAGAGTGTATTATCTATCACTCAACAATCCTTGCTTTGCTTTCTTGACCTCCATGTCTCATTTCTGAATTCTTTCTGTGATGAAACAAGAACCTGCTCTCTGATAACATATGTTCATATACGTATGTAATCAAAGTATATCAAAGTCTAAATATTTTTAAATCTGTATATTAGTTATAGGTTAATTAAATTTTGTATTTTATTATTATAGGTTAAAATCTTCACAAAATAAAAATTCATATTTAAAATTTTAACTTCAAGTTAGTATTTAAAAAGAAGAGATATTTTCCATCTTTCACATCAACTTTTACCACTTAGAGATACATTTAACAACAGAAAAATTGTTCACATTCTGAAGAAGTTTTGATACGAAAAGTCAAAAAGGAAAAAAAAATTGCCTATGTACCAACATTAAAATTTTCTAATTCAAAGATGATGATTTTAGTATTTTTTAATGTCTCAAAATGTAATAATAATAATACATTTGCCAATCAATTTATTCTTCTGACAATGTTACTAAATAAATTCTTTATGCTTTTCCCTTTGCATGGTAGTATGAGATCATAAAAGGCAAAAACTTTGCAAAGGGATTATAATAATCACTGAAAAAGATTATGTTTTTTTCTGTGATCTTTAAATTTTTTATGATAACATTATTAGTATTGTTTATGAATTTATAAGAAAATTGAACAGTAAAACTATATTTATTTATATTTATTTAGTACTCCAGAATTTAAAATATAAGAAATGTTGAGAATTAAGTGTTTTATTTCTTTGTAAAAACTTACAGAAAAAAAATGTGACAATGAATATATATATATGTTCATGTATAACTGAAAAATTGTGCTCTACACTGGAATTTGACACAACATTGTAAAATGATTATAAATCAATAACAAATGGTAAAAAAAATGCATCTAGCGCCCCCCCAAAAAAAGAAAGCTTATGACAAATAGTTTAAAGAGCACTTGTCTTTTTCTTGTTGTATAAATTATGATATAGAGAGAATTTCATTTTTTAGTAAATCATTGCACTTCTTTCTAAGTTTGGATTAGCTTCCAGCATTTTATCCTTTGTGATTTCAAACTCAGGAATTATTTCTGAGAGTTCCTTTGATGTAAAAATTTTGCCCTTGTCACTTTCTCTGAGATATCATCATCCTTTTAGTTACAAACACCTGTCTTAACTAATCCTTGGAATCCGGATGCAAATTTCACAGCAGCAACCTTATTTGCATTAGCAGCTTAACCAGATAGTTTAACGTTAATCAGTGCATTCCATCTTCTGAAGTGATGAAACCAGTCTTTGTTGGTAGGAAAAAAACTGATTCTCTTTCAGTCTCTTTGTAATTCCCGTTTTTACTCACTTTTGCAACTAACTTCAATACTTTGACCAGATTCTAGCCAAAGAGACTGGGCTTTCCTTTTTTATTGTGGAAGTATTTATTCCAATGTAGAGCTACTTCATATCATCCATAAGCAGTTTTCTGTTTCAGGAAGAAACTTCACCCTGTTTTTATGTCCCTTGGACCTTTTCAATACAATTCATACCTTAACTTCGTGCAGGCTTAGATCAAGTCCCATGTTTGCTTGACTGTTGCCTTTCTAAAGTCTTATGACATCCAGTTTCACTTCCAGAATTATCATATTTTGTTTCTTTGCTACACTTTCATCTTTACTGGTCAGTTTCATCCTTTGATAATCCATTTCTATAAAACGTCACAAGGGGTTTCACTAGGAGACAAGGAGGCAATACAATTCCATGCTTTGCTATCTGTTCACATGAACTGACTAACAGATGCACAGTGATCATTTTCTAAAAGAACTTGAAAGAAGTGACATGATTAGTTACTTTATGATGGGCATCTGTTATTTACATAATGATTCATGGACTAAAGATCTACCAGCAAAATCCATACTTCATGCTATTATGTATAGCTAATATACTTTGGTAAAATAAATTTTAACAGTGTTGTCAGGAGACTAGTTCTATTTAACTAAAACTGTGTCAATTATAATTCATATACATCAGGATCATGCAAAGTGATAAATGCTCTACATAAGATATTATAACTCATCTCTTTAAGCTTCATAATCTACAGAGCACAAAGGCAGGCAGATGATTAAACATAAAGTAGTTCATTATGCTTTATTATAGAGGTATATACAATGTGTTATCAGAGTCCAAAAGAGATCGGGGTCACCAGGAATGTCAAAAAAGTTTTGCTGAATGATAAAGAACCTGATGTTCAAGCTTAAAAACGTAAATGACACACTAGGATTAAACATTTTTATATGCAACTTTAAATATTGTTTAGAGTAATAATAGATATTTCTAAATGTTACATTGTAAATAACTAGATAAAAAAGAAACATGTATGTGAAGATATCTGAGCGACGCCAAGACAGCAAGAAATTGAGTAGCCAAGATTTGAAGGAAAGGGACCTTAGGGTAGGCTCAGCTTTCTTCATTTTTAGTTCCTTGAAGGAACTTACCAATATGTAAAGATGAGGGCTGGGAGTCTTTGAGGTTAGTTGAAAGAAGTGGCAAGAGATTATGGCCCCAAGTTGAGTGTTCCCACATTTTCACATATTTGCGAAAGAGTAATTGGGTTTGGGAGCAAATCAGATATGGAACCTCTGGTGCATACTCGTCACGACCCCGGAGAGATAGTCTCTTGTTGGACATCTCCAGAAGTTAAGTCAGTGAACAAACACACATGACTGTAACCTAGCTTTAAACATCTCATTCCAATCAATCAATCAGTCAATCAATAATTGATTGCTCCTATTTTGATTGCTGCAAAATATATTTAACTTTGTAAACCTACATGGTAACCATGCATCTTGGGCTTACAAGTACAGGTTAAATAAAATGTGACAATAATTACACAGGAATGGGAAAGAGAAATTGGAAATATACTTTTATAAGATCTTTTCACTACACATGAAGCAATGTGATATTATCTGAACATAGACTTCTATTCCTGAAACAGAATTTTTATTCATGTGAACTTGTGAAGATGGAAATTATAACGGTAAGAAAGAAATGTACTTGTGTATAGTTAAGTTCTTTAGGCAATCTGAATTCTTACATATACAGAGAATTTAGTAACTCCCAAACCATGGTACAATTATAAATTGCTTATTATTGTATTTATAATCTGTCTTCCATAATTATGTAATATTTAAGAAGCAAATGTTCACTAAGAAATATTTAATATGATAATTAAAGATAATACATATTGACTTCAAAATTTAACCATTGCCTTGTGCTAAGGAATTAAATTTTATGAAGAAATAAATCCAGTGATATAGCTTTTTTTCAAATTATTTTGTTCATCATATAAGTAGAAGGAAACATGTATTGGAATGAATCTTGTTGAGATGCTAAAGCAAAAGGAATTTATTATTCTCATGTTCTCGCTCTACAATTTGCCTTCTGATGCATTAAGCAACTTCATGGTGGGCTTTTAGCCTATAATTTTCTCTTAAGTCACATGAGTTTGCATAATCACAAAGTAAACAGAGTGTGCGTATACATGTATGTGTGAATTTAGGAGAGCAGAATTAAACACAACTCTATCCTTGCTACAAATATAATTCTTCCTCCTTGCCAAAGACAAAGGGCACATTTTGACCGTAATTCTTATGTTTCTCTTTAGCTCTGCTTATTCACAGTCTAACACTTTGTCTATTTTTTTTTCACGGTGTCTCTTTTTCCTGGCATTTCTAAAGAATTGCTGTCATCTTGTTTGTGTGCTGCTCAGAGTTAAAATATGTTAGCATCATTGATATTATTTCTATATAAAATTTGATTCCTTAGCACAATGCAACAAGTACATTTGGAGATCACTATTTCAAATATTTTATGACCAATATTATAGTTTTGATAATGTTATTCTTGGTGAACAGTTGATTTCTAAATATTAAATAATTATATTATCTTGTGCAACTGAAGCATATTTTTTTTGTGCCTTTACAGAAAATGCTTTCAAATGGCAATGCTGTCACAGTATAGGTTTGGAAGATAAACTGAAAAGTTCAAATCAATTATTCAAAACCACATGAACTTATAATAAACCTATAATTGCAATTATACATGATTGTTTATAAGTTACCAATGACACAGCTCAATTTATATAAAATCTAAAAGAATTATATTATCTGAGGCCTGGCATCAGTTTTTCACAATTGTTGAATTTAGACTGATCCTAAACGGCATAAACTTTTTAAAGACTCATTATTTTCAACAAGAGCTGAAATAAATTAATTTCCCTAGACTCACTCTCACATTTTCTTCACTCTTATTTTAAGGAAGTTTTTAAATAAACGTGGAATTTTTGAAACCAAATCTTTTTTTTTTTTTTCTTTTTTTAAGACTATCCAAACTGAGAATTACCAAAGTGTGAAAAGGGGTTTAATCATTAAGCACTGACTGAGGAGATTTGAGTCTTTCCAAATCTTAGAAATTAATTCTTCTGCTTCCGTAATGTGTACAACTTGAAGATTGAAAGGAAAATCTCTTTAGTCATTTTAGACCTAAACCTTCAAAGTCCAGGAACTAAAAATGAAATGTTAAATGTTTCTCCTCTAAAAACATTGATCTTGTTACAATAGATAATTTAAAGGCTGGTTTAAACCATTGTTTTCTTAACAATGGATATTGTTTGTATATTCAAAATTATAGATTTTATCATTTTATTTTTAAATTTTTTACTTAGTTTATTGGTTTTATTTGTTTCTCTTTTTAAAAAGTTTCCTGTGTTTATTTTTGTTGTTTTTAAAATGCTATTTATTCATGGGGTAACAGAAAGATATTTTCCAAAAGTGGCTATTTGTGCAGCTTTTTTACACACAGTGAAATTTTAACCAGTAGTAATTGTTCTTAATACTGTGTGACAAAGGAAGTTTCAGTACCCGTCTGAGATCTAAGTCACTCCACATGAACTTGTCATTGCCAAATAAATTTCAAAGTATTTATTATCCAATTGTAGGTAGGGA
Source organism: Camelus ferus (assembly GCF_009834535.1). Taxonomy (NCBI): domain Eukaryota; kingdom Metazoa; phylum Chordata; class Mammalia; order Artiodactyla; family Camelidae; genus Camelus; species Camelus ferus. Next base: position 12,058,770 of record NC_045703.1, read on the forward strand.
TTTTATAAATACATAGAGAGCAAGGATTCTATCATTTTCCAGAGTTTCTTACTGGATGCTGCAAACCCAAGATGACCTACAAGACGGTAAACCAGAGATCGCACTTAATTTATGAGCAGCATTGGCCAACATGGGTCACAGCGAAAGGGGTTATTAACTAATGAATTCAAAAAATCTGTCTCTTAAACAGAAAGATGAAAAATCCCTAATGATGTGGTTGAAAATTTCTGCCAAAACTTCTAAAGTTATAAAAGGAAGGGTTTAAATTTTCTGTTTAAGAGACAATGAGAATCACACCGAAAAGACTTCAAAGCCTGAGCAGCATTCACTAGATCCCTTCTTGCTCAACATACTGAAAACTGTTTCTTTTTTTTTTTTTTCTTTTTTACTGAAGTGTAGTTGATTTACAATGTTGATTGCAGGTGTACAGCAAAGTGATTCAGTTATACATATACATATATGTATATTTTCTTTTCAGATTCTTTTCCATTATTTATTATTATAAGAAATTGAATATAGTTCTCTGTGCTATACAGTAGGTCCTTGTTGTTTCTCTGTTTTATATATAGTCATGTGTGTCTGTTAATCTTCAAGCCTTAATTTATCCTTCCCCACCCTTTCCCCTTTGGTAGCCGTAGTTTGTTTTCTATGTCTGTGAGTCTATTTTGGGTTTGTAAATAAAATTGTTTTTAGATTCCACATATGTGATATCATATGATATTTATCTTTTTTTAAAGGAGAAATTATGGGAGCTTATCAGCAGTACATTTAACTGGAGTTGGCTAGTAATAATCTAGACTCTGACCCATACAAGTTTATTTAGCAGGAAAGAGAAAATAAAATAAACATGAAAGTCATGACGTATTAATGTAAACAATGAATTGCTTCCACTCAGATTCACATTTTCCAAGACAACTGATGATGTTTTCATCTTGTTAATTAAGGAGATTTTGCATTTTTTTGTGATCATGTCACTTGAACAAACTAAAACATTTCACACTTATTGTGTATTTGCCTTTTCTCTCTTTGTTTCAATTTTTACATTTGAAATCTTTTTGGTAAGTGTGTTTGTGTATGTCTTCATCTCTTCTTTTAGATTTGATGAACATAACCGTCTTCTGTTTCATAAGATTTGCTTCAGCCTGTTGAACACCTATGCAATATTATTTTATTTAACATTGAAAAGAGAGACCAGACACATTTTAACAAATCTGCTGAAGTTTGTTTTTATTCCATCTATTGGTTACTGGTCACAGGAGAATTTTGAAACTAGCTAGAGACCAGGCAAAATGCTAGCATTAGTGTTCAAAGAAGAAAAAGAAGGACAGGGTGGAAGCAGTGGAGAAGGAAGTGGAAGTGAAGGGGGAGGGGGACAAGGGGGAGGAGGAGGAAGAGAGGTGGGAGGGGAGAGGCAGGCAGAGGGGAAAGGGCAGGAGAAGGAAAGGAAAATGTTCCAAAATTACTCATTTTGACATGTCAGACTCACCACAGGCTAAATAATCCCCAAGGCGACCAAATAAACCAGATCCTATCCAAATTCAAGAGACTTGCTAAGTCAATGCTTTTATTTCATTTATTCAGTGGTTCTTTTGAAGAAGACTATAAAACCTACTAATTCCAGGTAATTTTCTTCTGATATTCCACAATATGAAATTAGAAAATTAAATAGTTAAGAATTCTTTCCCAGGGAGAGCCCCACAACAAAATCCCTAATATTTAATATTAGTGTGTAACATCATTTTTTGATAACTTTATGATTTCTAGGAAGTACGCAGAATGGAAAATTTGTAATAAAACTGCTTAAATAAAAGTGTTGTCCTTGCAGGTCTTTCAATTAAATTTGCTCAAACTGATTCAACTCCTATTAGGCTAAGTGTTCAAAAGGATTATCCTGTGCAGATCTTCTCAACCTCTGAACAAATGAAATAAAACAGAAAATCCTTGGGCTTTGATTATTGATAAAAAGTTCCAGTAGGAAAGAAGTCTCAAATACAGCATATAAAAATAGTTATCCACTGACTAGTTTTCATCAGTGTAATGATAACCTTCTGGTGTATTATATTTTCATTTATGTTATTGCTTGTCTGCTCAAATCCAATAGTGGGTATATGAGAACAGAGTCCTTTCTTTTGCTCCCTGGTGTACACTCCAGACCTAGAACAGAGTCTGACCCATAAAAGTGCTTATTAAATATTTCTTAAATGAATTCATGTAAGATAGACATACTAGTTACTAACCAGACCACAAAAGCTGACAACAGGAAGAAACCTCGTTCAAGCTTGAATCCAATATTGCACAGAAAATATTCTCATGGATTTCAGTTCAGGAATGATTCTTGTTTGTTTGTACAAACCCCTAAAGTGAAATAGAAGAATGATACTGGAAGTCGGGGGATTTGCAAAGAAAATTGGTTAATATGCAGGGTGCACTGGAAAACCTGGTCAGTTACAGCTGTCAGTGATTATTAACCCCAGCGTTTTTCTCCTCAGTGGGCTTTTACCCCAAACATATTTTCCATTAACATGCACACCCCTCAGATTGACACACAATGAAAGCAATTATCACAGACTCTTCTCTCATTGCTGAATCCTTATCTAGGTCCCTCATGCATAGTGTCTGCAAAGAAGCTCATTGATTTTTTTCCCATTACAAAGAATTAGGTTCCACCCCATTCTTATAAACTAGGTCTCTATATATTGATCATGATAAACAATTAATAATCATAGAATCCTAAACTCCAAATGGCAAATGCCTTCATTTCTCCCTAGTTGTAGTTCTAGGGAGCATGTGATCTAAATTCTCTCCAGGAAAAAACAAAAAACAAAAAAACAAAAAAAGTGTTTCTTTCTTTCTTTCCTTTCTTTCTTTCTTCCTTTCTTGCTTGCTTGCTTGCTTGCTTGCTTGCTTTCTTTCTTTCTTTCTTTCTTTCTTTCTTTCTTTCTTTCTTTCTTTCTTTCTTCTTTCTTTTTCTTTCCTTCCATCTTTTATTGATTTTCATTGAAGCATGGTTGATTTACAAAAAAGATATTATAGTTTCTCAAACTCTGACACTTTTTCTAATCTTTCTTTTAAACTTTAATATTGTTTGCTATCAGAGACCATGAACTTTAGACAATGAATTTTCTCATATCCATGAAGTTATTTACTATTATAACCTAAACTCAAGACAAATAAAAGGGGTTTCAAAACTGATACCAGTTTCATAAGCATGAAGCTGACCAACTTCAAAGTATGTATTTATGATAAAGGAATGCACATTTTTTAGATATTCACTTCCAAATTTGACAATTTTTTAAACTGCTGAAAATTTCCCATAGGCTTATCATTAATTCTTAATAAATATTAAAATATTTAGCAGGCTGCTAAGTCTATACTCTACTGACATTTGCAGATCATCTCACACCTGTATCCTTCTTGCTCCCTAGGTTCTAACTACTAGACTCTTTGTTTCCAAACCATAATCTCTGTTGATACATGATCTTTGGACTTGGTATTCTTTTTGCCAAGAATGATCTTCCCACTCATCTTCTATTTAACTTTTCCTTTCAGATTTAAAATACTCATAAATTAGGATGTCGCCTCTTTAAATTGTTTATAAAAGTTGCATGTATATGTAGATGTATTTTTAAATATATATGTATACATACCAAACTAATTTGCTTACTAATATCCTATTGAGTATTCTGCACGATGTTAGATGTAAAGACACACTGATGTCCAAAGACAGCCTGATACCTCTTTTCCTGATGGTTATGTATTAGGAACAATAGTTTTCTCTAATTTTTTTTTAATAAAATCTGAATTGGAAAGATTGCAGATCACTTCTCTATGAAGCACAGCTATACTTTGACCTTCTGTAAAAAAGAAATTCTCCCTTAAGTAAAGTAATCAACTAAGAAATTTAAAAATTTACATTTACAAATGTTTTAAAGATTGCCATGGGTTAAGCATGGAAGTGGGGAGTGTAATTCTATGAAAGAGTTTGAGATTCAAAGTTAAAATTTATAGTTTTAGTTTTATTTCTGGTATATTGTAAGTATGTAACTGTATTTAGCCAATTAATCATTCTGTACTTAAGTAAAGTGGAATTAATTATAATGCTCACCTAATACAATGTATTTCCAGTTATTTCACAAAATATACATTGAATATCTACTATGTGTCAGATGCTGTACTTGGAGGTTAAAAAAAAAGACAAAATCTTTGCATTCATGGAGTTTTCTTTATTGCTGTGTTGACTGAAATAAATGCACAGCCTAAAAGTTAAGAGTTATGTTTTATTTGGTGGGAAGACTCGAGCCAAGATGACAGCCTCTCAGATCGCTCTGAGGGACTGCTCCAAAGGGAGGGGGGCGCTAGGATATACAGGAGCTTTACAACAAAGACCAGGTAGTTGGAACAATCAAAGATTACTTGTTATCTAAAGAAAGGCAGGCATCTCAAGTTAAAGAATTTAGCACTTTTCTGTGTATGAGAGGAAGAAAACACTTGGGCTCATTAAATTCATCCCTTTGACAAGCACCTAGCTACCTAGGGCCAGGATCCTGTCCTTTCTTATTCTGGGTCCCCTCAGGGTGCACCATTGTGAGTGGCTGCAGAGGCCGGGCTGCAGGCTTGTCTTCACTGGGGGGTGGGGGCAGCCGCTAAGGACTTGGTGACTTCAGCATTCTTTGTTTACTGGTATGGTTTGCAGCATTTTTCATTCACAGTAACCACAGAGCCTATTCGATACAGGAAAAAGTGTGGGAAATGAGAGGATGGCCATGTCCTAGGTCTCAGTTGAGCCCCTGGGATGTATCCTGCCAAGTGAGGGCCCTTGGCTTCACTCAGGAAAGAATTTAATAGTGAGCCACAGTTGAGTAAAAGCAGATTCATTTTGAGAGATGCGAACTCCACAGAGTGCAGGCCATCTCAGAAGGCAAGAGAGAGTGACTGTGAGGCGTGGTGGTGCTAGTTTTTACCTGCTAACAAGTGACAGGATTATTCCAAATACTTTGTAGGAGGGAGGAGGATTCCCAGGAACTGGGCTACTGCCCTCTCTTTGACCTTCCATGGTCAGCTTCAGAACTGTCATGGTGCTTGTGGGTGTGTCATTCACCGTGCTAGTACATTACAATGTGCATAATGAAACTCAAGGTCCCTGGGGGTTGAATCTCCCTCATCTTGAGCCTTCAGGTCTATGGGGGGTCAGCTTTCCCACCATCTTGGTGCTAACTGCTGTGTCACTCCTTTAATGGCTGTGTTCTACCCCGTTCCTTCCTGTCTCACATTGAACTCCCCGCTTTCTTGCTGACTGGGAAGTTCAAAAGTAAGCTTTTTCTCCTCTACCTGAGGTTCATTCTTTGAATTTTGAGCTCTCTGACTTTACTTAATATGTGTTTCTATGAAGCTTCAGTAAGTCACCCATTTTGTTCAAGAGAGAGGAAAACGTGGTTCCTGGTGTCTTAGGACTGTCACTGGGCCTTTCATAATTAAAACGTCACAGAAAAGCCAAATGCAAGGTAGGTCCTACTTGGCCCTTGCACCAGAATCTTTTGTCTTTCTGAGGAAAAAAAAAAAAAAAAAAGGTGAACATCTAGATAATTTGAAATTATAATGGCCATTCTGGGAAACCTTGTTTTATATAAGTCCACTTTAAGGGACACACTTAAAAGAGAATACCCAAAGTCTCACAGATAGGGAATCCATTATGTGATTGATATGCAAGGGCTTCTAAAAGACAAAATGACCTCAAAATAAACCAACACAAGCAGCTCCTAAAGAATTCTTATAGTATGCCAATAAAAAAAAAAAATCCATTTACTGGAAAAACAGTATGGATCTAACTATTTCTCTGAATTTTGTACCTGAGACATAGAAACATTTTTAAAAACAAAAACTGTAAGATCTTGATGCCTGCCTGTGTGTAGTGTATGTCTATGTGTGTATGTCAGGACTATGATATTTCTCTACCTCTAGATGGTATTGCCAAATTTAATTTGTAAAGAGCTCTACTTCACTGGCTTAAAGAAATCCTAAATGTTTATATAAATCTGGTACACTCTTAGAAATAACCCACCATAACTCAGAAACTAACCCAAATGGTTTGTAGAAGAGAATAACCTTTGTTTTGCTGGAGAGTTACAGGGACACCATGACCTGGCCCACGGGGACCATTGCAAGAACAAAGAATGCCTGCAGCAAGATTACAGCAATCAACTACACCTCCTTCCTTATTTTCCCTCCCCCTCCCTTATTTTTTGTATAAGAGGAGCCTGTGTTCTGACTAGAGCAGGATGGTTCTCCAGGACTTTAGTCTGCCATCCTCTTGGTCTGCTGGCTCTCCAAAAAAAGTCGCTATTTCTTGCCCCGACACCTCATCTCCTCATTTACTGGCCTGTTGTGCAGCGAGCAGAAAGAGTTTGGACTTGTCAACAGTTTTTCAAGTTCACATAATCTGAGATAATCTTTGATACACAAAATCTAGTTTAAATTTATTGGTTTAATGAAAATAAGCATATCTTTATGTTGTGGAAAGACCACCGCATCCTTGACGAGCCAAATAACCCGGAGACAAGGCCTTGGAGCTGAGAAGAGAGGAGGCAATTTTATTGCTTTGCTGGGCAAAGGGGACTCACAGCAGGCTGGTGCCGTCAAAACTGTGAGCCCGCCTTGGGGGTGGGGTGGGGTGGGGTGGGGTGGGTATACAGCCATATCTCAAACAATACAGCACCGATAACCATCAACAGAATCATTTTCTCATCAGAAGACTTAGAATGGTGACATGATGTCTCCAGGCAGCCAGTTCCACAAAGGCCAGCAGTTAGATCTCTTTGTCTTGTAAGCACTCAGGGTGTGGTCTTCTTGGCAAGTCAGGCTATTTTGTAAGGTTACAGTCCTGTGACTTGGAGAAGGACCCAGAGACCAAGCTTATTACTTTCAATGACTGGAATAAAGTAGAAACAGTGAGATAAATAGCTTTAGTTTTAGTAATGGGCCTGGAACTGTGAGTAGCAACCGGTCAGTCCAGTCATTTGACTGTTTTAAGGGCAAGCATAAGAATAAACAATCTGTTAGCCTACATGCGGCCATTTTATAAATCCACCTTCATTTAGAGTTACCAATACTGAATGTTTTGCAAAATAGAATGCAAATATAGAACTTTTTATACCTGAGTTTAGTGATCAAATGAGCTCATGATATTTCTAATAGGGAATTTGTCAATAAGAAAAACAACTTAAGATGATGGTTAGCTGTTTAATGTCTAATCCAAGCATAACTGTTAAAAAGAAGTGTTTTAAATAAGTGAAAATAAGATAAAAGTTTATTCTAAGTTAAACTAAATAATGAATATTCATGGAATAGCTAAATCATTTCCAAATAAGATACACATAAATGCTAAATGTAAGTTTATCTACTTTTAGCTTTTTAATTTTTACAGAGACAAAAAAAATTTTGCATCTATTAATAAACATGTTTATACTGGATCAAAAATTTATTATGGGAAAATATACTGCTAAAAATGTTTGATATCTTTATAAGTTTGTTAATCTGCTGCAGGATGCTAATATAGGATAGACAATTCTTAGTAGAAAGCAAACATTACAAACAGTTAAAAATGTAAAAAGAGCTGAGAATATGAAATAAACCCAGAGAAAATGTCAAGACATTTAGAGTCATAAATATAAATTAACTCCGCATGAACTGTGTGCTTTTGTTAGATAGTTATGTAAGTGGGGGCACCAGGTAGATAAGGCGGAGGAGAGGGAGGATGGTCCGGAAGATGGTGATATGCCTGCCTTGAGCATAAAGTGGCTTTACTTCCTCTAAATGAGTGCAGAAAGAAACTGGCTGGACCCCGAGGGCTGTAACTGTGCAGTAGTGACAAGGACCTAATCAGACATGACCCAGGCTCATTATAATATAATTAGCATTGCAGTTTAGCCCCTCCCCCAGGTTTTTCTGTGTGCATCATAGGTAAGGACATGTGCAAAAGGGGACAAACATGACTAAGCACTCCAGGGGCAAGAGCCGTCAATCAATCAAAACATCACCCCTAAGTGAGGATATGAGAGAAGAGGGTAAACAAAGACCACTGCTAACCTTCCTTGGATCAGCCCACCTCCCAGTCTTGAAGGTGTACTTTCCCTTTGCTAAATAAATCCTTTAAAATCTTTTACTACACAGTGCTTTGTCTCTTGTCTGAATTCTTATGTTTTGATATGACAAGAACTGCGGTCTTTTCCCTTCACTTTTTGGGGTAAAACTTGATGCTGAGAGGTTGCAGGGAAAGCAGCAAATGCCTCTTTGGAAGATAAGAAGAAATGGGGAAAAAAAAAAAACAAAAAGGAAGCAATTGAACATCCATGAAAGACTTCTACTCTGGGAACTCTGGGAGGATTTACTGTAACTTCTTGTTTTTCAAACTGTGGTCACAGGCTACTGGTGAGTTATTGTTAACCTTTATTTAAATAGAAAATGTACATATTATGTATATTTTACACAGAGATGTGAATACTATATATCTCATCTTTATCTATAATTTAGAGGTAGATTATAGATATTTATTATCTATATGTAAATAAAAAAGAATAGTTTCATAAAGTGCAAAATAGAATTTATGCATGATACACACTGAAAAGAAAAATATGTGTCAGTTTATTAAATTTGTATTTCAGTTATTTATATGGTTTTACATGTGTAGGTGTGTGCTGGGCCATAATATACACTATATTTCTTACTTTGGAATGTTCTAAATGTTTGAAATCCACTGTTCTCATACCACACAAAGTTGAGCACCAAAAGCGTCTACGAGGCCGGCCAGCTGAAAAGGCCAGTACAGGAATAACCACTCATTCTGTCCTGCACACACACACACACACACACACACACACACAATGGTAATTCCTCAAGGCCTGGGTATAATCTCTCTCTGATAGGCTCATAGTTTGTTGCCTGGTCTTTCCAGATCTGCAGCCAGGAAGCCATCTTGGATTAAAAGAACTGAATACACAGTAATTCTCAGCACTTAAGAAGAAAAAGTTGTCCAGATTAGAAATGTATTTTCCATAGATTATGTGCTGTTTAAATTTGAAGATGAATGATGGCTTCTGCCTCGGAGGCAAAAAGTTGGAAAGAGCATTGAATAAAGTTTGAATAAAGACCAAGCATACCTTTACTTAAACCCATCAGGGAGCTGAGGTTACAGATTACGTATAAAGGATTCTTGTGTAATACAAACCCCACATGACATATTAACAGAACAAAACATATAAATAAAATATCCAGACCCATCACTGACTCCCATTTAAATCAGTGCAGTTTAAATTATTAAATCCCATTTAAATTATTGTTTTGCTTTATTTTGTTTTGTTTTAATTGAAGTATAGTCAGTTTATAATGTTGAGTCAATTCCTGGTGTAAAGCATCATGTTTCAGTCATACATATACATACATATATTTTTCTTCATATTCTTTTTCATGATAGGTTACTACAAGATATTGAATAAAGTTCCCTGTGCCATACAATAGAAACTTGTTGTTTTTCTATTTATATATACAGTTAGTTTTGATTTACTTATGGTTCTACCATCTAATACACTTTTAAATAACAGATATATTAGCATGTGAGTGCATCTCTACCTGCTGAGGTCTTAAAAATATTTTTGATCTGCCACATTCCTGAAATGTAGCAGACAGGCATCACTACAGCCTTCAGGGCCCTTTATTTCATTATGTAGATTTGAATTATGGGCAATGGTAAGTGCAATGTAAGTGATACACTTTTAAAATCAGAGAATAAACATTAAGCTCAAATATTCATCTAAAACATAACAGATATGCTCGTGTGAAATGTCTAGTTCTAAAGATACATATCAGTGTAGAACTATACAAACAAAATGAGAGTACGCCCAGTTTATGATCATTAAGTCAGGCAATGGGGTGTAAAAAGCAGAGAGAAAGCCTATGATTTCATGTGGAGATGTTAGAATTGTCTTCTCTGTTTACAAAAATAAAGCCGAGGATTAGGTCATATCAGCTTTCAGGCTGGTTTCCTTAGGGAAGAAACAGAGTGTACCTCTTATCTCGGTTTACTCAGAAGTGGCAAAGCTTAGAGCCACATAATGTGTCCTTCTGTCAGTGAAACTCCCACCCCCTGAAGTAAGCAGAGACCCTTGACTCCAAAACAAAACTGTCAGAATTGTGGAGGGGGCGGGCAGGCTTTGGGCTCTCTTAGCCCTGGGCTTGCCAACGTGTGAGTTCTTCAGCATAAATTGGGGAATAAAGCTGGCATTTATGAAGGAATATCTTTCCAGGTAAGTTGAAATATCTTGTATCTCTAGATCCCCTTTCCCTTAAGTATGTCACAACAGTGAACCTGCCAAGCTGGTTCTGAAACTGCTTTTGGACTGTTCATTACTGAAAAATACTATGACAGCACAGAAGACAACCCTACGTCACCTTTTTATTTAAAATAATTATTCAAACTCCATTAATATAAATGTTAGTTTTTTTTAATTTGATCATTTGATGTGTTCATTTTAAGAAAGGCATTTCACAAAGTATTATTCTTTGATAAGCAAAACTGTTTCATAAAATAAAAAGTAAACGTCTTTGCCAAAACCCTGCAATGATTAGTTCTAATAAAGTTTTGGAGAGACCAATTATGCCTTGTAAGGACGAGATAAAGGTATAAGAATATTTAAAAACTAACCTCCTTCATTAAAAGGAAGAAGATAGTGTCAATAATTCATAGCCACTTTCTTCCTACAAATGGGCGTATTCACACAAAACGTGTGAAAGGGTAATTGTTCCACCTTATTCTGAAAGCAATGGAGTCCATTTAGTCTGCGGGCTGGGGTGTGGGAGGGAGGGTGTCTTCAGCTATTCAGAGTCCCTTGGTGTGGAATGGGGTCCACTGAATTTGTCACAAATGTCCCGTCTCCTCCCTATATCCTATATACCATCACACCGGCTCCCACAAATGATGCTTCCCACTGACTGAAATGTATCAGCAATGAATGCCTATTTAGTTACAACTGCAGGATACAGAGACATTGACGAACGTTCCTTGTCTACTTTTGAAGATTATTTCCTGTCAATAAACTGGAAAAAGTAAAATCTGATGGCTAATGGGGCAATTTACAAGATCACTGAAACATCCACTATTCTCAATAAGGTCTGTTCTACACCATATAACTCTCTGAGATCTATTCTTCAGTGATTCTTTACAGCCAAATTGTTTCCCAAGAACACCTGACTTATATATTGATTCGTGTAGTCCTCATTAACATGTCAGCGATGCAAAGAGAACATATTAAGCTTCCTATTTTATAGATGGAGAGACAGAGCAATATAAAGTTTAGCCAATATCAGAACTCACGCCCTCACAGAGTTGGACTTAAATTCCATGACAGGTTCCTGTTCTAACTTCCATTACTGGTTCCTACAAAGGTTCTAAAGTGTTATACAGACTATTAAATCTTCTAAGGTTTCTATTGAAGTTCTTAGTATTGTATTAATTCCAGTGTAGTAATTTTGTAAAGTATTGTTCTTATATAAAGATGCCACATACAATACTGTAAAAATGACTGTGAATACAGAGTTTAATAAACTGGGATTAGAAATAACTGATATATAATGCCACTGCATCTTAGTTCCCAACTTTATTTTGGCTACATTTTAAAATATGAGTTAGATAACAGTAAACACTTTAAAAATAGATATTCAGGCATATCTGCATGCACTTGCAGGTGCTCGTTAAGTAAACGTGATATTTAACAGATTTAGCTTTTTTGCTGATTGATGAATTAGCTACATAGATAGATATGAACTGCAAGTTCCATTAAAAAATGCTTTGCAAACACCGCCTTACTGAGACCTGCATCAGTAAGTCCCAGCCCCATGAGTCAGGCTTAAGGGAATGGGGACTCAGGACAGGGAGTGGGAAGTTAGAGTGGAGGGTTTAAGAAAAAAAAAAAACAGAAAAGTAGGTTCAGACTTTCTCACCTGCCTTCACAAATTTCCCTTGACTGCATGTTTCATGGAAAATGCAAAATTTCCCATGTACTCAGGAGGTATATTCCTGTAGCTCTGCGCAGAAAACCAAAGTATCTGCTGAGAATTTGCAGCTGAAATAAAGAACTCACAGAAGGATGTGGTGGAGAATCCCCGCTGTGCCAAGGAAGCCAGGCTGGAGACAATCCAGTTGAGACAAGGAGCTACCGCCAAGTTTTAATTAGGCTAAGATCACAGATGTAAACAGATCAATGCTGTAGATGTAAAATATTGGCAGTAGGCAGTTTATAACTCCATGATGACTGGCATGGCCCAGAGAACAGGACAATAACCTGTAATCAGATGATGGTCTATGGCCAAATCTTTAGTTGTAGGTTATTTTCTGCTAGTCTTCTTCAAGGCATTCCCATCGATATTTGCTTCATAAATAGTTGTAACTTTCGGATGCCCGCAGGAGGAAGCGAGCTCAAGGTCTTCCTTCTCTATCATTTGGCCACTTCTTTGGTAATTTTCAAAATTTAAATTTCTAATTGTTAATTACTACTAATATTGTGTAGAAATATAAGCAAAATACATATTAACTTCCATTTTTGTCTTTTTTTTCAATAAACCAATACTTACACATTTTTCATTAGCTTTACTCTTTAAATTTTGTAATTAATTCTTCATTTCTGCTATTATTTGTATTCTGTTCTTTAGTTTTCTTTTTATAATTTGTTGATTTATAGGCTTTATTCGTTAATTTTCATTTTTGCTTACTAATGCAAATGAATACAAATATTTAGGTCAATGAAATTTTTATGAGCAATGAATTTTCTAAATCCTTAAGGTTGTTATCTGTAGTCTATTCATTTAATTGTTTATCAAATATTCTGTAATGTCTTCTTTGAGATTTTGCAAAGTATTCTGTTAGTACATTAAAATTGGGTTGATTTTTTTACATGTTTGTTTCTGATTTAATATTTGGCAAGATTTAATTTTAATAGTAGCAGTTTAGAGGGATGCTGGTTTAGAATATCTGCTTTTATTATCTAATATATGTTAACTTTTTTAATGGTTCTGTAGACACTTGAAAATATTTGTACTATATGTCTCAGTGACATAATGATGGTATATAAATACATATATGTAAGTTATATTTAACTTTTACAGTATATTATTTGTTGCCTCTATTTTCTTAATACTGTTGACCAATATTTGAGAGGGATGAATGTGTTTGTCTCAGTTTCTTTCTGAAATATCTCTCTTCTCAATTTATGAATGTAGATACCCATGTTATTTTGTGCACAAATTATCCATTGCTGATTCCAACTTTTATCATTTTAAAACACTCTTCTTTCTCTTGTTTAAAGATTTTGGGCACTTAATTCAAATCCATGTAATAGGAAGATAGAAACAATGGTCTCTCTGTGTTCCTGCTTTCAAATTCCTATTGATCAGCTCAGTCAGAGCAGATAAATTTCTTTAGTTAGAAAACATGATAATTTCTAGAACCTTATTTCTAAAGAGCATGAAAAATTAGAGACAGCAATAGGGAGACTTTAAAAATAGTCCAGTTAGCATCTAGTGTTTGAAAATGAGTTTTCCAGTTTTTCAATCAACAGAAAATTATAGTTTGACTGCTGTAGGGACTCAAGTATCCTCTCTAGACTCAAACTAACAGACTTGATGGCCCAACAAGTTCCCTAAAAGTAAAAATGTATTTGGGCTTAAACAACTCACCTGCACAGAGCTGCATTGCTTCCAACCAACCCTCAACTGACAAGCTGAGACTTGAATAAACTGATCAATCTCGTATACTTTTGTAATGGTGATGCGTTGAACACTCTTAAGGTTTACCCTTGTCCTTATGTACTGTTCTCCCAGGGCCACGCCCCTTCACATATACCTTTAAGAATAGATCTTCCACAGTCTACATTCTCATTTGTGACTTCTTTACCACTTAATCTGAAGACAGTCTCCTTTAGGAAGGGCCTAAATCTCGTGTTTCATCTGCCTTCTGCTGTCTTGCCAGGCCATAGACCCCACAAGATTCTCACTCTACCTGTGCCTAGAGTTTGGCTAACTAGAACAAGTCCCATACAAAGGGAAACAGATGAAAGGTAAACCTTCCTTTCCCCAAAATTATAAAAAGGAATGCCTCACACAAGTATTAAAATCAAAATATCACCAAGAAGAAATGCATTGAGAGTTGTTTATATTTTCTCAAAGTAAAATTTCAAAACACAGAGTGGATCACTTTTCGGCAAGGTCAATTTAAAAAGAAGGTATAAGTCAGTAAAGATGAGTGAAGAGTAGAATTTGAAAAACCTATTTTCTTCCTGGTCCCCTCCTGACTTCATACAGTAAGGGAAAATGAAAATCAGTGTTGCCCTTTTTTTTTTTCCCCTTGTATAACTCAATGTCATTTCTATCTGATTAAAATGGAAGACAAATGTTATACATACATCAACATTTGAAAAATATCACTATCTTATATTCTAATAATCATTAAAAGTGTGTCATCAGAAAACACTTTTGAAAGGTTTAAGTTAGTAAATTATTATTTATCGTGACTTCTAATATTTTTATGACTATCAGTACAGACTATTTCAAATATGTATCTCCCTGTTTTAAAACCCCCAAATGTATGATTATTCCGTAATTTTTAAATTACTTTGAAAGTATTGTAGAAAGTCTTTTTGTTCAACTTGCCACAAAATATTGAGATTTTTCAAATATAAATCCACTTATTTCTTAAAGATGCTACTTTATACTTATACCTGCTCCAGAAGTGATTTAATTTAAATTTAGTCTAATATAAAGTTCAAACCAGAAAAATATTCACTAACTTCATTGTGGAACTTATACTTAGCATTCTCTGACAACCTCTGAGAATCTAGATGTAAAATAATAAATGAAGGTCTATGAAGAGATTAATTCTCCAAACTCCCCTTGTAAGCATCACAGCAATTTACTAAATTAAGAATTCTGACCTGTAGTAATAAAGTTATTAATGTATTTATAAAACTCTTTATGAAATATTAATATCAAAAAATTCTAGCAGACTGGCCTTGAACTACAGGGTTAAAATTATAATGAAGCCACTGGACTGAATGACACCTGAAAGAGATGTCAATTACTTTTATTACATCAAAGGGAAAGATATTATTGATTTACTTTAAAAGTTGCTGATTTTTTTGTACACTTTTTGACCTGCAAAATGGCAATGTTATGTGGTTCAAATGTGTGACTCTATGAGGGCGTTCACATAGGTTGAGTTGAGTCATGGGAGCCTTCTCTTTGGGATTGGTCAGGTTCCCATGTGTCAGGGGGGATGTGAGTTGCAGTGCCTCCCACCCAGAGTCAGACAGCCCCACACAATACACGCCAGGGCTGTCTCTTAACTGACCTGTCCAGCGTGGAGAGATTCCCTGCTGACTGTCTGATTACCCTGATTATGACGCTCATGTGAACAATGAAAGCATCTCAGAGAGTAATTCCTGTTGTTCCACTGGCCTGCATTGACTTCTCACCTTTCCTCTTCAAGTTTAATTCTGAGATACTGTTGGGCCTGACAAAAGATTTGCATCTAGATGGAGGGAGAGATAAAAGGGCATGCGTTCTGCCAAGGTGAAAGTCAAACTGTGAGGGCAGCTCCACACTTGAACTAAACGTTTTCTCCCAGAGGAGTCCTAGCAGATTACTTTCTCCTGTATCTTGAGATGCATTAAGCACTAAACAATGCTGACTGGCATAATGATTACCTTAAGTGCCCCAAGTGTTAGATCCTCCATATTTTAAGTAAGAATTCTATTTACTACAAAGTTAGGTGATGTGTGTTGACCTTCAAACCTTCTTTCAGACATTATTTCATCTTTTAAGGTATTTTGTGAGCTTCCCACATTTACACTGGAGCAGTGTTGCCAGAATATAGCACCAACTGTATTATTACTGAAGTCATAAACTTGACCCTAAGAAACTACTTCAGGCAGATGTCTTTTAAATGTAAGAGTTTATCTGAGATAGTTTCAGCAATGCATTTCATCAAATTAAAAAGTCGAGCCCTTCACCATAATCATGGAGCCATAAGAATAAACCAGATTGAATTAAATCCACAGTTCTGTGTTATGCTGCCACACTCCCCTGTTGAATTATTCACAATAGTTTTAAAACTATAAACCAAATATTAAAAGTAATGCAAGTGTTATTTTCTTGTTTTCTTTACCTGTTTCCTAGTTTTTTTGAAACTTAACATAATTTTCCTCCCCAAATCATATTCCATTTTACATTTGAACTGAAATCCCAATTTCTCCAAAAATGCACATATACTGCATACTTTCTAAATATGCAAAAACAAAACAAAACAAAAAAAATAAAAATAAATAAAAGGGCAATTAATTTTCAATTTATAATCACTTAAAATATAATTTTCTCATTTAATAATGTATAATATTGAGTGATTCATTATAAGAAAAGAAATTGTAAGGAAAATAAGTTATAATTCTCCACGTATTTTCTTTCAATATAAATATTTTTTCCAAGTATTAGTCAAAATCTTTCTTATTTTTTTAAAAATATGTAGATGTTTTATTTTATTATCAATTCTTTGTGATAAAATCTACTTATATTCCACTTAACATATAAAAATATAGTATTTACATCTAGAATCGGCAATCATCTAAATATAACTTTATCAAAATATATCTGAAGTATGAAATCATGGCTACTTTGTTAATCAAAATCACTAACATGCTTTGTCTTTTAAAGTCAACCTATGTAGTTAATGTTAAATTAAATTTTTTCTTGCTCAGAAGCCTATTCATTTTATTCAATTTTCTCATATACTCTGCATTCTAAACCTCAGTGAAAATGATTATGTATATAATAGGCTGTCTTTTATAAAACTAGCTATTTTTGATGAAGCAACTTATTTTATTTAACAAACACAGTGTGGTGAAATTTGTTTAGCTTATTTTTTCCCTCCTTTTGAATAGTAATTGCAAAATATCTTAGTAAAATTAAAATCAGTAAAGCTTATGGAATTCTTTCAATAGTTAGATTTGAGACAAGTGATAATCTACAGTACTATATTTATCTGTGGATAGTAGTCAATAAAATTTTTAAAACATCAAATTTATGGATATATTTCAGGAAAGTATATTTAAGAGATAAATTTCCCTTGCTAAATTAAGGCCCCCTTTGACAATGACAGAGTTGTATGTTTTCATTCATGTCCAGTTCCTGCTTTGTTGGACATTTTTAAGGAGAGAATTTCCTGGAATTTAGTTTCTTCATGAATTCTAAGAGCAACACCTGTGTCATATATATCTTTGATTTTTACCATATAATTGAAGATAAGGAATTATATTTGAATATGGAAGAAAATGAGAAGACAATGTTAAGTGCATTTTCTTTGAATTGGTCAAATATCCTGGGTTGAGCTGAAGGTTGGGTAGCATATCAGGTATATAAATGCATATTCTTAATCTTAGCCGCCTTACATAGATATTAGTGGATGCATTTCTAGTAAAACATCTGTATGTCATCTTAATTTCCATCTTCACTCTTTGTTCCCCTTATACCCACCATTTTACTAAATTAATTTCACAGAAATAGAACCAAAAAAAGTCTACAATTTATATGGAATCACACACACACACACACACACAACCAACATATACAAAGCAATCTTGAGAGAAAAAGAACAAAGCTGGAGGTAACACACTCCTTGATTTCAAACCATATAACAAAGCCATAGAAATCACAACAGCATGGCATTGACAGAAAACCAGATACACAGATTAATGAAACATAATTGAGATTCCAGAAATATAGCCAAGCCTATACAGACAATTAATTTAGGACAAGGCAGCAAAGAATGTACAATGGAAGAATGATAGTCTCTTCAATAAAGAGGATAGCTGCGTGCAAAAACTATAGAAGACTGTATCACATCATACAGAAAAAAAAATAATAATTCAAAATGGAAGGTTTGAATGTAAGAACTGAAACCATAATACTCTTAGAAGAAAACATAGGCAGGGCAGTCTTTCACATGGGTCTTAGCAATATTATTTCTAGATATGTCTCCTCAGGTAAGGGAAACAAAAGCAAAAATAAATAGACCTGACTACTTCAAACTAAAAAGCTTCTGCACAGCCAAGGAAACCATCAATAAAACCAGAAGACATCCTACTGAATAAGAGATGTTTTTTGCAAATTATATATCCCATAAAGGTTTAATGTGAAAAACATCCATAAAACTCATACAAATCAACATCAAGAAAAGCTTAACAACCATATTAAAATATGGGGAGAGGACCTGAATAGACTTTTTCCCAAAGAAGTCATAAAGATAGCTAACAGGCACATGAAAAGATGCTCAATATCACTAATCATCACGGAAATGCAAATCAAAAACACAATGAAAAAAAAAAAAGCATAAATACAAAACAGAAATAGACTCATAGACATAGAATACAAACTTGTGGTTGCCAAGGGGGCGGGGGTGGGAAGAGACAGACTGGGATTTCAAAATTGTAGAATAGATAAATAAGATTATACTGTATAGCACAGGGAAATATATACAAGATCTTATGGTTGCTCATAGAGAAAAAAATGTGACAATGAATATACATATGTTCATGTATAATTGAAAAATTTTGCTCTACACTGGAATTTGATACAACATTGTAAAATGATTATAAATCAATAAAAAATGTTAAAAAAAAATAAAAAAAAACACAATGAGGTATCACCTTACACCTGTCAGAATTATTATTATCAAACAGGCAAGAAATAATGTGCTGGTGAGGATGTGAAGAAAAAGGAACCTTCATACACTGTTGGTAGCAATGTGAATTGGTGCAGCCACTATGGAAGATAGCATGGAGATTTTTCAAAATATTAAGAATAGAAATACCATATAATCTAGCTATATCACTCATGGGTATTTATCGAAAGAATGTGAACATATTAATCTGAAAAGGTATCCGCACCCCCATGATCATGGTGGCATTATTTACAATACCCAAGCATGGAAATAGCCTAAGTGTCCATTAACAGCTGGATGGGTCAAGATTATGTTTTATGTGTGTATGGTTTATTACACACACACACATACACACACAAAATAGATTCACTGTTTAGCCATTAAAAAAATGAAATTGTGCCACTTGCAACAGCACAAATGGACCTTGAGGATATTATACTACGTGAACTAAGTCAGAAGGAGAAAGACGAATACTGCGTGATTTCACTTATATGTGAAATATAAAAAGTAAACAAAGAAACTAAAAACAAAATGAGTAATCCAAGCAGAATGAAAACAAACACATAGATACTGAGAACAGAGTAGTAGTTACCAGAAGGGAAGGGGCGAGGTGAGAGAGCCAAATGGGTAAAGGGGATCACCTGCATGGTGATGGATAAATTTATGGTGGTGAGCACACGGTAGTGTAGACAGAAGTAGAAATAGGAGGTTGCACATGTGAAGTGTGTATAGTGTTATAAAACAACGCTATTTCAATTAAGAAATAAATTAGTCCCTATCAATACTAAAAATGAGGGTCCATATCTCTGTAGGACACATATTTTAAAGAAATACACAAAAATGTAAACATTATTTTCACTCCAAATAAACCCAAATGCAAAACGATAGTTATCCCTGAATGACACTCACACCCCCCCCCCCCACACACACACATAAAAAATCAGTTCTTAAAACATCTTAGTTACATCTTTTTATTCATTTCTTGGCCACTTTGGCTCAGGCCCTATATTTCCCTTATTTGAATTTACTCCCACATTTACTGCTACCAAAGTAATCTCCCCAAACTACAACTTTGAACTCAACATTTCCTTACCTCATAATTTCTTTTTTTTTCTTATCTCATTTTTCTTATCTCATTTCATTCATACTCTTTTCATTCTCTTTTTTTCTCCTTTTTTACATGTCTACACTGCAGCCAAGTTTTTTTGGGTTTTTTTGTTTGTTTGATTTGTTTGTTTGACTATGCATGCCCTCAGTTTATTGACAAGGGTTTTCTTTATCTATAATTTCTCCTCCTCTATGATTTTTCAAAAAATTACTAATATTTCATCACCTAAAATTTAGGCTTTGAATCAATGAGTTCTCCCTCATAATTTTTTTTTTCAGATTCTCTGATGGAAATGATGTTCCTCAAGACTCAAGTTTAGCATTTCTTTGCATATCTGTTTTAAAAGGCTTTTTGTTAAATTACTGATTTATTTATGCATATGAGTTTTCTTCTACTCATTACTTAGCATACTTTTTTGTAGTAAATCCATGACTTTACCCCGATTATACTCAGGCATACAGTGTTCTCAGTACATATTTTTGATTGATTGAATTAAGGATAGGAAATGGTTTATAATTTTATTGTACTCCATTTAATTTTACATTTATCTCCTTGTGTAGCAAAGTGGAGTCTCTACATCAGAGCTGAGTGTAAATGTATACTTTTCTCATTGAAAATTTAATAAAATATTTATTTTATCTGAAACTTGAGAGTAAAGACATTTCATTTGGATTTTTCTCATTTTACTGGTAATCATATGACATATAACTTAAATCTCTCCATTAAGAACAAATCACACATTTTTGAAGAAAAATAAAGTTATTAATTTGTAAGCATATACATGGCTTTTGGGAATCATAGTTGTCAATCTTTAAGAGATTGTACTAAAATAAACAAAAGACTGGTATTCTCAGTACTCTTTAGAATAATCTCAATTCTTATTTACACATAATCTTCAAAGTGTTAAATGTTAAAAGAAATTTCTTCTTAACTAAGCATGACTCGAAGAGTTTAAACCATTTAATCAATATATATTTCAGTATTACTAAACCTGATTAACAATGAGCAGAAACAAAAGTGTTAGGCAGTTAGATAAGTGGGAGATCCTGACAGATAAGGTGGAGGAGAGGGAGGATGGTCCAGAAGATGGCGGTCAGTATGCTTGCCTCAGCATAAGGAGCATTACTTCCTCTAAACGAGTGCCAGCAAGAAACTGGTTGAGACCAGATGGCTGCGACTGTGCAGCAGTGATAAAGACCTAACTGGAGATGACCCAGTGCTCATTGTAATATAATTATGATTGTGGTTTAGGCCCCCTCTCTGTGGGCTTTTCTGTGTGCATCATGAGTAAGGACATGCGCAAAAGAGGACGAGCATGACTAAGCGCTCCAGAGGCAAGAGCCGTCAGTCAATCAAGAGACCACCTCTAAGTGAGGGTGTAAGAGAAGGGGGCAAACAAAGACCACTGCTATCTGCCCTTGGGTCACCCTGCCTCCCTTGCTTACAGGTGTGCCTTCCCTTTGCGAATAAAATCTTTAAAGTCTTTGGCTACACAACACTTTTGTCTCCCATATTAATTCTTCTCTTTTGAGTGAGACAAGAACCAATGATTTCCCCTTTCTGGGTAAAAAATATAATCTCAATGCGTAATTAGACCATTATAAAAATATGCAGGTACATTGGTAGATTTCCCTAAATACATTGTAGATAATACCTTTCAGAAAAATCAGCAAATAAAATCTTTTATTTTGATTTCTTCCAGAAAACATTCAGAAAATAAAGACAATCTTATACATAATTGCATAATCTTAGTTTTGCTGTTATATTTATGAAAATATCTTGTTTATGCAGCCTTGTTCTACAGACTCTCTTTTAAATTCTGGTGAAGTTCACATGAGTTTTCAAGAACTCTCTGTTTTCTCTGGATTTTTAAAAAAAAATTACCAGTATTAACCTTATAAGGAAGTCAAAAAGGCAGTCATCATTGATTTGTTATGTTGAAAGTGGAGCTCCCAAGATTAACTCTTGTGATCTAAAAGAGCTTTCTTCTTAACCTCCCACAGAGCCTAAAACCTGGCTTTTAGAGAATTACATTGTGGCAGGGCTCTTCTTTTATCCCGCATCGTGTTATTTCAACAAGTCTGTGTGTGTGTAACAGCAGGCGAAGTGAAGGCCTCTGAGGAAAAGCCTTGTTAAACTCTGCGTATCTTTCAGGGAAGTGGTGGGCGCCCCATTAGGGGCCACTGCCCACTTGCCTGGTTACTGTGTGGACCTGATCCCTGCGGTCCCTGCTCCCATCTGTGTCACATGCCTCTTTAAACTGGTGAAGAGCTAATTAGACCTTTGTAAAAAGGTTATGAATAAGTATCCCCAAAGGACTACAAAATAAGAGAATCAGGTTTTGTGTGTGTTTAAATGTTTATGTTTATAACCTTGCTAAATCTTGTTTTGGGCACAGGTAGGCAAAAAGTATACTAACTGAGTAAATTTATAGGGCGTATTCCGTTTCCCCTAATGTGCCTTGGTGTTCTTAGTCCATTGGGAGTTATACTTTAACCTTATTTTATTCATTCTGTTACTCGCCCAAAAAAGTAAATACCCCAGTTCTTGTCATACTCGAAAGATGAGTTTATAGTGGAGAGATGGTGAATTGCGTGGTGAAAGATTTTAAAAGATTTATTCAACAAAGGAAAAGTACACCTCCAAGAATGGGAGGTGGGCTCACCCACGGGAGGAAAAGTGGTGGTCTCTGTTTGCCCCTTCTTTTATACCTCACTTAGAGGTGGTCTTTTGATTGATTGATGGCTCTTGCCCCAGAATGCCCAATCATGTTTCTCCTCTTTGGGCATGTCCTCACCCATGGTGCACACAGAAAAACGTATGGGAGGGGGCCCAAACCACAATGCTAATTACATTATAATGAGCATTGGGTCATGTCTGGTTAGGTCCTTGTCACGACCTCACAGTTGTAGCTGTCAGGTTCTAACCAGTTTCTTGCTGGCACTCATTTAGAAGTAAATTCTCTTTATGCTGGAGGTGAGCATAACATTATCTTCCAGACCATCCTTTGTCTCCTCCACTTATCTGCCTGGTGTCCCCCGCTTATTTAACTACCTAACAGGTCCATCTCATGTTCCTCTCCTTCTGAAGGACTCACCTTCTGGAGAATTAGTAAGAGTCAAGAAACAAAATCCTCTTCATTCTCAGATTTCACCAAATTTCCCTAGAAGTTGTGTCATATCCTTGCCCCTTTGACAATAAGGCTTAAAGGAAACCAGTCACAAAGACTCTCAAACCCTCCAACAGCATCTACATCTATTATATATGGTTTTTAATTTCCTTTTTCCCTTCACAGTCTTACAGATTGTCCTAATCCTTAGCTAAGAGAAATGAGAATTACACCAACATGCATTTTTATAAACCCAAATTAGAGAATATATTTGATCTATTGATATAGAAGAGCTAAAATTAAGAGATGCAAAATATTATCCCACAAATAATCATTAAAACCATCAGGAAGTTCTTCAGGGAGTTTATAAAGACAGAAATGACTATTTTTTCACCATTTTTCTCATGCTTCTGTGACAGTAAACCCAGAGTGCCTTCATTGCTGCTTGATATAAGACTTATGAGGAAAAAATTAGTAAGAAATAAAATCACATCTATTCATAACTGCAGTTAAAGCTGGTTACTAAAATAGCATGTGTTTGTCTCCATTCTATTTTCAAATCCTACTATTATGATTATTATAGAATAAAACTAGTATAAATGGATAAAGACACGGAGAATTTTGAGATGACCACAATAGATGAGTGATGTCAAATTAACTGTTTATGATGCTCTGCAGATGGATGTGTAATAGCTGACTTAGGATTAAAGCTTGTTCTTTTTTTCTAATGAGAATATCAAGAAAGTCAAAGTATATAAAATTATGTCAGAAAATTCAAGAATGTCTTAAGTATTTAAGCAATGGTGTCTTTGGAAATGCATCATTTAATGGGACTAAAAAGATGAGAATTGGTGGGAAGATAATTTAAGTTATATTTGGATTCCAAATGCACTTTCTCCAACCTGAATGCTTAGTGATGGCCCACTCCACAGTAACAGAAGACAGAATGTATTATTGTCAGTGGAGCTTCAACAAAAGAAGTCCTGAACTACAGGAAAGCATGCCGAGCTGAAAGAAGGGAAGAAAAAAATGTTGAGCCTGTAAATTGAAAGGTAAGAACCCAATGGTCTTTCTTAATTAGCTTCCAAATTGCTATCTGTAAACTTCAAACTCCTCTTAATAAAACCCCGCTTAATAAAAGAATTCCTTCTGGAAAAACTGGCAGCCCTAAAAGACAGACACTACCAACCCTAATATTTGAGAATTCTTTAACGAAATGGTCGATTCCCACTAAATCACCTTAATATTAGACACCATTAACAAACCCTATGAAAGCAAAGACTCTCTCTTAAATATATATTAAAAAAATGAGCATTCCAAAAGATGTTGCAAACGACAGAGACAAAAATACAAATAAACTAATATATAGCTGAGAAATATAGAGAGCAAGATAAAATGAAAACATGTTTATGTCATACAGCCAATATCCTCAACTATGAGACATTATACCTGTTAAACAAGAGTAGGGTGTCTTGCAAAATAAAACACAAAGCCTCAGAAGTGAAAATTATATACATAAATAATAGTAAAAGTAGGTATATTATAACACTGTTAAAATATGATAGAAAAGTTGAGTTTCATTGATGGTAACATTGGGGCCATTTCCTAAAAGAAAAAAAAAAAAAAAGAAGAGAAAGGAAAAAAATGTAAAATTGAAGACTAGAGAAGCAATAAATTAGCAGATCTGCTGGGAGGTACAATATTGAAATAATATAATCCCTGGATGAAAGAAACAGAGGGAATTATCAAAGTAATAATAAAAGACCGAAGTGCTGAAGGAGCCCACTGAGTCCACAGCAATGTGAACAAAAAGACCTCTGACAAAGCATATCATCATAACAGTTCAAAACACTGAGCATAAAAAGAGAATAAGAAATTGTCATTCCAGATTTCCAGTCTCTACAATATAATATTTTGAGAGGATCTATTCATTGTTTGCGTGGATAATCACTTGTCTTCCCTGACTGATAGTCTTGTGCCAGAGGGCTCTACTGGAAACCGATCCAATATGCAGGATAAATTAATTCTTACCTTGTGCTTTGGGGTCACCACTTTGGTGGTTGTTTAGATAAAATGCTCTGCTAGCTATGTTTTCTCGGGCTAGATTTTCGTCCTGAAATTTCTCATTCATTTGCATAGTGTCACAAAGCAATTTTGATTCACAAAGCTACTTTTATCTAAAGTTTATGCCACAGTTTACTATTTTTCAATATTTACTGAGCATCTCATCAAGACTAACCCATTGGTAATGTGTATCTGTCAGTTCCAAACTCCTAATTTATCCCTTCCTCACCCTTTCCCCTTTGGTCACCACAGTTTGTTTTCTATGTCTGTGAGCCTATTTTTGGTTCGTAAGTAAAATTTGTATCATTTTTTTTAGATTCCACATATAAGTGATATCATATGGTGTTTGTCTTTCTCTGTCTCACTTCACTTAATATGACAATTTCTAGGTCCATCCATGTTACTGCAAATGACATTATTTTATTTCTTTTTATGCTTGAATAATATTTAAGTATGTGTGTGTATATATATATATACCACATCTTCTTTATCCAGTCATCTGTTAGTGGACTTTTAGGCTGTTTCCATGTCTTGGCTACTGTAAATAGTGCTGCTCTGAACACTGGGGGCTGCGGGAGGAGATCTGTCAACTTCAACTGCCGGAAGCTGGTGGCCTCAATGCCACTGTTTACCAACGCCGACCCCAACTTTGTCACAGCCATGCTGACCAAACTCAAGTTCGAAGTCTTTAGGGGGACTACATCATCCGCGGGGGCACCGTCGGCAAGAAGATGTACTTCATCCAGCACGGTGTGGTCAGGGTGCTCACCAAGGGCAACAAGGAGATGAAGCTGTCCAACGGCTCCTACTTCGGGGAGACCTGCCCGCTGACGCGGGGCCGGAGCACTGCGAGGTGCGGGCGGACACCTACTGCCGCCTCTAATCGCTGAGTGTGGACAACTTCAACGAAGTGCTGGAGAAGTAGGATACCCCATGATGCGGCAGGCCTTCGAGACTGTCGCCACTGGCCGCCTAGACCGCATCGGCAAGAAGAACTCGGTTCTTCTGCACAAAGTGCAGCACGACCTCAACTCGGGCTTGTTCAACAACCAGGAGAACGCCATCATCCAGGAGCTCGTCAAGTACGACCAGGAGATGGTGCAGCAGGCCGAGCTGGGCCAGCGCGTCGGCCTCTTCCCGCCGCCGCCACCGCCGCAGGTCACCTCGGCCACCGGCACCCTGCAGCAGGCGGTGGCCATGAGCTTCTGCCCGCAGGTGGCGCGCCCGCTCGTGGGGCCTCTGGCGCTTGGCTCGCCGCGCCTCGTGCGCCGCCTGCCCTCCGGGCCCGCGCCTACCGCCAGTCCACCGGGCGCAGCGGACCGCACCCTACGGCGCGCCGGGCTCCCCTGCTGCGCCCCGTGCCGGGCCCGCGCTGCCTGCGCGCTGCCTGAGCCGCGCCTCGGGGCCACTGGCCCGCCTCACGGCCCTCGCTGCCCCATGGTGCGCCTGGCCCCGGGCCTGCGGCCTCGGCGCGCCCAGCCCGCAGCTCCACGCCGCGCCTGGGGCCCACGCCCACGGCCTACTGGGCCGCAGCGCCCAGCCCGGACCGCAGGGACTCGGCCTCGAGCCGCTGGACTCTGCGCGCTCACGCCTCTCGTCCAACTTGTGACCCTCGCGCGCCGCCCCCTGGGCCCGGGCGGGCCTGGCGGGGCTGCCATCCAGACCAAAGCCATGCCACTGCGCAGCCCAGGCCGCCCGCCCCCGAAGCCATAGAGGAGACGTAGGTAGTTGTAGTCGGACGGACGGACGGGCGGCCTGGGCCGGCGGACAGCCCCCTCCACCCCCTCGTCGCCCTGCGCCCACCCACATCGCCCGGCCCCCTGCGGCCTGCGTGCCTGCAAGGGGGCTCCCTGCACCTCGGTGCCTCAGTTTCCCCAACTGTGAAACCGGGACCGGGACCTGCCTGTGGCTGAGGAGATGGCTGTGGAACCCTGCCCACCTCGTCCCCGTAGGTGGACCGCGTCCGATGAGGACTGTTTTTTAAGTGCAATACTTGGCCCCCCGGCTTCCCACTGCCCCCGTCGCGCTCACGCAATAACCAGCCTGGTGCCTGTCCACACGCGTCCGCGGTGACCTCCCTGGAGCAGGCACACCTACTCCTTCAGCACCGGAGGACCGGCAGTCCTGGCCGTGCCCGGGGCCACGACATTCGTCGTGATGAATGTACTGGCGAGCCGAGGCAGCAGCACCCCCACAACCCACCATGCCCCTCTCACCCCCACACCCCCATTCCGTGCAATAAACAACAGCATTGGCGCCCGCCCAAAAAAAAGTGCGTCAGAGGGGAGCGTAGGAGGCGGTCCCGGTGCCGAGACGTGAGGGGAACCTGACGGAGGAGGAAGGGGCCCGGAGTCAAAACGTGAACCGACAATGGTGAAGCCCTCCCTGAATCCATCCCGTCAGCTCCTGGGACCCTGCCTCACTTCACAGAGGAGCCAGACAATGCTCATATCATCAAGAGCAACCCCATCGCACTGAGGGACAAAGCTAGGCCAGCCATGCAGATATTCTTCAAATGCAATGGCGAGTGGGTCCATCAAAATGAGCGTGTCTCTGAGGAGAGTCTGGAGGAGAGCTCAGGCCTCTCCATCCCACGACAGCGGAGCTCGGGCGCATCAAAGATACTCTACCCGCACCGGGATGTGTTGATGTGGTGTTCTCTCTCCTCCCTTACTCTGTTCAGAGTAGATCATCCATTATTTGTCTCAAATCAAAAATATAAAATATAAAACAAGTCCTTATCTCTATGGCCTAGTTCCTTATTTTTGTTTGTTCGGTCTTACTTTCAAACTCCCAATGTGGGCACCCCACTCCAGTCTGCTTTCTGTCCTAGCCTTTTTTCAATCTTTATTCTCTTTTTCTCTGATAGTCTCTTTTTAGCTGGGGTACAATGTACACGTTACTATATATAAAACAGATAGACAACAGGGATGCTCTAAATAGCTCAGGGAGCTATATATTGTTTCTTGTAATAGCATACAATGGAAAAGAATCTGAAAAAACAATATACGTATATGAATGGCCGAGTCATTTTGTGCTATACCCAAAACTAACACCATAAATCAACTACACTTCAATAAAAAATACAATTAAAACAAATGGAGCTGTTGGTACTTCAGGCCCCCGTAGTTGATATGGCCCTCTACCTTATTTAGTCAGTTACTACTAGGACTTCTAGTACTGTTACTGTGGGAAGAAACTCTAGCTGTGTCACCACTGTCATTCTCCCCTTCCTACTTAGTAACAAGATCCTTATTTCTGTGACAATGTGTCCAGCTAAAAGATGACATTTCCTAGCTGTCACTGCAGTTAGACAAGCTTATGAAACTTTTGCGCAATGAAATATAAACTGAGTTGGTTGTGTTGGATTTCTGAAAATGTTTCCTAAAATTGAGACAGACAGCCAAGAAACATTTTTGTTTGTTTGTTTCTGCTCTTCCTTCCGACTCTTGCCTAAAATATGTGTGTGACATACCTATTAAAGAAGTTTAATCTTTACTGAAGAACTTTCTCTCCAGGGAAACTTCAAGCCCAGAATATTTCACTGGTGAACTTTATCAACCAATTAAGAACAAAATAATATCAATTCTACCCAATTCTTCCAAATAGTAGAAGAAGAATGAACTTTCCAACTCATTTTGTTAACACGAGCATTCACTTAATAAAATAAACACAGGTACACATATGCATTAATGTGCATATGTATGAGTTATTGTCCATACTTTTATTTCCTAGCTCTACCCACTGAAGGCCCAGAAAAATTACACCAGAATAGCAATGATCATGGAACATGTAAAGATCCCAGATCTTGGCTTCTAAGTACCATTTTCCAATAAAAGGAAACATAGTTCCTTTTGAGAACTGGTTGGTTCCAGGACTGAGACAGGAAAAATACAGAGTGAGTCAGAAACATCTTGTAGCATAATAAAGGAAGTCTTCAAAAATATATGGAGGCATATTGAAAGTGCGTACTAGGCAACTTGAAAGTGAACTCAGTTGCTAAAGCCAGAATAGGTTTAGCAGCAAATTAAATAGCAATATCATCATATCCTAGCTTGCAAAATAATATCACTATCCATGGATTTGAATAATAAATAAATTAACATAGGGAGAAAAACCATCTCTCTCTTACAGAAGAATTTCAATTAATGAATAGAAGAGTAGGGAAAGTAGAAAATTACCATCAGAACACATCAGTAATCACTGTTGCAGGCAAGACCCACCAATGAATACTAAAATTAGTGAATGTGAGTTTGAGAAGAATACAATGTTCCATAAGATCAAAATATATCCCACAAGAGAAGTTTTTAATCACCAAGGGGAAATGATAACATTATGGTAGAGGAGTTGAGCAGACACCACCTTCGCAAGTGATCAAGGGTCACGTCAAAGGTAGTAAGACATCAGTAACGTGTAACATGGACCCTTTGACAGCTACGCTAGCAAGGATCACTTTGGGGACACTCTGGGAAAAAATGCATAATCTCAGTCTGATCATGAGAAAATATTTGACAAATCCAACTTGAGGGACATCTTACAAAATAACTGGCCTGAGATCTGCCAAAGTGTCCAGGTCGTGAAGGACATGGAAAGATGGAAGGACTGTTACAAATTAAATTGAACTGAGGAGACATGACAACACAATACAACATGAGATTTTGGATTGGATCATGGGACAGAAAAATTACATGAGTGGAAAAACTGTGCATCTTGGATAAAGTCTGTAGTTTAGCTAATAGTATTGTAACAATGTTATTTTTATGTGGCTTGTAGCTGCTGAGTAATTCACGGCCACCTTCCTTCCCATGGCACTAATCCCTTACCTGATCGCATGGCTTATACCACCTTGTTTATGGATTTATCCGATCTCTATCGGACACCTTGTATATGGATTCACTAGATTTCCTTTAACAGTAGGTATACAGAGTCTCAAAGATCTCCAAACCTTCACGACTGTGAAGAGTACGAGTATTCATAGGGATATGCAGATTGGCAAATCATATTAAAGAAAAAAAGTAAAGTTAAAATTGGATTAAACTCTCAATGCTTACAAATAAAAGCTTGAAAGAATAATATACTTATGCTATTTCAGGTACTAATAATTTATTTAAACCACATACATTAGTGAAATGAGCAGAATGAGTAATAACAAGACATGCAATTTTTGGAAATGTCCTATGCAAAATAAAATATGTGTGAGCAGAATATATTTTACAAGTTATATATATATCGCATTTCAAATAAGTAATGAACTCAAATTCAAATGCAGAAATTTAGTCACACTAAGTATACAAAGGTATCACTTCTCATTGACTCATTCAAAATATAGTATTTTGGTGACTCTATGTCACTAATCTGGCAGAGAGGAGGGTAGACAGAGGAATGGATTTCAAAGGGACACAAAGATGCTTTGGGAAGTGATGAAAAAGTCCTAATTATGGTGTTGGTGATGGTGTAGTGATGATTAATTCTCATCAGTCTATATACTTTAAATGTGTGCCATTTACCATACTTTCATATGCTTCAAATAAAGTTGTTAAACTAAAAAAAAAGTACTGAAATGTCTGACTATTTAAGAAGACATAAAGAAGAAAATGACTTAAATACTAGCCACAATAAATCATAGTCCAATTGGTGAGATAGACAAATATTATATATTTATGAAGTTAAGGGCAATGGAAGAGCAATGCATTTGGCAGTAGAGTGGTGCTTACCTTCCTGGAAGATTATAAATTGATTCTTAGGGGAGTAATTATCTGTGGAGACCTGTTGATGAGAAGGGCTTCCCTTGGCAGAGGAGGAGGAGCTGTTGGGAGAGTGGAGGGAGAGAATTGTAACAAAGGAAAAGCAAAATCAAAGGTATGCATGTAAAAACTACATTTTTTTGTGTATGAGAAACTATAAGAGTAATCTGGTTTTCTCACAGATTGAAGGGAGTGGCAGAATATTAGGGCAGAAGATGGATTTCAACCCTGGGCATGGTTGATGTTGCATGCCGTGTTAAATAGCTTTATGGAGTAAGTGTTGTGGTCCATTTGAGATTTTTAGACCTGGAAGAGACTTGCAAAATGCTTCCCTTAGATCCTCTTAGGGGCTACTAGAGGACGTGTATGAAGTGTCCAAGAATGGACGCAAAGAAAGACAATATTTAGAACCAGAATACTGACACTTGGGAAGAAGAAAAATGTGCTTCTTTAAAATAAAGTAAAAAACAAAATGAACACTATTGGCAGTTGGTTTAACGTGGTGTCTTGGGGAAAGAAAGGGAAGAGATTACTTCTAATAAGGTAACTAGCAAGGAGGATTTGACACTAACATATAGTAAAAAAAAAAAAAAAAGAATAATGTATTTGGAGAAAGGCAGGGAAATGAGTAAGTTTTAGACACTGAAAAAATGTGGATTTTTGTGAAAGAATCTGTGGGAAATATGTAGGAAAAAAATGATAACCAGGTCCTAAATTCAGAGAATGAGAGGGTCTGACTTGATCTAGGTGGAAAGAACTCATGCCAGGAAAGCAGGGACAGAGGGCAATGGGCCAAAGAGTTTACCTTCTGGAAACAGAAGTGCTTCATTCAAACAAAGACACTGAACCAAAAATCCTTCTATTTTCCTCATAGGTCTTGAGATGCAAGTTTTCTCTAAGCATTAAATACCAAGAAGCTTGACATCCAAATGACTGCTCAAGAATAACAGTTGTGTAATGTTTTATGGCTTAATTATCTCTACTGAAATTTTACAGTTGGTCAATATCGATCTAAAATTGTTATTTTTTTTTTACTGTCCCTATAATCTGTTAATATTAATTGTAAGTAACTTCTATAAAGATTGGTAAAATGCCTTGGGCAGTAAATTATGGATTATAAATAAGGTAAATTACTTAATAAATAAAATATAAATAAAAGAAAAAATGGTTAATAAACAAATATTCATTGCTGGATTTAGTTGACACATGCATAGTGTACTCTTGTCCGTGTTGAATTTTGCCAAACCTGCAAAATAAAACTGAATCAGCTTATACTTATTTTATTTTTTAATTTTTAATTATTTTTCATGGGAGGAAGGTAATTAGATTGATTGATTGGTTTAAAATTATTTATTTAATTACTTACTTACTTATTTACTTAATGGAGGCACTGGGGATTGAACCCAGGAACTCATGCATGCTAAGCATGCACTCTGCCACTGAGCTGTACCCTCCTCATATACTTATTTTAATAGAAGTCAAATCATCGTGCTGTTATTCATCAGTGACAAGTGGCAAAGATACAGGACTACATCTATAGTATGTGTTCAAGAAAAATCAGTATCTGTGAAATAAATAAACAGAATTCCCTCCATAGCCTCTTCTCCTTCCCACAATCCAGTGCCTGCCTCAAACTTGTTCGGGTGTCTCTGAGCATCTGGGTAATTAGAGAAGATGGTGAGTAGTTAAGCTTTCAGACACTTGACAATGGTTTTTGCTCTCAGGATGCCACCAGCCTCAGGCCAGCTGTGCTCCACCTGGCCTTTTCCCTCTTTATATTCTAATCAAGTCGAAGGCAGGACCAGCCCCAGGTAAAAGATTTTTTTTAAATGCTCAGTGTTTTAAGCACTATTTTTTTTAAATGAGAAAATACATTCAGAACAGTGTTTTGTTTTGTTTTATTTTTCCTCCCAGCATTAAAGTCTGAGAAAGTCACTTTTCCTTGGTGTTCTCTGGTTGAGTGAAGGTGAAGAGGTTTGCGTTTTTTTCGACATTAATTCTTTCATCTTGATATGAGATGGGTTCTCTGTAAGTCTGTACTTTTGGGAATGCTCTGAATTTTGTATTCTGTTGTTGACCTAAACTGAATAAGGTTTTAAACTTGAAATTGGCATCCCTTGGATGGGCATCCTCCAAATATTTGGGTAACTGGAGTTCCTCTCCTCAGAAGGTTTTCTCTGGAGAAAAGAACAACCTTAAACAGCTTAAGCACCTTCCAGCACAAACAACTCAATTCACACAGCTTGCACGCTAATATCACCAACTGTAAGGAAGCAGTGTGGTCTGAAAGGAGCCGGGCCAAAGGCTTTTTCAGCTAGTTTTCAGAGAATAGTCTATCCTAAAGGAAAAGGCCACAGCCTGAAAAACTGGCATAGCTTCAGTGAAGCAGCCTCTGTTCCCAAAGTCATGTCCAAAGGCATTTTCAGCCACTTTTGATTGAAAGAGTCTGATTTTGAAATCAGACCAAGGAGCCAAAGGAGGACTCACATACTGAACGAGATCTTAACCAAAAAGATGAAACCTTAAAACGGATTCCTAATAAAGCCTGGAGAGCTTCAAACACATGAGCGCATAAGCTCGGGTCCCAGAGAAAGACGTCCCTGTGAACATCAGAGCTGGCAGGGACAGCAGTGAGTGACATGGGCTCAGCTGTGGGTACCACATGTTCCTTCACCAGCCCCAGCACCTTTGGGGATCTTCTCTGGTTCTTGAAAAGGTGACCTCGAACAGACAGGCTGCAGATATTTCTCAGCAAAGATGACGTTATTTGGGATCAGCAGATAATTGCAATTGGGGGTTTGCAACCATGGAGAGCCACATGGAAGTCCCCACATATCAAGGGAAGTAGAAGACTTTTATTGTGGGGAGAAGGAAGTTGGGAGGGCTGGAGTAAAGAACCAGTCCACGGCTTTCCATTGGCTGAGTCCTTTCCAGGAAAGAGAGGAGTCTTTCTTCTTCCTGTTGGGCTCGGCTATCCTCACAGGGTGTGACAGCTCCCCCTGCTGGTCTCCTAACTCTGTTTAATTGAGGTTTCTGTTTATTAAATTTTTAGCATTCTTAGGTGCTGTGAGGCAATGAAAATCAAAAGTTGAGGTTCACCAAAATGGACAAATGCCTTCCATCTGAAATCTGTCTGTATTGTTATTTCTATGTCTCTCTAGCTACTCCACTTTCCTTAGTTTTTGGTAAGAGAACTACCTTACTTCTTCCATCTCACTCCTACTTTAGGAAGAGTTGTTTTCCATTATCACCAATACCAACAACAAAATGAAACTTTTTGCTGCTTCTTTGCAAAGGAGGTAATCCAGGTGCTTAAAGAGCCTTAATACAGAAATGAGCATTCTAGCAAATTATTTCCAATCATTCAAGTTCCAGTTCAAAGTAAACTCTTTTGTGGATATTTCACTAAGTCCCCAAATAAAATTTAATAAAATGCTCTCTGATATCTGACAATTTTTTAAAATTCTAGTTCATATGTTGCATATCATATTGTAAATTGTCTGTTCAAATATCTGAGCTTCTGTTAGATGTGTCAATTTTTTTATTCAACTTTGTGTCCCAGAGTCATGTGCTTTCTCTTCTATTTAATTTGACCATTGCTGTTCTGAAGAGACCTTGCATTATCACAAATTTTGAAATTAAGTAACAGTTTCAATGAAAAACAACATTACTTGTATCAATATAAAGAAGCTGTTGCTGCCTATCTTTTTAGATTCACAACACCACAATTACCTTTTTTTCTGTAGAAATGTCAAATTTTATAGCAATCTTTATTCTGTTATTTGTTGAATTTAAAATGAGAAATGATTTGATGGAAATCGAAAAAAAGTCTGATATTTTTCACTTGACCTTTTCTGCATACTCTCAGAGGTAACTTGGTCTTCTTAATCACCTTTGACCTTAACCTTGCATTTGCTTTTCAGGAGAGTTTATAACTGTAATATGTAAATGAAAAAAGAGACAAAGGAAATAGAAGAACCCCCTTTCACTAGAGCAGTCTGTGGCTCAAATTCAGTAGTGAGTTGTTACGCTTTGTAAGTTACAGCTTTAGTTATAGTTGTATTGTCCTCATTATAACCAATAGCAGGTCTTGTAATGCAAGCCCTCCCCCCTTAGCAATAAATCATGCTCTCTCCACTTTGTGCAATGAAACATCACAATTTGAAGAAATAATTCTACAGTGCTACGCTAGTAGTGGTTGCTTAATTTATGACTGTTCAGTGAATGATGATCTTAAAAGGATTCGTGAAACTGCATTTCAGCCAATTAGAAGTCAAAGGCAACTATTGTTATTGTACAATAATAACATTTATGGTGTACTTTTATAGTTTAGGGAACATTTGTGGATTCACACAGGACACATTGTCATTTTCAATCAACTAAGTATGAACAGATGTAATAAAATGACGAGGCCTAAGGGATCTCTGTACATGACATGGAAAAAGAGGAACTCATTGGCAAAGGTATGAGAGTCTTACTATGCACAGATGATATGTCCAAGGATTCTGGATTCCCGTGTTTTGGGGGTTATATCAGATTTGGAGACATGATGATTTTTAAGCAGAAAGAGCAATGTTGGAGCATGGGATATATTTATATATCAAAAATAGTATGTTCTGGCTTAGTTGTCAACTGTTAAGGTAAATATTACACTGATTTTGATCCAAAAATAGTAAATACAATGTTAATTTATAATCAAATGTCTTAACCTTCTGGAGTCATAATAATCTAAGACAAATACAGGTGCAATAAATCTACAAACATCAGGAAAGATCTGTGAATTGGATATGTCATTTTATATACAGTGCTCAAATGCTCACAGACATATTACCATGTGATTTCTACTTAGGAACTAATTAAATTCTCAATCTGAATTCCTTGGTAGTTCAATTTTTATTTTTGATATTTTTCCATTGGATTATAACTCTTTCTACCAATAACAGCTTGAGTTTGTTTTTTGTTTTTGTTTTTTTTTGGAATTGCACCTGATGCTACAGGTACAATTATATAAAATATAAAGTTACCATGTGCTAAAAACTTATAATCTAAAGGAAATCCTGGCTAAATCAGTTCCGGTTTTCTCATTATGACTTATTTCAACAAACTAAAGGTTGTGATTTTCTAAAACTTAATTATAAACATATATGCATTTAGAATTATATCCATATATTTATCTTTAAAGCACATATTTATTTTTATCATATGGTTAATCTTTTTATCAATATCCATTAGAAAGTAAGTTTTATAAGGGGAAGTAATCCTTGCTAAGGACATTATAGGCACATAGATATTTCTTGAATGGATATCTTTATAACTATCAATATTTTAGTGTAATACTTTTATATATTCATTATAGATTTCAAAATACTTATTCTGTTAGAGTTCAAGATACAAAATCTTTCTCCAAATATTATATTTCATACATTCTGAATATCTCTGCATTTGATTTTTTCTTGAGCTCCTATCCACATATGTGTCAGTACTTATATAAAAGCATCATGTATTTTAACTTCTTTTAGAATCACATTCCTTAGATAATACCTCCTTTATAATTTTAAACACTCATAATTCATCATGGAAATTCATCCATCATTTACATGGAAATGTTTAAACCTTACATTTATTTGCAGTTTTAGTTCTTAATAGAATCTGCAGCCATCCTTGGTCCTTCCCACTCCACTAAGATTTTTATGCTTTTAACTCTGTTTCTAATATTATCTTCCATCTGAAATAAATAATGTATTTATTCTTCCAACAATCACTGAATGTCTTCCGTGTGACAGATAACAGGTATGCTTTGGGCATAGAATGATGCATTAGATAAATTCTCTGACCTCAACCACTCATTCTACTTGGAAAAAAATAATTCCTAGGTTTCTACACGATTGCATGAAGCAAACCCCACAAAGCAGAAATGACTATGTAACATTGACAAACAACAAATCTTAATAGGGTAAGCTACTGGTATGTGGCTATATAAAGTAATTTATTCTAATACAAAATCTTTTCCATTTCTCTTCTAAATTTACCATTTTTATTTCAAATACCTAATTTCCAGTACCATCATCCCATTAATGAGTACAAAGATTGATATAATGCTACTGAGTGCCAGGATCCAAAGATGAAACAAGCATCTTATTATAGTACAGAAGATTTGGGTCATACATTGGAAACATAATTGCCAGTTTTATCTGAAGCTGATTATCCTCAGATGTGGAGCCCCCAGATATGGAAGCCCGACTGTACTACACCATTTTATACAGGGGACTTGAACATCTGTAGGTTTTGGTACCCGTGGTGGGTCCTGGAATCAATATCCTATGGATATGAAAGATGACTCTATACCTATTCTATAATACCGTAAGTACTTGAATGTTAAAGATTATGGTGGACTTGTAGGATAAATGGGAAATTGGTGGTGATGAAAACAGGATTATATGGCTGAAAACTAGCAGGAAGTATATCCACCTTAATGACTATTATGCGGCAGAATTTAAATCAGCTTCCCTGGCAACACCAAGGGGATTGTCCAGAAAAATCCCTCTCAACTGTTTTCTTCTTCTCTTTTCAGAATCTTAAACACAACTGAAAAATTAATTGTATCACCTTTTCCTAAAATTGATCAATCTAGCACCTAAATTTCTAGCAGTAAGCAAAACAAACAACTAAGTAAAACAAACAAATGAAAATTGCTACTCAGATAAATACCTAAAATGGCATAAACTCTCAAAGCAAGAGTAACTCCTGAATTAATTAGGCTTCTACTAGCTTCAAGTGAGGGAAGTTCAACCTTCAGTAAGATATGTATTTACTTACAGAATTGGAGAGCACATGCATGAGGTTTAATTCAGAAATAATAAAGGATTCCAATAATTAATTCAGAATTATTTTTTATATCCATTTTTTAACACTGCTTCTGTTTGTTATCTACAACCTCTTGTACTGCTGACATGAAGGAGAAGGCAAACTGTGCTGAAATGTGTACTGATCTTGAAATCTGGTATTAAAATTTTAAAAGTAGAGGGAGTATTTTAATACAGATTGGAACATAGAAAATATATAGTTTTTATTTGCATAATGAAAAAAGCCTATAAAAAATCAATGCTTTATTAATTGTCTAGGCTCATCTAATGCTTCTAAAAAAGTATAATATTTTTATTAGTGTTACAGGACAGAAGTCATGTACAAACTGGTATATTTGTGTGTGACATCTTTCTCTTAACATTTAATAAAGACGTGGTATTTTCCAACATGTGTAATAACGTATAACGTAAAAAATAATACGCTATTTTTATATAGTTATATAGTATGATTATAACTGTTGATATTTTTAAAGCTAATATTTATTGTATACTTACTATGTGCCAGCTCATCTACCAAGCACTTTATAGCTACCATCAGCTCTTTTATTCCTCATAACACTCTGAGGGAGACATTATTATGCCCATTTTACCCGTGGGGAAAACAAGACTTATAGAGTTTAAATAATTTGCCTAAGTATACACAGCTGGGAAAAGGCACAACTGGGGTTTGAAGCTAGATGGTGTAATTCAAGAGATATTACTTGTTCTAATAGACACATGCACACACACTTTTCCTTGCACAAAAATCTCCTTATTAAAACAACAAGAATAACAGTAAAACTGATTTAGCCAACTTAGCTGTATTTATGTGTCTTTCAGTGGGTGGGGGAAGCTTAGAGATCATCATTTATTTTCCTTCTTTTGTTCATTACAGGACTAAAGTATTCTGAGGCTGGAATGCACTAGGCCAAGTGTCAATATGGTTTAAATTTTAAGTAAAGTTTTCCATTTTAATCAGGTGACAGATGTTGATATAGAGGAAGCAAAGCAAAAATTTTTCATCAAATGATACAGTCTTCTAGTGTACAGGACTCAAGTGTGATGATGGAAATGTTCTGCACTGTACAATATGGTAGCCAGGAGCCACCTGTGGCTATTAATATTTGGAATATGGTTAGTGTGACTGAAGAACTACATTTCAAATTTCTATTCAACTTTTATTAATTTAAATTTAAATGTTACAGTCACATGAAGCTCATGTCTACCATATAGAACAGTGTATCCTTGATATATCCAGTCCAAATGATGGCTCCCAAATTATATTCTTGGAATTTCTTAATCACATATCCAATGATTTGTTCGATATTTCAACATAGACCTCTAAAGGGCATTTCTATTTTAATATGTCCACATTTCTAAATTTCATTAAAAATCAGTGGATTCCCATGTTCAACAAGGCACACTTCTGTATAGATTTTAGCAGTCTTCCCTGACATCGCTCTCCTATGCCCTGAAAATTATTAATAAAAAAATGGCATGGAGCCTTTATCTTCAGAAATATGTAAGTTTCCAGTGAATTTAGAACTGCTCCCTAGACCAAGCCACATCCATTTCCTGTCTGGACTATAGCAGGTGCTTTTTAACGGGTCTCTCTTCTTGCACCCAGACCATTACAGACTGGTCATTCTTACTAGTCTCCTTTGTCTCTGTCTTCATATCAGACTCCAGCTTCATATGCTGACTATACCTTCTGAGAAGGAGCCAACCAGGCTTCTTTGTGAAACCTTATCCATTTGCTTGGAATCACCTCCATTTAGACCTCTGATTTTCCTTAGCTTTCTACTTAAATATTATCTTCTAAGGGAATCATTCCTGAACAGTCCTTTTAAATAGCACCTCTCTACCCTTACCTGACTTTATGTTTTATATTATTATGATTTCTGTTTTTTTTTTCTGTCTACTCCCTCTAGAATCTATGAACACTGTAGCCAAAAATCAAATATAAGAAGGACAACTGAGTTAAAAAATAAAAATCCTCAAATTAATATCTTAAAAAATAAACCCAGGTCCCTCATGTGCAAGGCAATGACTGAAATTAAGATATACAAAAATACTGTTTCAAATTTTTTTAAATAAGAGTACATTTTGAAATACCTGGGGTTTCATTTTTTAGCTTTTTTATTTAGTTGGGATCTCATTAACTATAACAATTCTGTAGCAAACTACATTTACTGTTTATTTATTGAAACATTAAAGATGATTCCTTGCACCAAATTCTGATGAGGACACAGAACAACAGAACTTTTTTTTTTTTTTTTTTTTTTTTTTTGCTGTTCAGAGTGCAAAATGGTACAGCCACTATGGGAAACTGGTTGGTGGTTTTCTTACAAAACTAAATGTACTCTTACCATAGGATCCCACAATCAGAGTCCTTGGTATTTATCCAAACGAGTTGAACATTTACATATACACAAAACCCTGCACACGAATGTTTATAGCAGCTTTATTCATAATTGCCAAAACATGAAAGCAACCAAGTTGTCTTTCAGTAAGTGAATGAAGAAACACGCTGTGGTAACCAATACAATGGAATATTATTGAGTGTAGAAACATATGAGTTATCAAGCCGTAAAAAGTCATGGAAGAACCTTCATTGTGTATTGGTAAGTGAAGGAAGCTGTTAATCTTAAAAGGCTATGCGTGTATAATTTCAAGTATATGACATTCTAGAAAAGGCAAAACTATGGAGATGCTGAAAAATTAGTAGCTGTCAGGGCTTGGAGCACGGAAGGAGGAATAAATAAAAGAAAATCCTGAGATTTTTTTAAGACAGTGAAACTACTGTCTGGTGCGCTACATAATGGCAGATACGCATCATTATTTATTTGTTAAAGTCAGTGGAATGAACCACATAGAGAGTAAACCCTAATGCAAACTATGCATTTTAGTTAATAATAATGAATTAACATTAGTTTATCAATTATAACAAATTACCACACTAATTAATGCAAGATGTTAAAAATAGGGAAAATTGGGGAGTATGGTAAGGGATATGTGGTAACACTATATTTTTTGCTCAGTTTTTTCTTTAAATCTGAAACTACTGTAAAGAATAAAGTTTATTAATTTAAAAATCATTTTCTAGGAAATTTTTAATGATATTTTTGAAAAATTTGGCCTTTATGTTTTAACCATCAATCTCAGTGTCAAGGAAACATAGCATTTTCTCTGGCGGTCTCAGTGAATCAATCTAATACTACACAGAATAGGGTTCAACAATTTTCCAAACAGAACCATTACAATTGCTATAGAATTATGTTTCATTTTTATGCCATGGATATATGAATATCCAATATATATTTCAATCAGCCAGATAGATTATCATTCCAGGCTGCATATAGAGCGTGACTGGTCCCACAAGATGGTAGAAAATATTAAAATGCTCATTTTTATATCCTTACCGATGATTAGAAATAATAAAGCATTTTTTAATGTGAATTACTCAAAAGGCAACACTGATTAGTTAGGTTTATCTCCACTGAACAGTCACAGTCATACCTAAAATTCTTGATTAATTTGTGTGAGTTACAAGCACCAAGATTCATACAAGTAATTCATTTGTTTAAGGATTATAGATAAGATAAATTTTCACTAGATCTAATAACTGCCAGGGTCTTTTGTATGTCGTAACTATTAGGTCGATGGTTAATTGGAACTCAGGATAATAGGATTTGCATATGCTTTAGCTATGAGATTAATAAAGTTTTAACTGCTTTTCTCTATTTTAGGTAATGCATTGGTAAGTTTTTATAGACCAATATTTGTTAGATCCTTAGGTAGAGAGGGTTACATTTTGGATTAAAAGTTTCCATGCAAAGTATATATATATAATTCATGGTCACAATTTTGTCATATAATCAATTAGTTACAGATAATCATGTCATCTTTTACAAATATATAGAAGATGGCTCTTCACCTTAGAAAAAAAAGAATTTGTAAATGAATTTTATTTTGAAATAATGTCTATGTGAATATACAAATTGTTTGGATGGCCAATATAAGGCTAGGATTCCACATCTATTGCTGATTTGGACAGAATTAAGAAAAACTGAGGTGTTTGATGTATTCCAGGGTGATAGTATTGTTTCAAAAGTATTTGTTCTAGCAATAAATTTTCCTGCTAGCTGGATAGATTTTGTTGTATACCAAACAGACACATATATACACATCAATTACTTGAGGTTGATAAAGAACAGCATATTTTGTGCCAAGTGCATTAAGGGAGACTGGGAGGCACTTCAGTGGCTTTTACTGACAGGTGTTTAATGAAAGGAACAAATACATGTAGAAGCTGGCTCTTATTCCCACTTTAACCCAGAAATCTCCAGGTCCATCAGGTGTGTATTTCACACTCTCAAAGACAGTTGCTCTTTGTAGCCAAATAAAGTTTTGAGATTTACTGCACTAAACAAAACCAGCAGGAAAATCCTCTACAGAAAAAAGGTAATCTATCCCAATGAATCATTTAATTAGATTAATACCATTTTTCAGAAATCTTTGCTCTGTATGCTAGTTTTATATTAGTCTAAAAACCTAGAGACAAACAAACAAAAAAATAATAGTTGATCATGATCTTATTTTACTTTGGAGGAAAATGTAGGAAACTAAAATATGTGAATGGAAATAGACACACTTTATAAAGGAAATAAAAACAAGAGGGCGAGAGGTATAGCTCAGTGGTAGACAGTGTGCTTAGCATGTGTGATCTCTGGGTTTAATACCCAGTACCTCCATGAAACTGTATGGGGATTGGGGTATAGCTAGCATGCATGAGCTCCTGGATTCCTTCCCCAATACCTCCACTAAAAGTAAAAAAAAAAATTTTTAAATACATGGGTAAAAACAACACTTAAGCCCTTTCTATGTTCTTTGTGTATATTGCCTTGTTTAAAATTTACAAAGTTTTTTTTTTATACGATAAATGACAGAAATTCAAGATCAAACAACACTAGTAGGAAGGGAACCACTTCACTTCTATTCCTGATGAGCACAGGAGTGGTGAGTTGAGACAGAGG
The DNA here is from genome assembly GCF_009834535.1 of Camelus ferus. Classification (NCBI taxonomy): domain Eukaryota; kingdom Metazoa; phylum Chordata; class Mammalia; order Artiodactyla; family Camelidae; genus Camelus; species Camelus ferus. The sequence continues at coordinate 12,101,424 of NC_045703.1, forward strand.
TGGGTACAAGAGTGCATTGATGGTCTCAGAAATTTGTGCTATTTCTTTGGTGTGTTTTACTCTTTTGTTGAGTCAGGGTGTAATCAAGTGGTGAGAACAATGGTCTCCGGTTTTTGTTTTTTTTTTGAGATTTTATTGTCCTTTGAGAAACTATATTCTTAAAAATAGAGGACCACTCTCTCAAGAGTGTCCAAAAAAGATTCTGAATGGACTGGTATTTTCCCTATTTCTAGCTGAACTCATTAGAGATTGAGAAAAAGCCTATAGAAAATTTAAAAATCTCAAAATAAGGGATGCATGGATATACACAGAGATGCTAGCCAGAATAATACCATATCCTCTACATCAGTGTTACTATTCCCAATATAATAGTCCCTCGTGTCCTCAGAGGATAGATTCCAAGACCCTCAGTGGACACCTGAAACCACAGATGATACTGAACCCTATATGGTTGTGTGTGTGTGTATATATATATATACATATATATATACACACACACATACACATACACACATAATTATACTAAGGTTTAATTTATAAATTAGGCACAGTAAGAGACTATCAATAACTAATAACAAAATAGAACAACTATAACAATATACTGTAGTACGAGTTATGTGAATATGGTCTCTTTCTTTCAAAATATCTCATGGTACAAACTGAATGCCTTTTCCATCATAATGAAGCACTTATCACATACTGTGGTTGTAACTTTCACTGTTTGAGGTGCCAAAGCAAAACGAGCAGAGATTTCTTTTTTCCTTCTTATAATTTCAGGATTAGAAGACTTGTTCTTACTGTAGATCTCAGCAACCTCAGTGTACAATTTCTTTCTTTGTTAAGTCTAGAACTGTCACCTTTTCACTTGAAGCACTATACAACTTCTCTTTGGCATATCCGAATTGCCTGCATGATTACTCTTGTGCTTTGGGATTGTTATTCATTAAAATAATGGTTACTTGAATACAGACACTCTGATACCACCACAGTGGTTCTGATACCTGACAGATCTGCTAAATGACTGACAGGATACACTGGGCAAAGGGAGGACTCATGTCCAGAGCAGGAGGGCACACGTCTTCATCACAATACTCAGTAAGGAACACAATCTAAAACTGATGAATTGTTCATTCCTGGAATTTTTCGTTTAATATTTTCAGACTTTGGTTGATTAACGGTAACTGAAACCATAAACGTAAAACCTCAGATAAGGGGGATTACTGTATGTCAGCATAGTGGGTTGAATAGAGGCTCTCAAAAGATATCTCCACATTCTAACCCTCCAGAATATGTGACAGTTACCTAATTCGGACAAGGAAGTTTTTACAGATGTAATTAAGTTAAAGATCTCAGGATGAGGTGATCTTTAATTTTCTGATAAAATCCAATAATATAAATCCAATGACCTAGTACTTATATTAGTAATCACTAAATCCAATAAGGTATCCTTATAAATGGCAGAAGAAGACAAGACACAGAGGAAGAGGAGAAAGCCTTGCATAGATGGAGGCAGAGATTGGATTTACGCAGCCACACGCCGAAGAATGCCTGGAGCCACCAGAAGCTGGAAGAGACAAGGAAGGATTCTCCCTTAGAGCCTTCACAGAGACCAATGCCCTGTGGACATCTTGATTTAGGATTTGTGGTCTCTGGAATTGCAGAAGAATAATGTTGCTTAACCTAACAAGTTTGTGATAATTTGTTACAGCAACCACAGCGAACTAATGTGGCCACTGAGAAAATCAAGTTCAAAGCTCAAAGCAATTTGGCATTTTGTATACAACCAGGAAGAAGCCAGGTGGAGTTGGAGGAGCAGGGTAAGGGCTGGAAAGAAAGCCAACCCCTTTCTCTCTAATTCCAAATCCCCTGCCTTTTCTGCTGGTCGCACCCTATGAATATTTTATAAATTAATTAAGCCACAACTGTAATTTAAATGCTTTTCTCTTCCACTAAACTGTACATTCATTCAAGGAAGATTACTTTCTCATTCATGTGCATAGTAATTGCTTTTTTTATATTATCATAATAACAATAATCTCTTGGCCACCAAACTCTTCTCTACAAGTCACCTTGCTTTTTAGCAATTTTATTTTTCTAAATATTAACTTGGATAAAGACTCATCTTGTCTGTGTGCTCTAGATTTATTGAATTTTGAGGGTCTACTCTTTTTTTCTTTTGCATGGTACTTGAATATCCCTAGGTCCAAGGGTTATTGAATGATGAGACTGGCTTCTGCATTTCTCTATAGAACAAAGATTGGTACCAATGATGTTCAACATCAATCTTTTTAAGAGTTAAATTTTAAAAAATGTTTTCTTAATATAATTTTTCTTATGAATATTGAGTTTTAGAAACTTACTGGTGAATATAGTTAGATCTCCCACTCAAAGCATGATTATCCAACTCAAGTTCATGGCTGTATTTAATCTTTCATTCTCTTTGTGCCTCAAAGAGAAAAGGAATATGTTTGCCCCTCCCTTAGACCCTAAAATACCTGTGACTGTCTATTTCAGTTTCATTATTAACTAGAATACAAGGCAAAAGCTAAAAAGATAGATCAGGCTGGGACTGGGATTACTTGTGGAAAATTTTTCTTAAAATGCAACAAAATCCCTACATGTATTCACTACAAAAATTCAAGGATGCAAGTATTTGCCATTCCTTGAAATAGTCTCAGTGCTTTAGCAGACAATCACAAGGTCCAGAATTAGTTGCATTTTCTAAAAAATAAAAAAAAGTCATGATAAAAACCAGAGACAGTGTGTGTGTGTGTGTGTGTGTGTGTTTACACACACAGATATGTGCATATGTATTACAGCATTCATTTTAATTTTAATTTACCTGAATATGATACATAATGGTTGGAGGGTTTTATTCAGATTCTTCTATAAACAATGCTTTATTATTTGGAGTTTGAAGGAACAGAAGAATTTACTTGAGCTTCTTTGCAAAAGAGGAAGATGGTATAATACTCAGATAAAGACATCTTAATAGAAAATAGAACAAAAAATAGAAAAGGAAAAAATAAACCTAAGTTATGTAGGAAATGTTATTTTTGGAACTTCTCATTTTCAGTTATATATACAAAGACAAAAATACATATAAGACAAAAATAGATTTTAGTAACTTAGATGTCACCAGTTCTTATGAAATTGTTCAATATTTCAAAAAGTTATGACTTTCCTAAACAACTCTTTAAATATAGCCAGACATCTGTTGCCTGGATGAGATGTTAACAGTTTTTGGATAATGATATTTCTAGCATGCTATTTTCCTTCGAATGATTTGATTTTGAACAAGTTGAAATGGGTAACACACCAAACACTGTGCTTTCACCAAACCTCTGTTTGAAGACTCTCTTTGAGGAGACAGCTTCTTTAATGTTTTCCTACCATCTTAATTTTCTTCAAACAGGAGATTTTTTCCTTTTAGACAAGCATAGTTGAGAGGTGTCATCTGCTTTTTGTAGCACTCTGAATCAAGACGCTGCAAATTCTAGAGATATCTTCAAGAGAGATTAGCTTCCAATTTTACTTAGAAACTAAGTTTAAATAAAATTTGTGTCAAGTACATATTTTACCCCATCACCTACCAAAGATAATTTTCATACCTCCTAAACACTGACTGTAATTTATTTCCCAAAAGAAATATATATTATTTTACTAATAGTTTAAAAATATAAGTATGCAAGGTCATCTACTGCAAAATGCCATGCTTATTCTTTTTCCTCCTAAGTCCAATTTAAAAGCCTTAACTGTCTGCTCTTCTCAGTGGCCTAATCTAAACTTTCTTTCAGTAACAATCATATAGTATAAATTGCAGTTATTTAATTGTGCTATAAAATCTATATTTACATGAAATGACATTTGATAATGCATAGATCAGTTATCCCAAATCTCTTTATTCTCATGGTTTATATACACCCAAGAACTAGTCTCCATACAAATACACCATATAAACATACTTCTTAATCCATCCGGGATGCTATGACAAAATACATACAGATTGAGTAGTTTATAAGCAACAGATTTTTTTCCCCTGAAGTCCAGAGACTGCAAATTCCATGATCAAGCCATCTGTGGGGTCATTTTCCAGTGAGAGCCCTCTTCCTGGTTCATAGCCTGTCCCATTTTGCAGTGTCCTTACGTGGTGGAAGAAGTGAGGGAGCTCTGTGGGGACCTTTTTTATAAGGACACTAATTCCATTCATGCGGGCCCCACCCTCATGACTTAAGCACCTCCCATAGGCCTCGCCTTCTAACACCAACATATCAGTCATTAAGAATTCAACAGACGAATTTTGGGGGGAGAAAAACATTCAGATTATAGCAATATGCAATTTATGTGAACTCTTCATATGAATCTTCCATTAAGCCAAGAAAAAATTACTATAATCACAAAACTCTTATAATGAACGTACCAATGAACAGTTCCAAATAAAACTTATTTCTCTTACAGCTCTTTTGAGAACTCGATGTAATTCAAAGCGTGGATGATGTGCCTTCAAATTGCAAGGTACATCTATTACCCTGAGACATATTGTCTAATTTAGGGTATTTGTTTGTCAAAGCTTCATATTAGGCTTAAAGGAAAAAAAAAAAAACAGCATGTGAGGTATACTGCTATTAATAACCTGATATAATGAAATTTTATGTAAGAACACGATTTATGAAAATAGATTTCAATGTTGTGAGAAATTTTAGGAGCATAATCAGTACAATTTAAAGCACTAATTTTCTCTATTTAAATGGTAAAAGATTTTGTACTTGAGGGAAAATTAATCTATTTTGGAAAAATATGGTACTTAATGAGGCACAAAACTAAGTATGTTTTAAAAAACTATCAATGCATGAAAGCATTTTTGTCTGCACAACTTTTAATTTATTAGTTACAACTAGGCCTTTTAAGCTTTAATATTCAAATAAACACAGATATTTACATGGTCATTAATTTCCCTTTGGAAGTATCTTTTTGGTAAAAGAAAACTTATATAAGTTTTGAATTAATAAATAGAAATCATTAGACCATCATGGGTCATATTCTCCAAAAACTAAAGTTAAATCTTAGTGGTTTTTAGAAAATTCTAATGTATCAGTTTGCAGAAAACAATCAGGAAATTAATAAAACTTTAGCAAACATTATATAATTCTCGAAAACACTTATAAGCTAATTCAGTCTACAATTACTACACTGAAATATTGTATAGACTTTCTTAGCCATTTTACTGACTACTTAGTTTATGATTATGAATTATTGGCTTTCCATAGTATTTCTTTTCATGAAAATGAGAAATGTAAACTGTATCAGAGTATTTTTATTTTATAAAAGATCAAGTGAAACTAAGGTGAATGACCAAGATAAATAATCAATATTGAAAATTTACCAAAAAAAAAAAGTCTGATGTTACAAGCGCTTGACTCCGCGAATACCCCAAAATGAAAGTGTGGTTTACGTTACACAACAGCTCCATCACTAACACTTACTGTGTGTTATCACCCAGCGAGTTCCACTGTAAGTGTCGTACATATATTTGCAAGTTGTATGTTCAAAACAACTCTTATGAGGTAGACACTATTATAACCTCATTGTTTTAGACTAGAAAACTGAGGCAGGCAGGAACTAAGTAATCCGTCAAAGATTACAAGCCGTTAAATGTTGGAACTGAGATTCAAGTTGAATAGTCTGCTGTCCTGTCTGCAAAAAGTGCGGTTCTGGTCACATTACCAGGAGGCTGTCCGATTGACAAACCCAATCTCTTTTTTTGAGAAAGAGATGGCTTAAAAGGAGTGCGTAGTCCACATTTCTCTAAAATTCTTCAACAAGTTTTATTTTCTTACAACTTCCATCAACCTTTTGCCTTCTCACTTCTACTTTGTGAAGCAGGCTTAGACCTTGTTCTTTATCACATTCTGTTCCCAAAAACTAACTCCAAATGACCCAGGCTTTCTCTCCACTGTACCGCGCAGAGAACCAAAAGTCCTTGCAGACCTTTTAACTTTTCTATATTTCAGCTATCATTGAACCAACACAGTGGAAGCAAAAAGACAAGTGAGAATTTATGTTATCATTATAATCATTTGTCACCTTTTGAAAACATCTGAAAAAGCATTTAGAGATGTCATGAGGAGATGTTACTTCTGAAAAGATGAAAATGGTGCCAAATAGCCCAAGGGTAGATTCACAGCTCAGTAAGGACACAGGTAATCTGCTTCAGACACTTTGAATTATATTTTACACCTGTGAGAGACTAGAATTTTTGACATACATTTAATGAAATCTCTGTTTTGTGAGTGAACTTAATAATTGTTCAAAATAATCTTAAAGTATTGGTTTTAAAGGTGGAGATGCTGACTTATCATTTAAATTTACTTCCAATGCTGCAATATACTTTCCTTTCATGTAACCCCACAGTATGTTCAGTCACGTGTAATAAACTAAGAGATGATAAATTTAAAGGTAAATCAAAAGAAGAGAAATATTCCACACATTATGCTGCCATGTTACCCAGCAACTAAACTCAGGGCAGCTGTAGACACAATTTAAAGGTGACCACAGGAATAGACTTCTTAAGCTGAAATTCAGCATATGGGACAAGTAATGATGCAACCCAGTATGGTTTTAATTTCAAGGACAGAGGAGACTCCAGTTGACCTTTGAGATTTATGTACCTTTTCTCCATATGCGGCACCAAAAGACTGAATTTATACATATTGAAACCAAGTAAGCTTGATAATGCTGTTTCTCCTTCAGCATTTGTACAGTCTTAAGTGAAATTAAATTAAAGGATGGAAGGCATTAATAATTCAGTTTTCATTCTGCTTGTCGTATCTTCATTTTAAAACTTTTTGTCCTTGCTCATATGATATACTTAATTACCAAGGGAATTAAAAATGATTCTCCATTCCTCCATGCCCTCCTAACTGTATCTTCTCCTTTTCTGGATTTGTTCACCTCAGTGATAGGCAGACTTTCCAGTCATTGTATAAGAATCAAATATATAAAACAATCCTCCTTTTAAAATTGTGTTCTTTATATTCTAAAGTTTCCTGCCAACCCAGGTATACAGAGTTGAAAAATAAGAATAACCTTTCCTTGCTCTTCCATTTCACTATCCACATTCACTAAACTTCTAAACTATCTTAATGTATTTTGAATAGAGACAATTCTTATCACCTGCACTCTAGTCTCTGTGTGATTTTCCATGCCATTCTATCTCACAGATAAAAAGATATCACCCTAAATTAAAGTATTACCATATCTCTGCCCTTTGAAAATAATTCTGACTTAATATAGATATAGATATGTATACATAGAAATATTTATTGCTATGTATACATAGAAATATTTATTGCTATGTGCGTGTATACATGTATATGGGTTAGTGTGCACGCGTGCACACACACACAGACACACACACACACCACTTTTGCTCTGTAATCAGAGGTAGCCTGGAAGCAACTACACTTTGGTAGCAAGAAACACACCTAGCCCCCAGATCTTAATTTCTATTACTGTTCTTCAATAAAATGATTCAGAAATCCTTGAAGAACTGGCTGATTTTTTGACTGTGGCAAAGAATATACAAGATGACCCTGGAGTTTCTGTAATGTCAGAAAGTTAAAAAAAAAAAGTCAAAAACAAACAAAAAGCCACAATGACAGAGATATATCAAAAGGACAAGCCAAATGAAAGCTCCCAATGGCCAAAGCTGAAACAATTTGAAAAACAAAACAGATAAAAGTACAGAATACATATAGACAAGTCTATAATTCTATAACTAAATGATTAAATAAATAAGCCAGTGAGAGAATAGACAAATATCCCATACAGAAGAATCCCAAATTATTTATGTAGACATTCCACCCTCAAAGTGGTGAGGCATCGTTTCCCACTGCCTCACTATGGCTCTATATAATGACTTCCTTCCAAAGAAGACTGTGTGTAAAGGGGGAAAAAGATAACTTTACAGTAGAGAAATGTGAAACTCATTGCATCAGTCAGGCAGTAACCGTGAGGACCAGCAGTGACAATTCACAATGACGGCCTGTACCCTCGTTACAATGAGAATGACTCTACGTCTGTGGTCTTCCTCCCCCAAACTCAGAAGCCCAAACTAATCATGAGGGAAACATCAGACAAAGCCCCAGTTGAGGGGTATTTTATAAAACACCTATCACTCTTCAAGACTCTCAAGGTTACAGAGAGCAAGGAAAGTCTGAGAAACGGTTACTGCCAACAAGAACCTAAGGAGACATGAAGACTAAATGTAACGTAATACCCTAGGTGGGATCCTCGATCAGAAAAAGGTCATTTGATAAAAACTAAGGAAATATGGATAAAGTATATGCTTCAGTTGATAATAATGTGTCAATACCAATTCATTAAATGCATTAAATGTGACAAAGGTACTACACTAATGTAAGACAGTGATAATGATTTATATAGAAACTCTCTATTATTTTTGCAGTTTTTTTCTCTAAATATAATAGTATTCTTAAATTAAAAAATATATTAAAAAACACAATTCTCGAGTACTTCTAATTATAGATGATGACCTCTTGCTTGAAGCAAACTAAAAAAATAAGTTATGGAGGAAAATACATTCAAAAACATCATCTTTAACAGTGAAACAGCTACAAACTAAAACAAAAAGTCTTTAAAAGTACCCAGAAAATAGTGTTTCAAATGGATTGAAATAAGGAAAGTGGCTCTTAAAACCTCATGAGTTTCCCAAAATCCAGAGAAGAGGTTTTATCCTTGAGATATGATTAAATAAAAGATTAATTCAATGATCTTTGATAGCTAGAGCAAGAGAGAGACAGAGCAGCAAAGAGGAAAAGGGGAACATAAGTTAAAACCTTCTGAAAAACAAAAGCCCAGACCCAGATGTCTTAACTGGTGAACTGAAAAAAAAATGATAATAATAACAATTTTCCATTTAACCAGTGGGCTTTATCTCACAAATGCAAGATTTATTAAACATTTGAATATCAATTAACATAATATAAAAACATTCAACCAAGAAAGGGATAAGAGGAAAAATTTTCAAACTGAAAGAAGGACAGCAATATAAAACCTATAACTGATATTTAACTTTATGATAAAAGATTGAATGCTTTTTCCCTGAGTTCAGGAACAGTTGATAAAACTCTACCCAAAATAACTAAGAAAAAACAAGAGTGAAGGCAACTTGCCAATATGAGGAAAGAAGAGGGCTTGTTATACAGATTCCACAGGCATTGAAAGGATAATAAGTGACAACTACAAAATGTTTTCTCCAAATAAATTTGATAATTTCAATGAAATTGACCTATTCCTGAAAGAAAAATCTACCAAAATCATTCAAAAAGAAACAGATAACACAGTCTAATAAAGGAATTTCACTTGTATTAAAAACTTTCCCAAAAGGAAAACTCCATCCCTGATGGTTTCACTGGCAAATTCTCCCAGATATTTAAGAAAGGAATCATTGCAATTTGCACAGTTCCCAAAGCAGGAAGCAATGGCGATGTCTAGTTTCACTAGCCCCAACATGATATGAAAACAGGTTCTAACTTCATTTATTACCTGACATTCCTGAGTACATTCCTCAGTACACAGCATTTGGCCAGGATGGCCGAAATTATTGTTAGCTCCAGAATGTAATATTCCCTGAGATATTTGGAATTTTTTTTTTTTAGCTTTTCCTAGTTTACAGTTACCTCAGATACTGACCACAGATGGTTTTGGAAATGACTCTAGAGAAATTTCAACAATAACCATGTGTATGTACTGTTACAGCAGCTCTTCCTCAAAGGTACACAAAGATTCACACGAGGGGCTCTGTGTCTGTGACACAAACTTGGGTGAGATCCACAACCATCTTCAGGGTAGTTAAATTAGATTTCTTTATCAAAGGTGTGGATATTTTTCCTCCGTGTATATGAATGTTGTGAGTATTCTGTGAATGGGTTGCCTGGTTGATTTATTTTTTTCCTAAGAGCTCCATGATGAGTTAACCATATCGAAAGCTGACAGCACTGTGTACCACGTGCTGTGTACCTCTGTGAACCATGTGCAGCTCCACTTTCGGCTCTGTTAAATGTATACACGTTTGCACGATCAGTTAAGGGCAGCAGGTGAACTCTAGTGTCTCAGGCTCTTTTCATTTCTGCTGATGTCAGTGACTTTTTATGAAACAACCCTTCCCAACTTGACAAGACAAAATCTACAAAGATTATTTTATTTTATTTTTTTAAAGATTCTGGCATTTTTCTACCAATTCATTCTCCATGCCATGGGGAAAGGGGTATTTTCTGGGTCCAATGGAGTGTTGTTTAGGACAGATGTAACTCAAAATTCCAGTTGCTTAAAGATGAATCACCAAATACTTTATTAATCTGAGTAAAATAGCAGATACATTGACACTAGAGTTTTAATCTCAGTTAAGCACAAGGATGTATACTTGAAAATTAGAGGGTGTGGCTTAGTTTTTTTTTTTTTTTAATTTACTCTCTGAAAACCAAGTACTTCTAATTTTTTTTTTCACTCTATACTGTGAACAAGTATTTCATGGTCTTTTATAAGCATCTTAATACAATTACCAATTGCAAGTATTTTACATTTTTCTATTTTCTGCTGCCTGCCTTCCAAGATCAATTTCCTACTTCATGTCTTTCATTAGCAAACAATAGAAACAAGTTGTAAAAAACAAAATAATAATAACAATGCTGCATTAAAAGTTTCCTAAGAAATTCACAAAACTGAAAGAAAGACATGATCATCCTTGTTTTAGGCAAAAGTGTAATTAGAGTGGCTTCTGGACTTCCATAGTCAGGAAATGACTGTTTGGGGTATCATCTGGTCTACACAGTATCTTTGGAATTTTCTTCATTTTCCCTGAGATGTCTATATCACTTATTTATTCCATTTTTTGATCACGTATCAATGTATCTATCATGTAAGGGCATATGTAGTAATGTAGAATCAGCTGAATGAAGAATGGCTGTGTATTTGGTCGGCTGGACCTTCTAGGCAAGCCCAGGTCCATTCAGGACCACCTACATTATTGGCATTTCTGTGGTTCCAAACAGGCATGTGCAAATGTCTGGATCTGCCACAGGTCTTAGGCGAATCTATACCCCAACTCCAGTCCATTTCTCTAGATAGAGCCCTCTGCCAGCGCTGCTCCATCCTCCCCACACAGGAGACTGGCCAGGGTAGTGGAATGTCACGTTCTTACACACCAGCTCAGGTTCTTTAATAGTCTTTCTCATGGATATGTTACATCCATGATTTATAATAACTTTACCAAAGTCTGATCCCTTTAAAAATCCCCTTTACCAGCTCTTCCAAGTCTTGTAAGGCTTTTACTCCTTCCCATACCACACATTGTACCTTCTATTTCCCCTTTTCTAAGCAAGCTCTGATTACAGTGAAACTCTGTACCTGGTTATCATATAAGGGTGAAAGGTAATTCCCATCAAAGTTAATGATGTGATCTTACGAGCTAATTTAGCTACTTCAATTACATAAAATAAAGAAGTATTTTGTGATGTTCTACAGTCATTATGGACCTCTTTGGCTACCATTCCACTTTATTACAGTTGTTGAGATCACAGTCACATTAGCATCCTCGTATTATGTTCCATCCTCCCAGAACTGCAGGTGTGAAGTCGGGCACAGGCATACTCCTCACCGGTTGGAAACCTAACGTGCCTGGAGATTCATCGTACTTCCTGGGGCTCAGTTTTAAAGGAGCAAAATGTGTATCCTCTCTGAAGGGCACTCTGTTTCCCTTCCCTCTAATATATTCCATGGTCCAGGGAATTTTGATCAGGGGCAAAAGAAACTTTTATACAAGTTTTCTTAAAGATGTCACTACGTATACCAGAATCTTGGCTTTGGAAGCACAAATAGCAATAATAGGACATTGTTATTTTCTAATAGCCTCAACCTTATCCTGAAACAGTGCAAATCATGGGTATTATTAATTGTAGGAATGATAACTCCTTAAACATACACAACATTTGGCATAAATATCTATCTATATATAGGATATAATTTGCATAGTTCTAATTTCAGGTTATGAGTTGAGCATTTTCAAAAATACAATCTGTATTTTTAGTATTTTTGGCAAAAGCCTTAGTTAAATAATCCGTCTGGATATTGTATCTAGAAACCAGAACTGTGTGGGTCTATTCAAGGCAGGTTTCTGATGCCAAAATTGGTCACAACAGACAAAGTTTACCTTTAAAAATGCTATTCTTAAGAAAAGTGAATTATATTTTGGTGCAGCTCATGTTATAGTTTGAAATTGTTTACTCATATCTGCATCATAACATCAGACTCAAAAATATCATCCTTCCTCCCTTCCCAAGTTTTAATTTGAGAAATAAAATATTTGACTATAAAAATGTAGAAACAAAATGGAAACTTTTCTACTGAAGTAAAGTACATTGGAGAATTTGGCTTACATATGAAGGCCAATGGGCTTGCTAACCATCTACTCTCCAGTCTAGACTTTGGGACAGCCCTCTGAGGGATAGATTGCCAGCAAAGCAGGTATGTTCTTTTTGACCATTGCCTCCAATGGGTCAACATTTTTCCATGTCCCAGATTTACATAAGTTAGTGTCCCTAAATCAAGAAACATAAATAAATGCCACCACCATTATCAGGTCATTTGATTCACCTCCATGAGAAGAGTAAAGGAATTTATTTGGTCAGAAGCCAAGGCCAGAGTTCCTCATCTTCCAGAGGGGAGAGGGCAGTGTGGTGGATTTGTAACGTGTTAACTTGCTAGGCTGAACTGTACTTCCCAGATTTCCCTATTATGCTTCTGTTAAGAGTGAGACACAAGAGAAATTCTCAGGAGATTTGGAGGTGAAAGGAAGCAGCGCCATTCTGTAGCTCACTGAACACTGAGGACAAAGAATGCTGCCTGCCAGATCAGTAAGCCAAGGATGTCCTGGCCATCACGCAGTCAGCCAGTGCAGCTGCCCCCAGTGGGGCACCCTGAGGGGGCTCAGGATGGGAAAGAACAGGACACTGGTTCTAGATAGCTAGGGGCATATCAGGAACGATTTCAGTGAGCTCAGACTTGTGCCTATCCGTACATAGAGAAAAAGTGCTAAATTCATTAATTTGAGATGTCTAGTTTTCTTTAATTAACAGCAATTTTTTGAAGTTCCAACTACCTGGTTTTTGTGACAAAACCCCTATATATCCTGGCTCCTCCCTTACCTCCTAGAAGCAGTCCCTCAGAGCCATCTGAGAGGCTGTCTCCCTGGCTTGAGTCCTCAGAAAGTCCACCCGCTTAAAGCGTAATTCTCAATTTTTAGATCATGCATTTTTTTTTTTTCAGTTGACAACACATTGTTGCTAACCTGTTGACTCATCTCGTTGGCTCAAAGCAATTGGCTGAGCTTGTGGCAGTTCTGTCTTTTCCTAGATTCCCCATCAGCTTTTCCCACTTCTGAATCAAGAGTGAGTATTTAGTTCCGTGAGGAAGGGCTCTGACTTCTGTAAGATACAGTAGTCACCAAAGTCAGGAACAACAAACATTGTCACAAGTTTCACTCCCTTGTAGAGCTCCAGCCCATGCATGAGACAGTCATCCTGGCCTTCATCTACTATTTCATATTCATCCTCCCTTCCTGACTGCCTGCACTGTGAACTGGAAGATCCAACAACAGATGTAGCATCAAGAACCTTTCAGAGGGGATGGCTAAATCTCAGTGATGTAGTGCATGCTTAGCATGCATGAGGGACCAGGCTTGATCCCCAGTTCCCCCATTATAAAAAGATATAAAAAATTAAAAATTAAAAAAGGAACCTTTCAGAGATAGTTTAACAAGCTCTGTAGTGTCTTAAGACCAACTTTCAGTAAAGAATGGCCTTAAGGATTTTTCTTTTCCAATATTCCCAGATCTTTGTTTCTTCAATTCTTTGGCTTATACCTTGAACTAATAAAGTTCAACCAGGAATTTGGCTGTCATCCCTGGATAGGGGAACAGTGATCTATGACAGTTCCACCTTAATAAGTGTATTCACACTTTACACACTGTTCTCTCCTTGTGAATATTCACAGGGCTCTTCTGGAACAGTGGAATTTTTGTCCTCATGCATCAAACAACAAAAGAGGTATACCTACTGTAAGGGAATGTTTCATTCGAACTGGAAATTTCACTCCCTGTTTTATTTCACTTCCCAAAAGATACCTAACTTCATTGTCCACCACAGCTGGCCACATGTTCTATCCACAATGAAATCAAATGTAATCATAAATATACTCAAAAACCAAATGTTAAAGTCAAGTCAAAATTTAAAATGCCAGAAGCATTAGAGAGACCCCACATTTTAAAACATCTTGTTATCAGACTCCCAATGTCCACACATTAAACTCCCTTACAAATCAAGCTCCAAAGATGAAGAAATTAAAAGACAAAATCAAAATATTTTTATCTTGTGAGTTAAAATTCCAAAGGAATTAAAATCAGCCTCCCCCCTCCAACCAAATTCTGCTCAGTCTTGCCCTGCAGACTTTTCTTTTCCTGAGTGTATCAAAATTTCTTCAGCATTGCCCACCAAGTGCAGGAATGTGTATCCTTCAGGACCTCAGAAGGTGAATTAGTTCAATGCCATGTCTCTGAAGGGCCTCATTTAAATAAGCATGAAAGTGTGCTGGGAAACACAGTCATATCCCACTATTCTGCACACTTCTCTTTCTTACAGGGCAAGTTAATACTTAGTCTTTGAGAAGTTATTCCAGTTTAATTTACTTCTTATCATATATATGAAGGGTCTCCTATGATGACTGCACAGATGTCGTTGTGTCCTGGGACAGGACCTCAGTGGAGAGCTCAGTTTTACACTTGACAGATGACAGTCATTTTAATGATTGTTCACACTCCAGGTCTTGAGAAAATAATTTCAATTGGAGGAAATATTTCAGCAAAAATTAACTTTGGTTTTATGTGTTGATAGTAACTAGAAGAAAGCCTTCTCTCTAGAGTGTCTTCCATCTTAGAGAATGGAATTTGTAATATTCCATTCTTTAAAATTCTTTAATGGCATTTGTGATGATGACATCACCAGTCATCAGGCCTTCTTGAGATTTCTCTCTTTCCTAACCTCTTTTTTAAAGAATATTTTTATTGAGGTATAACCCATTTACAATGTAGTGTCAATTTCTGGTGTACAGCATCATGTTTTTATCTTGTGAGTTACATATACATATGTATATTTCTTTTCATATTCTTTTCCATTATAGGTTACTACAAGATATTGAATATCGAGTTCCCTGTGTTCTACAGTAGAAACTTGTTTATCTAAAATCAATTAGAGTCTTAACTAAAGAAATGACACATGTCTATACAGTTTTTTCTTCTTTTTTCACGACAATCTAATGAGGAAACTATTTTTATTTACATATTACACAGGAAGAAGTAGAGCCTTGATGAGGTTAAGTAACTTATCTAAGATTACACAGCCAGGAAATGCTAGAATCTGAAAATCGTTGTGGGTAATCTGCCTCCAGAGGGGGTGTGACCCTTAAATCAATATGCTAAACAGCCTCATGAATAAAAATATTTCCTTGAGAGATGGAATTTTTGTTCTCATGGATCCTTGAGAAAAGATAAAATCTTTCCTTAAAAAAAGATAAAATAAATTGGGACATTTCAACTTTGATAAGGACTATGACACATGTGTCTGTGAAAACTCTAAGCTGTGACATATCTTCTGACAAACCCTAGTGTCAGTTCTGAGAAGTTGCATTTACTATACTGTGCATCTGCATTGATTAAGGAAAATGTGTATTTTATTGACATTTTCAAATGGGACTGCTTAAAAACTCTATTGCAAATTGTTAAGCTAGAAATCAATGATGTACTAAGATTGTTAATGCAGGCAGTGTTACAAGCTCTTAGAAAGGACAGACACTATTGTTAGTAGATAAATTATGCAAGCTTGGTCATGTACATCTGTTGATTTGCCAGATAGCTAATTAAAATGCATTAAAGTCATTATGCTGTTTAAAGGCACATTTTGTGATTTCATAAAGTGTCATTTATCTAGTTTCAACCATACTTGTGATCTGCCACACAAAAATCACTAAAGACACAGATTTTGCATATAAATGCAGCTCTGAAAAAGGGGTATGTGATTCTTTTAACTTTAGTTTAAATGCAATATAATTTATTTTGATTGACATTATAGGGGACAAAAACTGGCCTGCCTGATATATTAACTTTGATTCTTTACTAGGACTAAATTTTTATATTCATATAAATAATTGGGTTTAATCTGACAAGTTCTCATAATAATATTATAAATTAACATTTAGTGAGTTTTAATATGTGCCAGGCAATTTTAGTTTATATACACACACACACATACATGTATATATGTTTATATAATCATTTAATACTCAAAACAACCTTTTGGAGTATGTATAACATTATCCTTATTCTACAGATGAAGCAAAACTACTAGTAGGTGAAAGATTCTGTTACCAAGTCCAAACTCGTTCTGCCTGCCGCACGACAGGCCAATAAATCAGGAGATGAGGTGTTGGGGCAAGGAATAGCGACTTTATTTGGAAAGCCAGCAGACAGAGAGGATGACAGACTAATGTCCTGAAGAACCATCTTACTCCAGTCAGAATAAAGGCTCCTTTCATACACAAAAAATCAAAAAACAAAAAGCAAAAAACAAAAAACAGGGGAGGGGATGTGGTTGGTTGTTGCAAACTTCTTGGTGTAGGAATTCTTTGTTCCTGCAGCTGTCCATGTGGGCCAGCTCATGGTGCTCCTGCAAAACCTCCAACAAAACAAATGTTATTCTCTATTCTGCAACTTGTTATCTTTACGTGAGTGCAGAGCTAGCAAGGCTAAGCCTAGGGAACAGGGCACAGGGTTAAAGCCAAAGGAACAGATCCAATATGGGATCAGATTTGTTTTCCTCTATTACAATTCAGATGACTAACAGAGGTAGCCTGACTCCAGCAACTTCACCCATTGTATGTCACTACTTCTCAGTTTTTTCAATAGGAATTATCTTTATTTAGTCAAGAAACAACAGCAGAATGAAATAGATTTTGTATTCCCACAGTAAAATCACCTACATTCTTCAAGTTTTTTTTTTGTAAGATATTTTAAAAGACTATTTTTCTAATCCTATTCTACTAAGGATGTTTCTACCAAAACCAGAAAAAAAAAAAAAATCTATGCAGCTCACTTCTATCTTGGGACCAGCTATGCTATGGATCAGGACAGAGATAGTTAGTTTGGCTCACAATCCTGGTCACACAAGAAATCCAGGTTGTTTTTTTTCCCCCCGTAACCATGTTATAGAAAGCAAAGTAGTCAGATTTTAACAATACTGAAGAGGCTTAAAATTAGAAGCAAATTAATTTGAACTTTGAAATATCCTTTTATTCCCTCCCCCTTTATTAACTTTTCAAGAGACTTTTTTGTTGTTGTTGTTGTTGTTAGAACATAAGAATGCATTATTTCACTCAGGAAGTATTATCTATATGTAATTGAGAAAAACAAACCTGACTCCATATTGGATCTATTCCTTTAGCTCTAACCTGTGTGCCCTGTTTCCTGTGCCTAGTCATGGTGGCTCTGCACCTTTTGCGAAATAATGCTGCCTATAGCTTAAAATGTACATAATAGCCCTTTCTCAAGTCTCTGCTTCCCAGGCTTGATCTTTAAATCTTTTCATTCACATAGAGATACATTTGCAGAATAGAAAGTAACAATTGTTTTTTTGGAGGTTTATAGGAACATTGTGACCAGACCTACATGGACAGCTGCAAGAACAAAGGATTTCTGCACCAAGAAGTTGGCAACAATCTGCCACAACCCTTCCTCCTTTAGTATAAAAGAAGCCTGAATTCTAACTCTGGTAAGATGGTTCTTTAAGACTTTAGTCTACCATCTTTTCAGTCTGTTGGTTTTCTGAATAAAGTCACTATTCCTTGCCCCAACAAATCATCTCAATTCATTGGCCTGTTGTTACAAGCAGTCCAAACTTGGACTTGGTAACATACATATAGCAAAATTTCCAAATTAATTAACTCAATCTTCACTTGGAAAGAAATGGCTTATCACAATATTAATTTCAATAAGAATTTTACATTGCACAATCTTGCACTGTTTTTGTGCTTTGAAAACCTAGCTAATCAGTCTTACTATAGATCAAAGATCTCAAATCTAAAGTCTCAGAGAAAAAAACTCATATCTGTTTTGTTTCTGTTTTGCACATGCACGCCCGCACACACAAGCACACACATACCCTTTTCCTCTGGAGAATTGACAAGACAAGAAGAAAACCATGGCTTGATTTATAATTGCTTTTTTTCCCAATATTTGACCCCTGGTAAAAAGTGACTATGAAAGTGTCATGTCCCACAGCATATATAGTCCTAAAAAGCAGTGAGGAAATGAAATTCTCTAATAAGCAGACATTTCAGCATTGCATCTGCCTGTCAAATTTGCCCAGAAAGCGACATAGCTAGAAGAATTTGCTCATAAGCAATTGCTAGTGGCTTGGCTTCATAATGAAGCATTAGGAAGGAACAGATGGAAAGATCACTTACAGGAAGTGTGGAGAAGAATTACATGAACAGACTCCCAGGAATAGGCCAAGAATGTGCCCCTAATTGTGTTTCATGAGAATGCTCACCCAAGTGACAGGAGAGATCTTCAATAATCAGATGGACAAGATGACCTGTTAGGTTAATAATGTCTATCAGACTCTTTTCCCAGCCACCCCAAAGGCTGCTTAATGGTCTCAAGAAAGATGAAGCTTATGCACGAGCATGCACATGTGGGCTTCACCTCACCAAAACCGATTTTACTACTGTTGACGGTCACCTACCTGCCAACAGCAGAGATCAAAGTTAAGGACTCAGTGTGAAACCTTTCCCATAGGGGCTGGTCAGCTTTCTAGGAGTAGGCTGACTAGAGATGCAGCTTTGTTGAATTTGTTTATCAGTTCTAGAAGCTTTCTTGTGCCTTCTTTGTGAAAATCTATAAGTAGTATCATGTCATTTGCAAATAGAGATTGTTTTGCTGCTGCTTTTCCAATTTGAATCTCTTTTATTTCTTGTTCTTGCCTAATTGGTCTGGTTAAAACTTCCAGGACAACGTTGAATAGCAGTGGTAAAACTGGACATCCTCTTCTTCTTCCTTATCTTAGTAGGAAAATTTTCAGTTTTCCTTCTCCCTAAGTATGATGTTAGCTGTAAGCTCTTCAGAAATGTCATTTACCATGTCAGTGAATTTCCTTTATTTTGCTAGTTTTCTGAGTGTTTTTATCATGAAAAAGTATTTGCATTTGTCACGTATCTTTCTTTTTTGCATCAATTGAAATGATCATGTGATTTTTTTCCTTCTGTTAATATGAGCACATTGACTGATTTGCTTATGTTGAACTGATATCAGGAGGAGGGGAATGACATTCTTAGTCACCCAGAAAAAAATGAATTTCTAATGGGAGACGGATAGTGTGATATAAACAGAAGATTTTTATCAGTGCAGTAAAAATGTAGTAAAATATAGTACACCCCTAAGAACTGTGGGCGGGCCAGTTCAAGGGAGGAAAAATGGCACCACTCCTTTGTTTTTCCTGTTCTTACATCCTAGCTTAGGGGTCGTTTTCATGATTGGTTGATTCACCGCTCAGGTTCTTTAAGAGTTCAGGCTGCTTCACAGCTCAGTTCCTTGTGCTCAGGCACACCCATCCCTTTTGTGCATGTTCTTATCCATGATGCACACAGAGAAATCTACAGGAGGGGGCTCAAGCTGCAATGTTAATTACATTACAACGAGCATTGGGTCAGGTTAAATTGGGCCCTTCTCTCTACCGTGCAGCCACAGCCTTCGATCCTAGCAGGCTTCTTTGCTGGCCCTCATTAACAGAAAGTAAGTTTTTGGAGCCCCTTATCCTGAGTGCAGCCTGTGCTGTTATTTTCTGGGTTGCTCTCTCCCTCTTCCTCTCCCCTTGGCCAGTGTTCATTTCTATCTAACTGCCTAACAGAACCGTTGCTGCATTGCTGGGGTAAAGTGCATTGCTCCACTTGTTCATGGTGTATAATCATTTTAATGTGTTGGGTTTAGTTTGCTAGTACTTTGGAGGAGTTTCTATGTCTATATGCATAAGGCATATTGATCTGGGATTTTATTTTCTTGTGATGTCTTTATCTAGCTTTGTTTTCAGGGTAATGATAGACTGAAAACATGAGTTAGGAGATGTTTCCTCTTCTTTATATATTTTTTGAAGAGTTTGAACAGAATTGGTATAAAGTCTTCTTTAAATATGTGATAGGGTTTATCAAGAAAGCTATTTCATTCTGAATTATTCTTTTTTGGAATGGCACATTTTTAATTGCCTAATTCCCACACTTATACCTTAAAACATGTGAGGTATTTTATTTTATTTTATTTTATTTTTCCAACTGATGCCTGAAGCAGTGGCTCCTACCTAACTAATATAATAAGTTGATGTGTTACACCTGTAGGAATTATTAAAAGATAAGAAAAAATAGTAGCAATATATTAAAATGAACTTAAACATTTCTTTTAAGAAGCCCTTCGACTTTTAGTTTCATACATGTAAAATTATGAGTAGAGTATTAAATTTATTAGAAAGAGAAGTCAATTACATTCTTACCTGAAAGTTTTAGAAGACCACAGCTACAGGTAGGGTCCCCATGTACCCTCTGAACATAAAAGTGAAATTTCATGTTACATCTAGTTGTTTAGTCATATTTATGGTCCCATCACCTAACATTTTGATGAAAAAAAGTCCACTAATGAATTTTGAGTGAATGACAACAATGCAAATAGTTCTCACAAAACTTACTCATTAATTAGTGAAATAGTGGGAGAATAAACAAAATCAGAATATTATTTATAAATTAGCAGGACTCCAACTGTTTCCATAATAACTTTTAAATGTCACCCATAATTATTTTTAAGTTTCAAAATATAACTAATTAATTCAACACATGTTCTTTAAAGATGTGCTACTGATGTATACGTAAAAAATAGATTTCAACCATATATGAAAGAAACTGTCTTTAATGTTTTTAAAGAGTCTATTTAAAACATTGATTCAAAAACAACTTAATCACAAACTGAAGCAACTTTTCAGCATTTTTGATTTATAATTTGTCCAGTGGTAGACAGGGTTGACCACAGCTGAGTGCAGAGTTTCAGTAGCAACATGGTATTTATTTTTGCTCTCTTAATTTTTGATTCTGTATTCTTCTATGTGTATTTCTCAATTAGTGGTTTCAATATGGTAGATCTGGTCAACCCAAATTAATATCCTTTTCATGTCTCCAGGTCTGGCACTTTTAAGAGATGAGAAAGAGTATAGGTGATGAGGCATTCTGGCCATGTGAAAAGAAGGTCCAAAAATGTATGATTTATCTGTCTGCAAGGTCAGAGGCTCTGGAAAGAAAGGCTGATATGAACAGCAATCCTTTAAATGCTCCATCCCTGTGGTACCATCAGAGGTATCAAGGAAGCCTCTGATTCTGAGGCTGGAGCAAGTGTGTCGGGGTCCCTGAATTCACAATATATGCTCTCCTGGGCCTCTGTGAATGCTGTGAATGTACTTGTGTTTGTGCCAAAGGCATCCTCCACCTCCAACTTTCCATATTAGCCAGCTGGGATAGGAAGAGTGCCACGTACAGCACAGGATCCTTATTCTTAGGATGGAAAAATCTAGGTTAAACAAAACAGCAGTATCTTAATAGATACCATAAATAAATACCAGATGTCCTGAGTGTCCCAAGTAACATTTGTCAGAAACTTTACTATTAACCACTTGGAGGAAAGAAAATAATGAACTTGAAAGTGTAGTTGTATATGTGAATTGCAGAAGTAGAATAATATTATAAAAATATTGTTTCTTTTAGACACTAATCCTATTATGGAGAAATCTGCATTTTAGTTTAACTATATTTAGCCCATGTTTTTGTTGAACATCTATTCAGGTGCTCCTTTGCCTTAAGGTTGACTAGAAATGAAGGTCTACAGGGATGGGACCTGGTTAAATTGATCTACACAAGGAAGGTGGATACGCTTTGAGTCCAGAAAAGAAAAGAAAAAAAAATCTGTGAAATTGTATGGATTTACCATGTGTCATTATAGAGAAGTTTGGAATAAGAGGAAAAATGAGTGATAGGGGATTTATTTAACTGTGCAATAGCAGATATCCCACACTATCCTCTTTACCATAAAATATCCAGTAAAATTAGTATGGATACCTAAACTCCGTAAAGTGAACTTAGTTTTAGAGAGTTTCAGTAAATGCATTTGTTCTTTTCTAACCTATTTATGAAAAATGAGGGGGTTACTTGTAATAACACCATTATATTTGTATTTATTTTAGCTATCCTGAAGAAAGAAGGTAGACTTCATCTCCAATTTAGATTGTATGCTATGACTGATGATCACCACCCCCACCACACACACACCCCAAGGATGTATGAAAAGATTCTTACTTATATAATGACTTCCTGGGAAGTCAGGGCATACCTTCCAGGCTGACCTGCAAATATCCTCAGACACAGCCATAAGTGACAACTGGTTTGAGGTTTTATGAAGGTTAGGCAGTGGGACCAGAGTTAGGGTTCTCATGAACAGGAAGGGGCTGGAGTGGTTTGTATCTCCTGGAGGCTTCAAAAGAGGGAATTCCAGGTCTTTCTTATCATCAACTGATATTTGGAGTGGAAAGGGTAGAAGAGGAAATGATGTTCAAAGCTGTACACAGTTAGACATAAAAAAATCAGAGTCTAGGGGAAAGTATAGCTCAGTGGTAGAGTGTGTGCTTAGCATGCACAAGGTCCTGGGTTCAATCCTCAATACCTCCACTGAAAAATAAATAAAATAAAATAAAATAAAAATTAATTGAAAAATACATAAAGAAACCTAATTACCTCTTACCCCCCAAAAAGCCAAAAACAAATTAAAAAAAAAATTGGAGTCATATTCTTTAGTACAGTGTTATTCTACAAATAGAGGGTACTACACCTAACAAAAGGATTCTTGTTTTATATATGCAAGATATTCACCTTATGAGGAAGGACTATGAGAATGTCTATATTATTGTAAAAATAATTAAAATGGAAACAGTTTCTATAAAATACAAGTTATCCAAGTAAATTCAAAAGCAGAAAATATATATAATCAACAATAGCTAAAATGAAAAAAGAATCTACCCCAGAAGAACACTATAATATTAGGTTAAGACAATATCCCGGGAAATTTCTACTAGATTTTAAAAAAGGGATTTTTACTATGCTATTAACTTTCTCTGTGACATACATTAAAAACTTCGTAATTAAAAAAAAATGTAGCACAAAAACAGAAATAGCCAATATTAAACTAGAACTAATTTAATGAAATAATGCTGATTAAACAATTGGGAGTGTTTTAAATTTTCTGAAGAAAAGAAGAAATTTTGGAGGTCAAGGAAGAAGAGGGCAATTTTTATTGAAAGTACTAGGTATGATCTGAAGTAATTTAATGCATTTTCTTGTTAGAGCCTTACAACATCAGTATGAGAAAATGCTATTATTCCCATTTCCCAGATTCCTGAACTTATTCTATGTTACGCAGATAATAAAGGACAGAGCCAAGACAAAACCCCATTTCTATATGATCTCCTAAACTGCATTTTGTACCATCTATTTACCATTGACTGAATAGTAGACCTTAAATAATTTCATAAAGTGTAATGGTTTACGAAGCATCATGCTATATCTGTATCTATACATTGTGTATAATTATCTAGGTAAACATGCCTACATGTATATTTAGAAATGTATGCAAGTACAGAATTAAAATATGGAGATTATATACCAAAATATTAACAATGTTTATGCTTGGATATGGAATTATTTAAATTATATAACTATCTTAAAACTGTTATTTTTATTCTCACTGATCTACATTTACTGATATTTTGTATTGAACACATAGATTAATGTCTTGTAACAAAACAAAATTAATACAAAATTGAAAGTGGACATGAGAGAAGAGAACAGATGCATAACACTTGAGTAGTTATCAAACTAGACTTTGTATTGTTGAATTATTAAGAAATAAGTTCATAACTATCTGGAATCTAGCTGACATATACTCATAATTTTCCAAACAAAATGGGCATGTGTAGTTTTAAATTTAACATTGTCCTCAGTTTCCAGTGGACAGAAGACCCTAAATTGTATGAAGACTCATGAGAATGCAAGTAATTACTTGTAACTCCTGAACACCTCATCAAATTAAATATCAGGATTTTTTTTTAATCCAATGATTTGAGTACTGTTCCTGTAGAACAATTAAAATACCAGTTACTTAAAGACATATTACTACAAAAAAATCTCCTTTTACTGATAAAACAGTTCTTTCCATATTATTTTTTCTTCATCCTTGCTAACATTTTCTATATCTGTTAAGGCTTTGACTTAATTAACTTAATTAACTGTATCTTCATTTTTAGGACCTCAGCAGTTTCTGTGCAACAAAAATGATAGAATATATTTGATGTGTTATTCTTACACTTATTCTAATTAACATTCACTTACTTCTTTTAAAAGAAAGTGCTTTTCATCCCTTCCCTAGCTTCTAGTAGGCCTATATTCTTTTGCTACAGGCACAGGTTTTAATGAGTTATTACAATTTGAAAGGGTTATTCATGTGCAATTTTAATTTAATCAATATGTCATGTGCTTCGGATTAACTACTAACCATTGGAAATGTCAGTACAAAATAATTATATGAAATTGGTTTAGATTTCCCCTGAAGTTTTAAATGTCAAATATAACTTAAATTTTGTGATAGTTTGCCAAGTCATTTACAATAATCCATGATCATTAATGACAGAGGGCCTAAATAAATGCTTTAAATTTGTCAGATGTTTTAGGTAAAAAAATAAAATAAAACCTGAAATATATTTTAATTGAATTTTTAAAAAATTTAAATGTCTATCCCACCTATATGTATTTCTCAGAAACTTAAAATTTGTACTCTGCATTTGTACTTAGGTGAAGAGAAAGAAATGTTTGAATAGATATGCTTTCTTAATATCATTATTGATAAGTAAAGGAAAGGCCAAATTTTCAAAGACAATGTAAGTTCTGATCAGAACATTAGACCAAAAACTATGTGACTGCATTTTTCTAAGTTATCTTTCTAAATAAATTATAAAGCTTTTTCAGAGTAGTATTTTGCTTAATCTTGCACTCACTTCTAGTGATGAACTGAATGACATGCATATACTAGGAAATGGAGGTTGAAATCAAAGACAAATACCATATGATATCACTTGTATGTGGAATCTAAAAAAAGACAAGTGAACTTACTTACAAAACAGAAATTGACTCACAGACATAGAAAACCAACTTATGGTTACAGGCGGAGGAGGGTTCAGGGGATGGGAAAGGATAAATTGGGAGTTTGAGATTTGCAGATACTAACTACTGTATATAAAATAGATAAACAACAAGTTTATACTGTATAGCACAGGGAACTATATTCAATACCATGTGGTAACCTAAAATGAAAAAGAAAGTGAAAACAAATATGTGTATGTATATGTATGACTGAATTATTATGCTGTACACCAGAAATTGACACAACGTTGTAAACTGACTATACATCAATTGAAAAAAAAAAAACAAATGGAAAAGATTTGTGGCATTTTAACTTACTCTTTTCCAGTCTCTCCCAGATCATCAGTACTCAAACATGGCAGTCACATTCTCGGTAGGACCATGGTCCCCAGTTCTGAAGGTAGCAAAACATACCTTATTCACAAAGGTTCTGGTTACACTTTCTAACTTGGCTTATTTCTTCATTCTGTTTTATTTTGTTTTTACTCAGTGTCCAAGAGAAGCTTTGTCTCTCACAGTTATCTGATGTAATCCATGGACAATGTCAAGAATTCTACACTAGAAGATGATTTCTTAAAGCACCTGGGATATGAGGAAAGAATGGTTCATTCTGACATTCGAGTTCTATGAAAACAAATCAACCTGTAACAACGGTGAATTCACCATTGTTAATATAAACACAAAAATTAGTTTCTGATCTTACTAATCTTCAGTCCCATCAGTGAAAATGAAGCAGTGAATCAAAGGAAACTAAGCTTCTGCTTCCAGTGTAACAAATTTGGGCAAAAAAGTTGGTCCTACCAATGAGGTAAACACTCTAGGAATTAGGACTGAGCTATATTTTCTCCAGGAATATTGAGCTTAATCTATACATTTAATACATTTTTTCTCTCCATATCAGCATAAACTTAACAATGGTGTTGTTAATGATGGTTCTCAAGTAAGTTCAGACAAGATAAGGTACATTTTACTTTAGTTCAAAAAATGGATCCTGTAATATTTGCAAAGTGTCTACTAATCAGATTTCTCCAAATTGCTTCAATTTACTGCTTAATGCTATAAAAGAACATGGTGGACCTTCCTATTAAATCTGCCTCAAATAAAATAAGACCATTAATATTGAGGTAATAATTGTCAAATACTTTTCCTCTATGAAAATTTCTAATAAATGATAAAAACTCCTCTCCTTTCTTGAAAGCTGATATTCCAATATTAAGAATCCCAGACAAAAAATAAACCAAAGTATATATAAAGGAAGAAATATATCTCACAAGCAATGTGTTGATTCGATATAATTAGTGTGTTATATTGCTTTGAATCCATAAATGAAAAGCAGCAGAATGACACTGATATCTATATAACCTAGAAAATGAAATTTGTCTTATTGCTTAATATAAAAATGTAAAATATCATTAGCCAGGAGGAAGGTGCTTTTATTGAGTTTTTTTTTTAATCTTTTAATGCAGTTTGTTGAGTGGTTATTCTTTCTCTTTAGTAACTCACTGAATCCCAACATGCCATTTTGATTTTATCTTTGTAAACAAGTACATTTATGGTAAGCCAAGTGTCCATCAAACCATTTAACAAGAATACTAAACGTAACATCTGTTACTGCCTACATTCTTCCTGAAGGAGACTGTCAGGGCCATGGCCAGACATCATCTTGGGAAAAGTAGATGAAGATTAAAGAGATAAGTGAGTGCTATCTCTACTCCTTCCTCTGTCCAACATACCTAACAAGTAGTTAGTATTTTTCTTTATGGACTTTGAGTTAAAGGCATTTAATTGGATTGCTTTATGTGAGTGGGTTATAGAGAATTCAGTTAAAATAATTTTCTCTTCCTGAGTCTTCTAGCTAACTCCCATGCTAGTAGTGGTAGGAGGTCTATTGAAACATGTATTCAAATGAGCCTTTGCAATCAAGCTCAAGTCTTGTCGTGACAAGATATATTCTTACTTCATTTTAAGCTGCCTAGGCTAGCAAAACAAAAAACTTTTCCTCTCATCACAGAGCATTATTTTATACTACAACTAAGATCAGTAGGAAGTATCTATCTAAGGATGTAGGGGGATTCATAGTCTTGTTATACTTCCATTTTTTTTCTCATATCTGTTATATATATATATATATATTTAATTTTCTCTAAAGTGCAACAAAACAAAGCAAAAGATAGAACATATAAGTTTCCTTCCAAATAATATTGTGATTATATATTCATTGGCTATGACATGAGACAAAATTAACTAACCAACATGATTCAAACATTTTTCAGAGCTGCCTAATCCCTGAAGAAAAATAAAAAGGAAATTGTCTAGGAAAAAAAAATCACAAGAGATAGTAGGATAACCAAATATTTTGAGTCTTTGAGTTTTCCTTAAATAGACTCTTCTGTAATGGCATTTTATCTGAATATTGAATTGATTCTACTTGATTATTGTCAGCTGGGAATGCTATTGACAAGTTTTTTTTTTTGGAGGGGGAGGGATTCATTTGTTATGCAAAATATTGGAAAGTCAAATTAAAGCATTCTTTCTTAAAATAGTCTAGTAGTATAATACTCTGGCTCAAAGTTCTCATTTACCAATATGGGTATAGCTATAAAAGTTTCCTGAATGATAAAGTCTTTGGAATTTATACTGGGAAAGAACATATAGAATTAGTAGAGATTTTCATTTCATATAAATATATCTCCTTTAGAGGTGTGGCCAAGATAGCTGAGTAGGAAGACCCTGAGCTCGCCTCCTCCCACAGGCACACCAAAATTACAATTATTACTAGTAGAGCAACTATATATGAGAGCAATCTGAAGACTAGCAGAAAAAAAATTTCCATAACAAAAGATACACAAAGGTAACCACAATGAGGTGGGTAGGAGGAGCAGAGAGAAGTGTAGTCAAGGTTCACACCTCTGGGTACCTGACCCACAGATGGGAAGGCAATCACACTGGCAGAAGTTCTCCTCAAGGAGTGAGAGATAAGAAATCTATCTGATAAAGGATTCAAGGTAATAATAATCATAAGGATGTTCAATGAACCAGGAGCAGAATGGATGAATACAGTGAGAATTTCAACAAAGAGTTTGAATATATAAAGATAAACAAACAGCTGAAGAACACAATAATTGAAATTTTAAAAATGACAGTAGAAGAAATCAACAATACTTTAACTGATATATTAAGGAACAAATCAGAAAACTGGAAAACAGAATAGTGAATATCATCCAAGTTAAAAAAGAAAAAAAAAGAAAAATGAAACAACAAAAAAAATGAGAAAAGTTTAAGAAATTTATGAGACAACATCATGGATACTAACAATCACATTGTAGGGGACCTAGAAGAAGAGAGAGAGAGAGAAAGGGGCACATAATTTATTTGAGAACCAATAGCTGAAAACTTACATAATGTGGGAGACGAAACAGAGTTTACTTCCAAATTCATTCTATATGGCTAGCATCAACCTGAAACCCAAACAAGACCAAGACATCACAAAAAATATAGATCAATATCTTTGATGAATACAGATGCAAACATTTTTCATTAATATAGTAGTATTGAATTCAACAATACTTTAAAATGATCATATACCATGATCAAGTGGGCTTTATCCCATTCATGCAAAAATGGTTCGATATCAACAAATCAATCAATGTAGTAAACCACACCAAAAAAGTGAAAGATAAAAATTATATCATCTAAATAGATGTTAAAAAAATACTTTGGCACAATTAAACATTCATTTCTGTTAAAAAAAACTTTCAACAATTGGTTATAGAGGGAACATACCTCAACAGAATAAAGGCCACATATGACAAAACTGCAGTCAACAATACTCAACAGTGAAAAGCTGAAAACATTTCCTCTAAAATCAAGAGCACCGCAAGGATGCCCATTCTGTTTTTTTTTTTTTCAACATAACATTGGAAAGCCTAGTCACATCAACAAGACAAGAAAACACATAGAAGGAATACAAATTGGAATGGAAAAAGTAAAACTGTGACTACTTGGAGATGACATGATACTATATACAGAAAAACCTAAAGATTCCATCAAAAAATATTAAACTAATAGAGGAATTCAGTAAAATTTCAGGTTACAAAATTAATATACATAAATCTGTTGTTTCTATACACTAACTTACTATAAGAAAGATAAATCAAGAAAACAATTTACAATTGCATCAAAAAGAAAAAAAAGTACCTAGGACTAAATCTAACTAATAAGGAAAAAGACTCGTTCTCTGAAAACAATGACACTGATGAAAGAATTTGAAGAAGACACAAACAAATGGAAACATATACTGTGATCATGGATTGAAAGAATTAATATTAAAAATGGTCATACTACTCAAGGCAATCTACAGATTAAATCAGTTCCCATTAAAATACTGGTGGCACTTTCATAGAATTAAAACAAAGAATTCTAAAATTTGTATGCAATCACAAATGATCTTGAATAGCCAAGCCAATCCTAAGAAAGAAAAACTAAGCTAGAGGTAGCACACTTCCTGGTTTCAAACTATACTACAAAGCTACAGTAATCAAAACAGCATGGCATTGGCACAAAAACAGACACATGGATCAATGGAATGGAACAGAGAGCCTAGAAATGAACCCACATTATATGGTCAGTTAATCTATGGCAAAGGAGGCAAGAATATAAAATGGAAGGGTGGGGAAGCACCTCTTCAATTAATGGTCCTGGGAGAACTGGACAACTGCATGCAAAAGAATCAACCCAAACTACTTTCTCACAACATCTTCAAAAATAAACTAAAATAGATTAAAGACTTAAATGTAAGTTCTGAAACCATAAAACCGCTAGAAGAAATAACAGGAAGTACACTCTTTGACATTGGTCAAGCAAAATTTTTTTTGTATCTGTTTCCTCCAGAAAACAAACAAACAAAACAAAAACAAAAATAAACAAATTGAACTATCTCAAACTAAGAAACTATTGCACAGCAAAGGAAACGATCAATAAAATGAAAAGTCATCCTACACAATGAGAGGAGATAGTTGTGAATAATATATCTAATAAGAGGTTAATATGAAAAATAGACAAAGAAGTCATACAACTCAATATAGAAAAATCTAACAACCCAACTAAAAAATGGGTAGAGGAAATGAATTGACATTTTTCCACAGAAGTCATACCGATAGCCAACAGGCACGTGAAAAATGGTCAACATCGCTAATCCTCAGGAAAATGAAAATCAAAAATCAAAATGAGATACTACCTCACACCTGTTAGAATGGCTATTAAAAAAATGACAAGTGGTGGCAAGAATGTGGAGAAAAATGAACCCTCTTGAACTTTTGGGGGGATTGTAAGTTAGTGCATCCACTATGGAACATATTCTGAGGTGCCTTAAAATATTAAAAGTAGAATTGCCCTTTAACCCAGCAATTTCACTTCTGAGTATTAATCCAAAGAAGACAAAAACACTAATTTTAAAAGATTTATGCAGTCCAATGCCAAATGCAGCATTATTTACAATAGCCAAGATATGGAAACAACCTAAGTGTCTGTCAACAGACAAATCGATAAAGATATGGTGTATATGTTCAACGAAATGATACCCAGCCACAAAAAGCAATGAAATCTTGCTATATGTGAGAACGTGGATGAACTTGAAGGGTATTATACTAAGTGAAATAAGTCAGGCAGAGAAAGACAAATACTGCATGATCTCACTTATAATGTGCAATCTAAAAGACACATTAAGCAAGAAAAACAGAATGAAAACAGACTCATAGATACAGAGAACAAACTGGTGGTTGTTAGAAGGCAGGGTGTCAGGGAGGTGGGTGAAATAGGTGAAGGGAATTAAGACATATAAATATCCAGTTATATAATAGAAAAGTCACAGGGAAATAACGTGTGTAATATGCAGCACAATGTAGTCAACAATGTTGTAACAGCTTTGTAATGGGAAAGAGGGTTATTAGATTTATCAGCGTAATCATTTTATAACGTATAAAACATAAATCACTAAACTGAAACTAACAATATTTTAAATCAATTTTATTTCAATAAAAATAAACTTATAAATATTAATTAGAAGAAATAAATTTATCTTCTCTATAGTATCTGTGGCAGCTTCTCAACCAGACTCTTCCTACACATTCTCATGGAAAACACTTATTTCATTCTGGGTATTGTGACATTTTTTAAGGCTAAAGTAATGCCTTTGCAAATGGAGTCTTGTTTGCCCTACTTTCATTTTAATGCAATTAAACATAAAAGTTTGGTGACCTTTCTGATATTTGAAGAAGGCTGTCCCAAATTTTCAGATATTTTCTTCTTTAAGTCAAACTACACGACCCCAGCTTCTTTAGCCAATTCATACAATTAGGTTTCCATATGCTGCATGATCTTTCTCCAGATGCATGTCCTCCTCCCTTGATGAAACCTGGGCATTTATGTCCATTTATGTTGATATGACTAAATTGACAATAATAATCTGGATGTGTTCTGACAGCATAGCGCTCCTGTTAATAATCAACTGGCCATAGGTTTAAGGGCTTTATCTGCACTCTCAATTTTATTACACTGACCCATAAATCCGGCATGATAGCCTGCTAGTTTGACTACTGGAGTTCTGTAGCAGTTAGAAAACAAGAAGTGTGGGTCTTCCAATTTTCTTCTTCTTTTTTTTTGAGATTATTTTGACAATTCTGGATTCCTTGCGTATCTATTAATTTTAGCAGTTTGATTATTTCTATAAAAGCAAACGAATAAAACATCTGGGATTTTGATGGGAGTTACACTGAATACCTAGAATAGATTGGGGAGTAATCACCGTCTTATCAGTAATTAAGGCAATCTCCCGATCCGTAACATGGGATGGCATTCAATTTAGCTGTCTTGTTTAATCTCTTTCACCGGTGATTGTGACTTTCAGTGTACAAATCTTTACTGTTTCATTGAATTCATTCTTCCTCTAAGTTTATTAAGCTTTTTGTATAGTGAAATTAATGTTTTAAATTTATCAAATTTGTGACATTTTCAGACATTATAGCTTTAAATATTTTTCTAATCCTTTCTTTCTGCTGCCTCCATTAGGCACATGCTGGTGCATTTAATGATGTCTTTCACTTCTGTTTATTTTTCTCATTCTTTTCTCCTTCTGTTCCTCAGATTGCATAATCTCAAATGATCTGTCAATGTTTTATTCTTTCAGCTTAAATCTGCTTTTGAGCCTAGAATAGTGAATTTATATTCTTCATCATTTGACTTTTCAACTCCAGCATTTCCATTTAGGTTTTTTTTTTGCAATTTTTATTTCGTTACTGATATTCTATATATTATGACACATTGCCAATATATATTCTTTATCATTTTAAACATGGAGTCCATTAGTTTTTTGGGAGATATTTATAATAGCTGCTTATTCTGGCCTCTGGATTCTTGCAAAGGCAGTGTCTGTAGCCTACTTTTATTTTTTTCCTTGTATGTGTGATCTTTTCCTGCTTCTTTACATGTCTCACATGTTACATGCCATCCCATGTTATGGATCGGGAGATTGCTTTAATACTGATAAGACGATGCTTACCCCCCAATCTATTCTAGGGGTTCAGTGTAATGCCCATCAAAATCCCAGGTGTTTTATTTAAAAACTGGGCATTTCAGAGTATCTCTGAACAACTCTGTGTATGAACCCCACCATCCTCTGGAGCTTCTCATTGCTGTTTCTGTTGCTTGCTTGCTTGATTGCTTAGTGACTTGAGAGGACCATCTCAGTGAAGTATATTTTCTCTGACGTGTTCAGCCTCTTGTCACACCTTACAGGGTGCACAGTCTAATGTTCTGTCACGAGCAACATGGGATGGCAATGGTATTTTCAAGGTTCTCACTGGCTATCTCATTCTCTGATCTCCCTGTTAAGTTCTAGCTGATCTACTTCATACTGAGTATGACACCCAGCTCAATAGCCCTCAATACTTGCCAGCTGACTGCTGTTTTGATTACTGCTTTTGACA
This sequence comes from Camelus ferus, assembly GCF_009834535.1. Lineage (NCBI taxonomy): Eukaryota > Metazoa > Chordata > Mammalia > Artiodactyla > Camelidae > Camelus > Camelus ferus. The sequence goes on from NC_045703.1 coordinate 12,134,804, forward strand.
ATGTCCTAAGACTTAGGTCTTCCATTATACGCCCCAACTAAGTCTAGGCCATTTTGGGGCCAGTCTTGGAGCTTTGTTCTGAGCTCTAGAAGACTCTTCTTAGCTGCTTATTTCCCTGATTCTCTCTGTTAAAATTCTAGTTCTTCTAAACTTTAACTTTTTGTATCATAGGACTTCCTGGCTCCTCTTAATTTCTTATAACCAAAATCCCCATTGCTTTCCACAGGCCCTCAAACTTTAACTTCCTTGAGCTCTATTCCAAATAAAGTCAGTCCACTTGTGGAGAGCTACCGACATCTCTCTTCTTAAGATCTATATGTTCCCCTGAACAAAACATCATTACCACCTGGAGACAGGGCAATGCCCACACCTCTCCAGAGACACCACACACTGTGGGTAGGGTATGAGGCATAGACGGTAACCTCTAGCTTTCTCAGCTTGCCTCTCCTAATATGTCCTCCACCCTGCAAGCAAACTAGGGTGAGGACAATTAGGGACTAGATTCTGAGTCTTCTGCACTTGGGGTTGAGTTTCCACCCCACGGATAGGGGATGGCAGGAGAAGAGGGCCACAGATCCCATAGTTGCTCTTGTTCATAATAAAGTTTCTACAACACTGAGCTGGGAATAATGATAGGTGTTTGTAGCCTGTCTCTCTTGGGGAGATACCACAGCCCTTGACTGACAGCTGGGGAAGAAGGGGCCTCATATTCTCGCTTGCAGCTGGCAGGAACAGCATTTCCATCTTGCTCGTCTGGGTGGGGGAGAGAGCCGTTTGTGCCTCAGATGTCAGGCTCTTGCCTTTCTTGCCATATTGAGCAGATTGTTTTGAATGAATGTTTATCCACTGGCTGTTTGTCCTTTGGACAACTTCTAGCATTTCAAACTGTCTTAAATATGTATTTTAAGCAATTTTCACCAGTCAAGATTGCTTTGCTGGTGAGAGATTCCTTAGAGAGCCTCATGTTGCAGTTCTGGAAGTGTGAACCCTGTAGTGAACATTCTATTGTATGAATGTGACCCCTATTATTTCCTTATTGATGGATATTTATAAGTATGAGAAATGTTCTGTTTCACTGGCACATGTCACCCTGTGCAATATGTGCAAAATTACCCCAGAGGCATAAGCCTGGAGATAGATTTTAATCTTGTGTATTGTTCATTTTTCTTTTATTAGTTCTTTTACAACTCACAATTTTATTAGCAACTTTCTAATTTCTAATTATTCTTTCAATGAGTTACAATTTATATTGCCACTAGTGAAATATCAAAATATTCTTCAAGGACGGAGGTATGAGGTGGGTTTCACATTCGCCTCTACTTTTGTCCATGAATCATTTGCTGACTTGCTGCAGGGGAGTGGAGGCTGAAAGAAACAGCTCTAGGCTTACATTAGCCTCAATAATCTAAGGTGATGAACTTTGAAATTCAAGGCTCCCAGGGCACTTGAGTGTTGAGGGTTCGCTGTAGAGAGGGGGAACCTGTGGAGTCTAACAATTGCTCTGTGCTCTTCTTCTTGAGAAATTTGCTGAATCCTAAGCTATACATGCATGAGAAAAGTGTTTGAGAAATAAGTCAAAATTAGATGCTTGAAGATTAAATCAATAATCAAAGATTTCAGCCTTTTTCAGAACTAGGGACACAGGGGTTGAATTTCAGGGCATGACAAGATGAAGGAACACTGACACCTACCTGTGCTATTACCGAGGGCTACGGCAGTAAGCGAAAACTTGAAATAACTGATTTCCACTAAATCTGAATCCTAGCCTGGACTGTATCAAGATGATCTGCCTTTGCTCAAATAACCTAAATAAATAAATCATCTCTGGAGAAACATCACCAAGCACGTCTTAATTCTTAATACTCAGTGTTCGGCATTTTCTCAAAAGTCATCAAAGCAGGGCCAAATGACTAACAAACAAGAGAAAAGAAAAAAAAAAAAAAGGGCAACAGATAGAGATTCAAAATTCATCCAGAAAGTAACATTAAAATAATTATGGTTAATGTGTTCCAGAAAACAGAGACATGAAAGAGAATTTCACCAGAGAATTTTAATTTATTTTTCCCAATCAACAAATTAAAATGCTACAAAGAAAGCTCCAACAATGGAAAATACAATTTAATAGACATATTTCACAATAGGTTAAAATGGAAGAGAAGAAAAGTGAGCTGGAGGGTATGTCAGGGGAATGTATCTGGATTGATACACAGGAAGAAGGCAAAATACAGAAAAGTGTGTGAAGGAAATCTGGGGTGAAAGGATGTATAACTCAGTGGTAGTGGTAGTGGTAGAACAGTTGTCTAGCATGCACGAGGTCCTGGGTTCAATCACCAGCTCTTCCATTAGGGAAAAAAAAAAAAAGAAAAGTAATATGAGGCATGTTGCAAAAGCATAGTAGCTGAATATGTGTGAATTTGTATACCAGAAAGAGACAAAAAAAATGCAGGCATGCTGTAGTAAAAATCCTGAAAATGAAATGCAGGGAAAATATATTAAAAATGACACAGAAGGGAACGGGGCAGGGCACAAATATTAAAAGAATGACATAGCACTTAGCACCAAGATGTTAGAAGATTCAACTGCCAGTGGACTTTGAGCTTCAATATATGCTCATTGACATACAGTAGCTGCTAAATGGCCCTCCCACAGGTGCCAAGACAGTTTCAAGGCTGACCATAAAAGGCAAAAAGTGGGTGATGGCCCAGTTTCTAGGGCTCCCAGCCCTATCCCCAAAGGGGCTGGAATAATCCTCCCACTTGTTAGCATATGAAGTTACCGAACCCATAAAAACTAACAACCCCTGCACAACCTCATGGCTGATCTCATTTTTCCTAGCTGACCGCATGCTCTGAAGGCCACTAGCCTCCCTTCTAAGTAAGATGGCCCACATTCTGCATATGGAATGTGCATCTCCTAGACCTTTCTCTTGCCTTCTGAGATGGTCTGCACTGTCTATGGAGTATATCTCTCTGAATAAATCTACATTCACTCAACTGTGGCTCACTCTTGAATTCTTTCCCATGTGAAGTCAAGGACCCTCACATGGCGGGGCACATCCCAGGGACTCAACCAAGACCTGGGACATGGCCATCCTCTAGTGCCCCATTTTTTCCTGTATCAAAAACAGCATTGCTGGATCCACAGCTTACCTTCAAGGGAGCAAGTATGGAACTGACAACGAATTGCTTATAATAAAAGATGAAAGCAGAATATGATAGAAAAATACTTTAAAAGACTGCAGGAAAACAACTAGCAATCTTGAATTGTAAACTCAGTAACAAAATTTTCAAAGCAACGTCTATATAAAGATATTTTCAATCAGAAGAAAATTAAAATTTTTTCCAGCAAAACTGCACTAAAAATGAAAATAAGTTTACACCCACAGAGTGAAAAAAAAAGAAACTTGAACAAAGTTCTTCAGGAAACAGGAAAATGACAGATATAAAATAGAATGATGAAAATGCAAAAGAGAATGAGAAGAATGCAAGTATATAGAAAAACAAGAAACAGGACTGAACAGAAGATTCAAAAAGTAAATTTGCATATTTAGAGTCATGGAATTTATAAAAACATTATGCCCTAAAGTGTAGAGACTGATGGTCTTTTCATAAACTATCCTGAATCTATTGATATTTACATTTATAAACATAATAATGAATCTTTTCCTGTACCTTATACAAAATGGGAAGGAATATAGAAATAAATGTGAAAAGTCAAACAAAAATACTTCTAGACTACATGTGAAAATGTCTTCATTAACTCAGTGTTGGCGAAACTTTTTAAATAGTATTACAACATTTAAAGAAAAAAGAATACCTAAAAGAGATTTTATTAAATTCATTAAATCAAAATGGAGTATTAAGAGAAATAAACACATCATAGAATTATTACAGCTCTATTTAATTTCAATTCTTTTAAGATGGAGATTCAAAATTATAGAGCTTAAATAGGATTTCCAAACTATATTTATTGCTACAGCAAGAATGCATATTTTTATTTTGCTCTATGTGGCTCCAATATACTTTATATTTTTATCAAGTGAAAAAATGGGCAACGTGAGTGTTTTTATCCCAGATTTTTTTAAGGAAAGATAAGGTAAATTATGCTTTATTCAGTGGTGTTCTGTTATCTTTGTGATTGTATCTTCAGCCCTAAATAGTAGGCATGTGTTCACTGAACCATAAAACAACTCATTTTAAACTCATAACTCATTTGCTTTTACCACGTCTCTTTTCTCTGTAAAACAGAGAATGCCCGTGATGGTTCACAAAATTGGCAGTTACAAAGAGAAAGCTTGGTAAAATGTTAAAAAAAAAAAATGACAGTGTTTTAGGAAAGTGGAGAAAATTCCTCTAGACAAGAGAACCATTCTTATAATATTGTCTTAGGATCAAAAAAGAAACTAAATCTAACCCTTACACAGATTAAATAACTGATAATAAGTTTTGATTAAAGTCTACATTATAACAGTTACATTTGTAATTATTGGGCTATGGGTGCACACAAAAGAAACATTACAGAGTGCTCTGGAAATATAAGTTAAAATGAGATACATAGCAAGAAAATTTTACGTATTTCTAAAGAAATGCTAATTAACAATTGTACATTAATAATTTAGATGACTTCCACAATTGATACAGAGTATTTTATCTCCATTGGGCTGTTTTGAACTTCAGAAGATTCTTTTCAGAAAGCAAATTAATGTGCTAGGATTTTAAATGCAGCTGAGGGCAAGGTCAATGAACCCAGACCTTCTCTGATACCCTTAAAAATGTTCTTTCTCTTTTAGTCCCAAGGTAGAGCAGTTAAAAATTAATCCCTAATTTTGAAACAATGGCTGCAGAATTACAGTGTAAGACGAATTCATATTCTTGTCAAGTTCCTTAACTGAAAGTTATAACATAGATTTGAATGAATCGGTCCCAGAGTATTTGAATGGAGATAATTTGTAGAAACAAACAAATCTGAGACCTCCTTTACCAGCCCTTCCTCTCATGATTGACAACAGTGACATTAACAGAAAACTAGAGCAACTCAATACAACTCTATTCTTCAGAAATGAGACTGTTTAATTCCACAAGTTGGGTAATCTTCCGCTGAGGGTCCTGTTAGGCTAAAATTAAGGTGTTGTGTGAGTCTGTGACCTAATTTGAGTCCGAAGATCCTGTTCAAAACTCCCTGGCTGTTGCCAGAATTTAGCTTCTTGTAATAATATGACTGCAGCTGTAGCCCGTACAGGGCATCTGCCATTCCATGACACGGGATCCTCCCTACAAATAGCAGTTTGATCCTTCAAGGCCAACCAAAAAGGGGTCTCTGTTACTTGGAATTTTTATGACCTTTCTGTTACTGACAATAGAACTTATTTGTGACGGGCTCCAGTCGTTAGTTTAGGCTCACCCAAGACAAATTCCCTTTGGATAACTTAACTGATTGGGAAACACAATTACATCTGAGAAGTCATTAAACTTTGCCCTATGACATCACTTAATCATAGGTATTTTCTGTGGTATTTACATGTCCCACTGACACTCAAGGGGAGAGGATTGTACACTGAGGGGTAGAAATCGTGTGACCCTCTTAGAATTAAGGGTGTCAAAGAGAGGCATTTTGTCTCTTTCAGAGATACATCTCTGTTATTATTCCCACGTCCTCAGAGCATTTCCCTCATCATTATGTCATCCAAGTAGGATTGATGCACAAGAGAATTAATAATGTTATAATTTTAGAAAGCTTTCTTTCTAAAGAACCAAAAGCCCTGCCAAATTATGTCAAAATAAATGATGTATTGAAAAAGTCATGTTCTCAGTGTGATAGCTAGGAAAAGTTGTAGGCATTTGAGAAACTGAATGATAAAATATGAAATTAAAATGCTGACTTCTTGATGAACGCTTTCATTCTTGCTCTATAGGTTCAACTCATAGCAGTTGTTCCAAAGTAGAAGTGGACAGCTGAATCAAATATCCATGAAATTAGGCTTAAAATGCATATATTTTATGTATGCATTAAAGTTGTTATTTATATAACGTAAATTCTCTACTTATATTCAGACCTCCCTACTTTATTACTTTGTGCGTAAGCAATAGTGGTCTTTAAAAAAAAATTATGGTGAGAAAAAGGGTCCCAGCACCAGCCATGTGGGCACAGCATGGAGGGTATGATTTAAGCTTTAACCCTTGTAGATAGAATCTTATGCACAGGAAACAGAGCAGGAATGAAGATGCAAGATCTTAAATATCTCATGGGCAGCAACAAACAACAGCAGGAGTTGGAGGAACACTTGGAGAAGATCAAGTCCAATTGCAGCTGTAGTTTAAGAATGACAAGCTTACTTCACTTAGAATAGCGATGTCAAGTTCCATCCATGTTGCTGCAAATGGCATTACTTTATTCTTTTTTATGGATGAGTAGAATTCTACTCTGTGTGTGTGTATATACACATATATATATACACACAGCATATGATATCACTTATATGTGGAATTTAAGAAAAAGACACAAATTAAGTTGTTTACAAAACAGAAACAGACTCACAGACATGGAAAACAAAATGATCGATATCAGAGGGGAAAGCGATAAAGGGATAAAACTGGAGTTTGAGATTTGCAGATACACACTACTATATATAAACTAGATGAACAACACGGTCTTACTGTATAGCACAGGGGACTATATTCAATATCTTATGGTAACTTATAATAAAAAGAATATGCAAAGGAATATATGTATGTATGTGGATGACTGAAACATGATGCTGTCCACCAGAAATTGACACAACATTGTAAATTATATTTCAGCTAAAAGAAAAGTGAAAAAGAACCCAGGGACTAATCACTCAGGCAGCAGCCAGCTACAGTAACATCACCAGTGAGTTTGTGCTGTGCCTGTGAGTCTTGTGTCCCTAGGGCTAGATTTTTGTAGCCTGCCCCTGCCCAGCCCCTTCCCCATTTTTGGCCAAGACTAAGCCTGGGGAGGGCAAAAAAACAAAATAAAAAGCAAGGATATTCCAAATACAATAACTATGCTAAATATTAAATTTGATAGACATAATATTGCACTGTCAAATAATTTCAAGATTCTCTAAATGTTGCCTACTGGTGAGAGAGTTTGCAACAATGACAATAAACACAGTTTGTACAACAGACAAATTTTCTGTTCTCTTTTACTCCCTAGTGTTTTTGCTTTTCCCCACCTTGTTTAAGAAATAACTATAAAAGTCTGCCTCAATTACCTACCATTGCATGAAAACACCCATAAACTTACAGCATAAGACATCATTTATTTCACTCAGGAGATTTAAAGTTGGCAATCTAAGTTGGGCACAACCAGGTCATTATAGTTTGTTCACTTGCGGTTCACTCCTAGTTGTTTTGGAGGCCCTTCTGGGGTTTGGCTGACTGTCAGCTAGCAGGCTACAGCCTTCCTTCAAGTGATTTCTCAGCCTCTATCAGGCTAACTTGGGCTGTTTTTCCTAGCAGAGGCAGGAGTTGACAGAAGGGCAGAAATGGACATAACGTCTTGAGGCTAGGCTTGAAAAATGTTATCCTGTCACTTCTTCCTTATTTTATTTGCTAAGTTATTTCAAGGCCTAGCCCAGTTCAGGGCATGAGAAATAAACTCCACTTCTAAATGAGAGATGCTGACAAGTCACCTTGCAAAGGTGATGAATAGATATACAGAAGGTTGGGCCATTTTGACAGTTAACCTACAACAGTCTTCTGTATATACGCATGTATTTATATCACGTCATATACAAATACACAATGCACACCCCGAGCCCCCCGAAAATCTCCTCTATGATATCCGACTATAAGTGTAATAGCTTAAAACCTACATCAACTCCAGATTCAATTCGTCATTTAGAGACCTGTGAAATGAAAAGACAATGAAAAGATCTGCACCCCACTTAATAGTTTCAACAAAAAGAATGTTGAAATCATGAAGGATAACTTTGATTAACTCATATTTTTAAAATGGGGAAGACATGGAGATAAAATAGCAAGTCCACAGCAATTCTATAACATGGCAGGGAAAATGTTGCCAGGTGGCCACATGCTAAAGGTAGGGAATGTTTCCAGATTAATCCTAGCTTTAGTCCCTGGGGGGAGCTTTCTAGTCAGTTTTTCTGCAGTGATTTGCGTTCTTTGCCTGCCAACTCTTGACCCCACCTACTGAGATATTCTTTCTTTCCCACTATACCCTTTGGTTCCTGTGTTGATCACCTATGTTGGCAGAAGCTGAGTACATTTGTGGTCCTGCCTCGTGCGTATAGAAAATCAGTGGCAGGACAGAAAATCATGATATTTCATAAATAGGTCCAACAAAGATACAAAGGTTGAAAATTTCCAAATTTCTGGAGAAATTATGACATTCAAATTTAAAACTAAGCAAGATAGCCCCAGATAGAGAGATACCATCTCACTTAAAATATCGACACAACTAAAGCTAAATAAAACATAAGTGAACGAAATTTTTTGCTTCACATTAAATTATAAATCTAGTGTCAGCTTATATATAATATACACAACAAAGTAAAATTTATCTCAGGAATGTAAGGATTACTAAATATTAAGAAACTACTTGTTATAATTAACTACATTAATGGATCTAAGAAAAAAAATCATAGAATCATTAACATAGACTCTGAGAAGATGTTTAATACTATTAGACACAAACATCTAATACTATCAAAACTTTTTTATTTATACATATTTACATTTAGAAATTTTGGTAAATGTTGAGGAGAAGCACAGAGTTCCATACTACTATATCACCTGGGGATCAGAAAGACGATCAGAGGCTTTCTTGGGAATGTATATTTAAAGAAATATCTGCATAAGAAGCAGGCATTAGAAATGGAGTGTTTAGAGGAACCAGCACTCTGTCTATCAAGAATGGCGCGTGTGGATAGCCTTGAAAGAAAACAGGTGCCGAGTGTGCCAACTGAACTCAAAGAAAGTCAGTGTTGTGAAGTGGAGAAAGGGTTTGGGGAACTAGGCTAAGAGCAGACTAGACAAGACTTGTAGTTGGGGAAAGAATACATTGGCACTTTTCTGACGACAATTTAGTAGTGTGTCTTAAAAAGCCTTTTAAATATGCATATGTTTGACCAAAAAGACTCTTCTTAAGACTTATCCTAAGAAAAGCACTAAAGATAAAATATTTAAGTCTTAAATAAAGGATGTTCAACATGGTATTATTTATATATAATGCTAAAAGTAGAATCGGTAGTTAATCATGTTGTATCCACAAGCAAATTGTTTATAGCAATAAAGTGTTCTGCAAGAGACATTATTTATAAGGAAATGTGTTTTGCATTGGAGAATGGACACTTCTAAATCCTCAAAGTTTCTGATATTATTATATATTTAATTTTAGCTGATATTCAAAATGAGATCTTTACAATTTAAATCCAAGCACAATTGGCTAATGGAAACACATTTTTAAAAAACACAATATTACTTTCATTAATTTTGATTAATAATTTTCAGGAAATGCAAATGTACTATTATACTAGTTGTGTATTTATTAAGTTAGATGACTATTTTTAATTACAACAATAGAGCATGTAAACTCTTTAGATATGATCAATATTACTATTTTCAGAGTCCCATATATCATGTTTTTTAGTTTTCATGAAACATTTCAAGTTTATGAAAATTGACACAAATTCCTCATTAGAATGCTAAATCAGCAATTCATGACTAATTCCTTAAAAAACAGAATTTAACTTTTAACTATAATCAAGTAAATTGAAGCTATGTCACACAATTTTAAATGTTATTGTGCTCTTGTTTTTAACTTCAGTTTAATTAAGAATTACTCAAATGTACAATTCTTGTCAATTAGAGTCAGCAATATATGTAAACATTTTAAGCAAAATTTTATTCTCTTTTACATTTTTTAATCATCATTGCTGAATAGTAAAGTATCAAACTAAATAAAAATGCTCATCAATCATAAAGCAATTATAGGTAAACTATAACAATCCATTTCACTCTAGGATAACAAGTACATACAATTATTCTGTGGGCTATTAAGAGTAGGAGAAATTTAAGCAACTTTCTAGAAAATAAATAACAAGTTGAATGAGTCCTAAAAATCACTGTTTCATTCTTTTTTTCCTTCTGTTATGAAAATTATCTCAGGAGAAGTGAGATCTCATTATTAAATAAATTTTACATTTACCTCTGACATTAACAATAATGTTTCAGAATTACTTCATCTATGTTTCTATTTTTTTCTGCATAAATCTCCTGTGACTGTTGAATCTAATTAGATTAGGTTATAGAACAATTCAGCAATAAGCAATACTGTTTAAACAGGCATCTCATTTTTAAAATTGTCATGGATAACAAATTGTTAACAATCATTTTCATTACTGATAATTAAAATTTAGGGAAATGAATTTCAGAATATTATACAATTTATAGGAAAATCTCCAATTCTTAAGAAAACTTAAGACCAGAAACCTCTTCATGAAGACCTTTATAAATCAACCTCTTATGTTGTATCAATGAATAAACATCTGTCTCCCTTCCTCAATTTTGGAAAACAATGTATCACAGTAATAAATAATTTGGATACATGAAACTTCAAATGTTTACTAGCTACTTTACCAAAGGAATATAACACAATCTTCTTAGTTCTCATTTCCTCAAATAATAAAAAGAGAACAATTATATGAACACATATAATTATATAAATACATGAAGAGATATAAAAATACATACATTCATACATTCCTTTCAGTTATTGAAAGTTAGTGGGTACCCAATAAAGGATAACTGCCACTCTTATTATCATAACAGATACTGAATTAATTTCTGAAATACTTGAAAATCCCTATATTTTTAGTTACATATGTGAAATTATGTGTAATGTTTTCAGTGAGGATCATGGTTAATTAAGTTAAAGGTTTTTACGGAGTCAAACCTAACATAATTTCACAATAAAAGTGACAACTTAGAGATCATTTACTATATATACCCTTCTCATCTTACAGATGAGCAAACTGTCTCAAGGAAGATCAAATGATTTGCCAAATGTTAATTGACCAAAATGAAAATACAAGTACATGCATTAATAATCTGATCTGTTTTCTCTAAAGCCAATTTTTCAGATAATAAGAATATTATATTAGTTAGATGACCCATGACAATGTGCAAATGCATTTTTCATGATAGATAATTTTTTTATTTTTTAATTCATTTAAAATTCATTTAATTTTTATCGAGGTATAGTTGATGTTTTTAATATTATATAAATTTCAGATGTACAACACAGTGATTCACAATTTTAAAAGGCTATTGCCATTTATAATTATTGTAAAATATTGGCTGTACCCCTGTGCTGTACTAAATATCTTCAAAGCTTATTTATTTTATATATAGTAGTTTTTACCTCTTAATCCTCTACCCCTATCTTGCCCTTCCCTTTCCCTCTCCCCAGTAATAATCTCTAGCTTGTTCTCTATATCTGTGAGTCTATTCTTGTTTTATTACTTTTATTTCTTTGTTATATAAATATGTATTTTTTAAATTCTACATATAAGTAGTAGCATACGGTATTTGTCTTTCTCTATCTGACTTATTTCACTTAGCATAATACCCTCCAAGTCCATCCATGTTGTTGCAAATTGCAAAACTGTATTCTTTTTATGGCTGAGTAGTATTCCATTGTGTGTGTGTGCGCGTATGTGTGTAACATCTTCTTTATCCATTCATCTGTTTATGGACAGATGTTGCTTCTATATCTTGATAATTGTAAATAATGCTCCTATGAAGATTGGGGTGCTTGTATATTTTCAAATTAGGGTTTTTGATTTTTTCAGATAAATAGTAGCGGATTTGCTGCATAATAGGTTGGTTCTATTTTTAGTATTTTGAAGAACCTCCATACTATTTCCCACAGTGGCTGCATGAAGTTACATTGCCACCAACAGTGTAGGAGGATTTCCTTTCCTCCACATCCTCGCCAACATTTGTTATTTGTATTCTGTTTGCTGATGCCATTTTGACAGGTTTGAGGTGATCTCTCCTCGTGGTTTTAATTTGCATTTCTCTGATGGTTAATGATGTTGAGTATCTTTCCATGTGCCTGTTATTTTCTTATTTTATAAATAATGAGGAATAATCTGTGGGGCTTAGGTAGACCTCTGGCTTATTTATAAAATGAAAAGGCTCTCTAAGTATGTAGCAGGATATTATGAAGCTCTTACACAGACTATTTAAATTATTAGCCATGGGGTAAAGTAATGTACAGTGGATATTTTGACTAACACATAGTTTAATTAGTATCAATATAATTACCTTATCTTAAAATAATGATATTTTGAGAAGAAAAACTCTGATTCAATGAGGGTTTTTTTTGGAAATTAATATGAAAATCTCCTGCAGGCACACATAAAGAAACTAAAAGTACTGGCAAACATCTTTTACTATCCACTATTATGTAAGTTTCTTACAAACAAAATGATCTTATTTTCTGATAGCATTAACTTTTGTCAAGTTTATTAATTGGGGTGACTATAGCATGAACACAACAGTGTAACAGTTTGCTAAAATTTCCATAAATCATATTGCATTATACTCTGTGAGACTATAAACCAGAAATTTATCATTTTTTATCAGTGTTGTGCAGTACTGCTATTTTGTTAATTTTTAACTAGACATGTCAATTTATTCTAAATGAAAGTAAAAAAAAAAGTCCTTTAAGTTATAGTACAGACTTTGATATAGATATAGACATTTCAAAGTTGTTTGCACACTGAAATTAGCTCAAAGTGTGCTTTCCTTTCCATTTTTTACTAACAAATTTGTAATGAAAGGAGTGTGAGGAAACAAATTTGATAAAGAGAAAAAGCAGCATTAAAATAAAGCCCCCAGTGTTGCCCTCTTACTGTACCCTTCATATCTATGTTTGCCTGTTCATGCCTCACCCCCTCCTTTGGCTATGACCATCAGTGGAAGGCAATAAGTTGGATGGGGATTCATGAGCTATTTAGGAAAATGTTGCAAAGACTGAATTAGCAAAAGGTGGCATTTTGCCTTATTGTGGATTTGGATACATGATGGACAATTGGAAATTTTCCGTAAGCACCTTGAAATCTCTAGTTTATTTGTTGCCAGAAGGGATTAAGCCTTCTGATTAAGCCTAATTTGTATGCTTGGGAAGCTTGCAGTTTCAATGTTTAGAGGAAAAATAGACAGATCTCTTTCCTGAGGACCTGGGAGAAATATTTTTAGCCTTCCAATAAGAATTATGATCCCCAAAAAGGATTATAAAGAATTGTTTCCCTAATGAATCTCTGATACAAATGAAAGCATATCTTGAAAAGAGTGTATAATGTCCTACTTGCCATAAAGAAGAGTAGGCATTTCCATTTTAAAATAATATCTAGCCCCTGATACAACTTCTCAGATTTCCTCAAATTCATAGTAAATATCTATGGGAAAACACACACGCGCACACACACACAAAACCAGAAACAAAAACACTAAAGAACAAAGACAATGAGAAGTGAAAGAAGACTTATTGCTAAAATTAGTGGTTGACTTTCCAGTAACTGCAAAGCTGATAGAAGGAAATTGAAAGTGCTTAGTTACTACAAACCAATTAAATCTGCTGTCCTAAAGAAGAAAAACATACACAGGAAACCCTTCCTTTCTTCTCTCATCTTCTCATTTTATTGTTTATTCTTCCATCTAGTGTTAGCCCCCCACAGAAAACTTTATAAATTGAACTAAATTAAATTGTATTTCACTGTGGTAAGAATACTTCACATGAGCTCTATCCTGTTAAATTTTAAATTTGTTCAAGATACTGCTGACAGTAAGCACATAGAGACTACACTAGAGATTATTCATCTTGCTAACTACAATCACATGTCTGCCTGTTAGTAATTTGTCAAGTTAGAGTTAGGTGCCAGGGTTTAGGAATAGTTGACTCTATGCTATCCTGAATAAGAGTGAGAAGAAAGGAGTGTCACTGCAGAATTCACACGCATTGAGAAATGTAGTGTTTCTTTTACGGTTTTGCTCTTTTGATTTGTAATATCAGAAAAATCAAGCAGTAAAAATAAAGGGTTTTCTCAAATTAAATGAGCATCTAATAGGCCAGGACAGTTGACTTGTCAAGACGTTTATGCAACCTCATGAATGCCTCTTTATTCCATCCACTTCGTCCCATTTACTTTGTGACTGTTGTAAAATAAAACAATAGTCTCCTAATTGCTCCTTTGTCTGTCATCTTTCTCTTGCTGTTTCACTTGACACACTGGGAAAAAAAAGTGCTCTTGCTAACACTTACATATTAATATGTCATCCCCTTTATTAAAACTTTCAAATTGTGACTTATCTTTTTGGATAGCCAAAACTTCCTAATAGTATTCATAAGGTTCCTATATTATATAGATCATTTTTTATCATTTCAGCCTCATTTCCTGCTGAAGCCAGATAACACTAAGGTTAGTGTGGTAGACAGAATAATGGTCTTCCAACGATAGTCACATCCTGATTCTCAAAATCTGTGGATCTGTTAATCCAGATGGAAAAGAGACTACGCAGATGTGATTAAGGGCTTTGAGATGGAGAGATTATCCTGAATTGTCTGGGTAAACCCAATAAAATCACGAGGGGCTTTATAAGAAAAACTATAAGATAATTTGTAGGCTTTTTCAGCACTATGGTTGTGGTTTGTAACAGCATCAACAGGAAACTAATATAGTTGGTAAATGCAAATAAATCAAAAGAAGGAAGTAAATCAAATCTATGCAAAAATGAAGCAGGAGATTAGGTAGAGAAACCGTGAGACAAAGTGTTGTGAACACTGGGGAAAAAAATAGACAAAACCTAAATAAATGAATAGATGCCTCCTGTATGCAAATTGGAAGAGACAAAGATTGTAAGATTTAAAATCTTACCAAACTAGCACATGTTTAACATCACTCCAATCAAAATCTCAAAAGATATTTTTATGAATTGACAAAATGGTCCTAAAATGTATATGGAAATGCAAAATATCTACATGAACTTGAAAAAAGAGTATTTATACTGCCACATTCTAGGACTTACTATAAAATAACAATAATTGAGATAGAAGCATTGAAATGGAAGTGTTGGAATAGAGCAATATGGAGAGAGAAACACATTATGTGCTCACTTGATTGTCAACAGAGATACCCAGGCAATTCAATGGACAAAAGAATGTCTTTTCTCTAGATTGTTTTGGAACAACTGAATATCCTTATTGAAAGAAAACATAAACATCAACTCTACCTCATAACACACTCAAAAATTAATTTTAAAATGTGAAAGTTGAAACCATAATGCATCTAGAGCAAAAAGAAAGAGACAAAAGTCCAGTTTATAATTTTGTTGCCTTTAGGATTAATAATATGGTATGTCCATGAAAATGTTGCCTTCCTCAAAGTTGCAAAGACATGAAGATTTTCTTTAGAAATATTGTGGTTCACAGTTTTAGGTTTATATCTACGATCCACATCAGTTTCTCTGTGTACCTGATTCAACTGAGACAGTGGTTGAATTTTTACGTTTTATGAGTACCCAGTGATTTTGACTTTACATTATAACCCCATTTCTCTGCAATCCATTCCATGCCTCATGGACACTCTCCTCACCCTACTTGGGCTCTGTGTCTCCATAGTGGGAAATCTTCCTTATACTAATCAGACGCTAATATTTCACAACAGACCACAACCACCCTCTCCCTGGAGAGCTTCACGATTCAGCTTTGGCTCTGACAACCCTCCTAAAGGCATCATATCTCCCTTTCACACCACCTCAGTGGACACCCGCAAGTTACGCTCAACATTATGAATTTTGCCTTACTTCTTTGAGAAGAAGTGAAGTAAGGACAATTTGACAGTTTGATGCTATTTTGAATGAGTTCTTTTGGTACTTTTATTTTCCAATTGCTTATAGTTAGAATGCAGAAATACAGTCTTTTTTTTTTATTTAACTAATTTCCTGTTTGCAAAATGTATTGATTCAATCTGGAGTTTTTGTAGATTCTATAGATTTTTCTACATAAATTATCCAGTCATCTATGAGCTACCTATATGTAGTTTTATATTTCATTTGCAATATCAGTGTTACATGTTAAAATGATTTAACTATCACACCAATATTTAAAAAATTTTATCACATGAAATTTATATATTGATTAAACAGTATAATCATAAAAAATACTTAATAACGTAAAACCTAAAACAAAATTGAAATGTGTCTAAATTAATAATAGTATTATATTTACAGTTTATTTTTAATTTAAGTTTGTAACATTATATTCTACCAATTAGCAAAAAACACTTTAGAGGTAGAATATTAATTGCTTCATTTTATAAACATTTGTTGAGCATCATATGTCTTGCCACAAATGATTAACCTCAGATTTAGAAGAGAATTTGTTACCTAATTGCTACTTGTACTGAATGTTTTTTTTTTGTTAATAGGAGAACATACTTTTAAAGTGATGTATGTGCATTCAGGCGTATGGCTAATTATATCAACAGATATTAGTATAATAAGCTTTTATATGAATACATGTGTAAATATAGAAAGCTATGTATTTATTTTGACAGGGTACAAAGTATATTAAGTACATATATATATTATACACATATGTGTATATATATTCAAATATGTATGAAGTGATACACATGATTAGATTTTTACAAATATTTTAAATTTTAATAAAATACTATCTTTAAAGGAATTGCACCTCTTTACTAAGAAAATACAAGAAAAGGACAACAAATTATACAACAAATACTGCATAATCTCATATGTGGTATCTAGAGTAGCTCAAAAACATAGAAATAGACACTGGTGGGTACCAAGGGCTGGAGGGGTCAGGGTATAGGAAGGTTTGGTTAAGGAGAAAAAAATTTCAATTATGAAAGATGACTAAGTTCTGGAGCTCAAATACACAAAACTTTTTCCATAGTTAACAGCACCGTATTGTATATTTAAATTTGCTGGCAGGTAGAGCTTAATTGTTCTCACCATAAAGAGGAAGGAAGGAAGGAAGGAAGAAGGAAAGAAGGAAAGAAGGAAGGAAGGAAGGAAGGGAAAGAAAGAAAAAGAAAATGGTAACTATGTGAGGTGACATGTTTACTTTTATTTTCTTAGTCATAATGGTTATTTCACAATGTAAATGTGTAGCAAATCATGCAGTTACACATTTATATATAATTTTTATCAATTCTACTTTAATAAGGCTGAGGAGAAAAAAAAAGAAGTAAAACAATTTAACGTATCTGAAACACAATGGGTTTTTTTTAATTCCCAGGAAAAAAAAAGAACTACTGGCCAAATTAAAAAGCCCCTTGTTCTGTATCACCTGTCTTTGTTACCAGAGTAAATTTTATATAATTAAGAAATAAAAATAATATGAATGATAATCACTAGGAGAACCTACAGAAGGGAAAAGAATCCTCTGTATTTATTCCAAAATTTTCGAGTTATAACTAAAAGACATAAAATCATAACTAAATATTACTGATCCCCATAATAAAATTATTAATAAAATCCCTCCCCCCAAATCCCTATATAACACCATGCAGTAGTAACATTTTATGTTTACAAATACGCTGGTGGGGAAAACTACATTTAAGATGTTATATTTTCATTGGAAGTTTGGGTCTATATGGTATTAATAGGTCTGTTAACATAAGAAAATCAGATTATATAATTTAACACATTAATAAATTGAAGGAAGAAATAATATTATTTATTTTGTTTAGTTCCAGGAAAAAAATTACAATTTAGAGTAATTCAAAATTTTCTGAAGTAGAAGAAGATTTTGCAATTCAGGAATTAAAAAAAAAACTTATCTTGATAAAATACATATACAAAGAGTAGAAAAAAAAATTCCCTGAAGCAAAACAAATATCAGACAAAATTATCAAATGTTGAAAGCATTTTCTTAATATCAAGAGCAAGCCCAGGGCACACAATATGGCCACTTTTCCCCAAGGGAATAAATTAATTATTTGGATATCATATTACATGTTGAGAAATATGCATGCAACCAAGCCACAGAAAAATTATTAAAGAAATTTTGCTGAATGCAAAATGTTTTGCAAGACCTATTGTGTTTATTCACAAGAAATGACTACTCACATGGGTGATTTTTTAAATTATCATTTATACTTACTAATAAAAAAAACACACAAGTAAATCCATAACATGATTTGTTAATAAATTATAGAAATTTATTTCAAAGATTATATTAATATAGTATATAATAATATATAAGTATTTCATAAAATGATATTGATTATAATGATATTAACATTATTAATAATATAATTAATAATTATGAATTATTTCACGTTATACATTTATATCATAAAGTGAAATAAAATGAAAAATGGTGATTTTCTTATTCATAAATCAATTAATTAAAAGACCACATATGTATGTTTACATATACACATATACAAACACACATCTATTCACAGCTTGGGGGACTGAGCATTGTTTATAACATTCCATCTAAATTTGCCTATAGATTTCATGCAATCCTAATTAGGCTTTTTTCCAAAGAAGACATACAGATGGTCAACAGACAGATAAACTGACGCTCAACATCGCTAATCATCAGGGAAATGCAAAATAAAACCATATAGAGATATTATTCTACACCTTTTAGAATGGCTATCATCAAAAAGACCACAAATAACAAATGAGGCTGTGGAGAAAAGGTAACTTTAGTACACTGACTGTAAGAATGTAAATTGGTACAGCCACTATGGAAAACAGTATGAAGTTTCCTCAGAAAACTAAAAACGGAAATACCATATGATCTATCAATTCCACGACTGGATATTTATTCAAATACAGTAAAAACACTAATTCAAAAAGATACGTATGCTGCAATGTTCATAGCATCATTAATTACAACAGCCACGCTATGGAAGCAACCTTAAGTGTCTATCTGGATATGAATGGTTAAAGGTGTGGTATATATATTTCTCAGCCATAAAGGGTGGTATCTTTTGCAGATGACATTGATGACATCTCACCATCTTCCGCTGGCCCACCTTTGTGTCTATGCCTAGGAAAAATCTCTAGTTGCAATAGCATTTCTGGTCCACCCAATGATGAAGTGCAAGGATTTAACATTCCAGGAGTGACCTTTAGCCAGTTAGGTTCAACAGTGGGTGAATCCTAGTTCCATCTTCTTTTTTCAGTTAAAAAAGTAAAATTATAGCTCATACTCAACATAAATTATAGTTCATGCTTTAATATGGATTATAGTCAATTATCCCATATGTACATGGGCATTTATAAAAAATGTATCAGAGAATTCATGTGCGGTTATAAAAGGAGTTGCATAATTGTGTGCATGGCTACACATACACACACAAAAAACAGTATTTGGGTTTTTTAAAGGTACTTTATTTTTAGTTATACATTTCATATTCATACAAAAATCATATAACTATTATTATAATATGACTGAACTAGTGATGACTGCAAACTCAGTGGAATATAAATAGTATTTGTGTACATATGAAATGAGATACAAAAATACATTAAAATCCAATTTTCAGTGTCTGATATCATTTTATACTTACTGTAATATTAGTGGTTATATTTATTCAGACCCAGATTTACCAGCAATTATAAACTGTTCAATGCAAATCTCTCAACATGCCCTAAGGGATGCATTGATTTATATCTATTAAAATTTTAAGGAATCACAGATCACTTATTTAAGGTTTCTAGCAAAGTCTGTAACAAATCCACTGTATTATTACGTAGTGTATCATTAATTAGGTATCCCTTTACACATAATGTAAAAGTTGCTATAGAGTGTTAAAAATTACATTATTTTTCTTGTTTAACTTGCTATTTGGGATAGAAAAGAGCACATATTCATGGATTGTAATATTCCATCTTCTCACATATGATGGTTCACAAACAGAAACAAAAGAATTTGGAAGTGAGTATAAAGAAGGGCCGAAGAGGAATTACTCATTATAAAATCACCTAAGAAAGAGAAACATTGTGTAATTATAGAAGCACACATCTTTAGTATATAGTGACAGTTTCCAATTGTGGTTATATAGTTAACAAATAAAGAAACAGAAATTTGTTTATTTGAATATTTAATGATTCAAAATATGGGGAAGTCTAGAAGACTATAAAAGTATCACTTCCTCCATAATATTTCTTCCTCACATAAACTCCTGAAAGAAAATGTATGATGGTCTCCTTTCTCATATGAGGAAATAGTGACTCACGAAGAATGAGGTAGAACATTTTTTTAAAGTTATCTTAGAAGTTGGAAAAGACATTTAAGAAATAATAAAAGACAATTTCAGCTGCACATAGGTAATCTTGTATATACTTTTAAACGATTTTTTGATAGTAATATTTGCCATAAAACACATGTTGCAAAGCCAAGCAGATAAACCTAATTTGGGAGGAATCATTAAGAAACACCTGTTTTAAGAACTATTCATCCCTAAGGGATTTTAGTCTATGCTTTTATTCCACAGGAATCTTAACCTGGAATTAGGGTAGTGGACTAAGAAAAAGGATCTGGAAAATCTGGTCATTTCTCTTTCTTTTGAGTCTATTATCTTGATTAATAGGCATCTTTCCCTTTTTAAGTGCCTGATATTTAAAACTTCTTACTTTGGTTAAACTACTTTGGAAAGATAAGGAGAATTGAAATAGGTTGTAAATTATTAAACTCGTACTACAGATGTCCTTCTTCAACAGAGGATATTTAATAATCCTCAGGTCAAGAGGTAGTAAGTAGCAGAGCTGAAGTTCAGAGTTCTATCTGAATGCAAATTTCTTGATTTTTTTCTCACTACATGGACTATGACTGGTGTTTAGCTTTTTAAAATGTAGTGTTTTCTCACAAAATCTAACAATATTTTTTTAAGAAAACTTAATCATTGAGCAGTGTTAAGTTTGTCCCTCAGGGAAAGTAAGTAAATTATTTTAAACCCTCATATTTTTCATTGAGATTCAAAAGCCATGCCATACCACCCCCCCAAAAAAAGCAAAAAACAAACAAACAAACAAACAGAGAAAAACTAAGCTTAAGGGACAATTCAGGCAACACCACTTAACTGTTTTACAGTTTTTCTTCGAAACTCAACAGACGATAGTGGACCAGTGGACCAAAAAAGACAAATTTGCCTGGATAAATGTGCACATTGAAGCCTAAAACTAAAGCAAGCTTCTTGAATTTTTCTGTTTCTAACTCAAATATCATTTTTAAAATATTATTACATTGACTAAGAATTGTGAGTTCAAGAAAAAAGTATGATAGAGAGGTGTGGAGTTTAGGAGAAGCTTCAAATGTATTATTTGTGTTTTCTCAGGTAAGTTGCATGACTTCTCTGGTCTTCAGTTTTTTTATTTGTGCAGTGAGGATGCTAGAGAAATTGGAAGACATTGAACATTAAAAAAATCACTTGGAAGATTATCCAAAGAATAAAATTTTCTTGAGATCTATTTTTGTTATGATTTTCATCATATATGTTAGTAAATACAGTTTTCCCCTGGCTTATGACAGAGTTGGTCTAAATCTTCTACACTGTGCTTCTAGAAAATAGAAGAAGGCAACCATAGGCACTTTTCCGGGCACACACAGAATGAAGAACAAAGAATGTTTCTGATCTTATCAAAATATATACACCACTGTTACGACTTTCTTAAATTAACATCTTGTTGTTATATTTTTAATTGAGGTATAGTTGATGTACAAATATAAAAATCTCAAGTGTACAACATAGTGATTCACAATTTTTATAGATTTTACTCCA
The DNA here is from genome assembly GCF_009834535.1 of Camelus ferus. NCBI lineage: Eukaryota > Metazoa > Chordata > Mammalia > Artiodactyla > Camelidae > Camelus > Camelus ferus. The sequence goes on from NC_045703.1 coordinate 12,156,621, forward strand.
TTTATAGTAATTAAATATTGGCTATAGTCCCTGCACTGTACACTATACACTAGTAACTTATTTTATACGTAGTAGTTTACACCCCTGAGTCCCCAGTTCCTCCATAGCCTCTCTCCCTTTTCTCTCATCCTGGTAACCACTGGTTTGTTCTCTATATTTGTGAGTCTGTTTCTTTTTTGTTACGTGCACTAGTTTTTGTTAATTGGAACACAGGGCATTGCATGGTGAGCAATTGTTCAACCAAAGACCACAGAAGAAACTGAAATAGAGAAAAGAATAAGAAATTCATTGTCCACAGGTCCTGGATAAGGTATGTGGCTTCCAGAGGCCTCAAGGAGCCATATGCCTTAAGAAGCTACATGAGGAGGTCAAGGCGGATTGTAGAAAGAAAGAGAAACAGGACCTGGGGCACATGTTTTTGTTAGGGACCATTGATGGAGTACTTTGGGGTTCCCAGTGTAAGACCTAATAAGTCAACCCAAATCAAAAAGCTGGCCCTATGAGAAACCAGGGCCTAGTCACTGTTTTTCCAAGCAATCCCTTTAAATTCCCAAATGCAAGCCCTTCAACCTATAGGGTGTTGATGGTTAAAAAAAAAAAAAAATCGAAGGTGTGCAAATCCATGCTGACCTAACCATTAAGACCGTTCACCTCAAATGGCTTCCATGGTGGTGGCTGTCCGGTCATGGCTCTCTCTTTCTTTGTTAAATAGGTATGAATTCGCTGATGGGACTCCGTGCTAAATGGGGCAAGACCAAGTTCTTGGCCTTCCTGCTGGGACTTGACAATAGACGCTAGTGACTCGTCCTCCTCTGGTCAAAGCCTCCTAGTAAATTCCCACTAGTACTATTTAAATAGGCACTGAAGGCCTACTCCTGTCAGTAAAGACATTCTTGGGACAGGAGTCACTAAGCCCACAGAATCCCCTTTCAATAGTGCCATGTGGGGCTTAAGCCAGACACTAACTAAGGTTATTTCTCCATTGACTATGGAAACCTCAAAGCTCAGATTTCCCTATTAAGGCTCCAATGACTAAAATTTTAGAATTGATTGAGGACACACAACTGGCCCAAGGAGTCTTCAAGGTCACTGACTTAGCTAATGCGTCCTATTCTTTTCTCATCATGGAGTAACCTCAGGCCCAGTTGCTTCCACTTTTGAAGGGGCTTAGTATACGTTTACATAGTTCACAGTGGGATGTTTAAACAACTCTGCAAGAGCACATAACCCCTGCTGCCAGGATGTAAATACTTTACCATCAGGAAATTGCCCTTTTTTGTGTGTTGTATTGATGGAATGTTGCTGAGAGATCTCTCTGAGGAAGCAGTACAGGCATATTTACACACTTTCACACCCACACCGCACGGCCAGGCAACTGTCATTTGCAAGATCTAAGGTCGAGCCTATCACCTACTAGGAGACTACCCCAGCCATCAGACACCAATTTTTCACTGTTAAATCACTCACTACACTCAGACAGGCAGAACATGTACTAGGACTTTTCATGTTCTGAAGGAAAAGCATCCTTCATCTCTCGCTAATTTATCACCCATCAAATCACATGCACGACTGCCGCCTTCCACTGGGGCAACACCCAACAGTGCACATCAGAAGCTACCCAATAGGAAGTCCTAAAAGACTTACCTTTAGTCTCACCTGGCTCTGTATTCTAAATCGAGCCCTTGGCCACACCTGACTATACCTCCCTGGAGTCTCTGGACCAAACGTGAGTCTACCTGGCTTCTTATTTGATTCTAAAGTAAGTTCTTACCCTAATCGATACCTACATGGGACTCCTTCTGGAAACTCCCACGTGGAATTCTACTTCAATACAGGAAATCTCTTTCCTTATTAAACTTATTCTGTTTCCTTTGATCACCAGACATTATTGATGTTTTTAAAAAATTAAAGTATAGTTCATTTACAATATTGTGTTACTTTCTGGTGAACAACATAGTGAATCAGTTATGTGTATCTACATTATCTATATATCTATATCTATATATACTTTTTATATTCTTTTTCATTATAAGTTATTACAAGCTTTTGAATATAGTTCCCTGTGCTGCACAGTAGGACCTTGTTGTTTATCAATTCCACATATAGTAGTTTGTATCTACTAATCCCATACTCCTAATTTATCCCTCCCCCTTTTTTCCCTCTTATAGCTATAAGTTTGTTTTCTATGGCTATGAATCTGTTTCTGTTTTCTAAAAAAGTTTATTTATGTCAATTTTTTATATTTCTCACATAGTTGGTATCATAAGATATTTGTCTTTGTCTGATTTACTTCACTTAAATGATAATCTCTAAGACCATCCATGTTGCTGCAAATGGCATTATTGTTTTCTTTTTTTTTTTTGTAACTAATATTCCATTGTCAAGATTGTCTTGACTATTTAGGGTCATTTGTTACTCCATACACATTTTAGAAATTTTTACTAACTTTGTGAAAATTCCATTGTTATTTTGATAGGCATTGCATAGAACCTGTAAATTACCTTTGGTAGTATGCCCATTTTAACAATATTGATTCTTTTACTCCATAAGCACAATATATCTTTCCATTTGCTGTGCCATCTTCCATTTATTTCATCAGTGTTTCATAGTTTTTCAAGTACAGGTCTTTTACTTTCTTGGTTAGATTTATTCCTATGTGTTTATTCTCTTTAATGCAATTATACATGAGACTGTTTTCTTAATTTCTCTTTCTGATATTTCCTTGTTAGTGTATAGAAATGCAACAGATTTCTGCATATTAATCTTGTATCCTATAACTTTGCTGAATTCATTTATTAGTTGTAATAGATTTTTGATGGCATTTTTAGGATTTTCTATATATAGTATTATGTCACCTACAGATAGTGACAGCATTACTTCTTCTTTTCCAATTTGGAGTATTTTTTATTTCTTTTTCTTGTCCCATTGCTGTGGCTAGGACTTCTATGCTATGTTGTATAAAAGTGGCAAGAGTGGGCCAGCTTGTATTATGCCTGATATTAGAGGAAATGTTTTTCGCTTTTCACTGTTGAGTATGATGTTGTCTGCAGGTTTCCTATATGTGTCCTTTACTGTATTGAAGTATGTTCCCTCTACATCTACTTTCTTAGTGTTTCTATCGTAAGTTGATGTTGAAATCGTCAAAAGCTTTTTCTGCATTTATCAGATCATCTTATGATTTTTAGTCTTCATTTTGTTAATGTGGCATATCACATTGATTCATTTGTGTATACTGAACTTTCCTTGCATTCCCTAGGATAAATTCCACTTCATCATGTTGTATCATTCTTTACTAATTGTTGAATTAAATTTGCTAATATTTTGTTGAGGATTTTTTATCTTTTATCATCAGTGGTATTGGTCTGTATTTTTCTTCTTGGGGGATGTAATTTTCTGGTTTTGGTATCAGGATGATGCTGATCTTGTAGAATGAGTTCAGAAGCATTTTTTACTCTTAATTTTTTCAGAATAATTTGAGAAGGATAGTTGTTAACTTTTCCTTAAATGTTGGTAGAAGTCTGCTGTGAAGCCCTGTGGTCCAGGGCTTTTTCTCATAAGGGTTTGTTTAGTACTGATTTAATTTTATTGCTGGTAACTGGTCTGTTCATATTTTCTATTTCTTCCTGATGTAGTCATGGGAGATTGTACATTTCTAGGAGTCCACCCACGTATTAGGTTGTCCGTTTTATTGACATATATTGTTTGTAGTGATCTCTTAGGATTGTTTTTAATTCTGGTGTGTTCCACTGATTGATGCTAGAGTCATCAACTGACTTGCTTGGTGCCTGAGTCAGCAGGTAGACAGGCCTGGGTCCACAAGGGATAGCTTTGGTCCCAGAGCTTATGTTCTTCTGGGTGGGAATGACACAGGGGCAGCTCAGTAGCCTGTGGTGCTGGGGCCAGCAAGGAGGCTGAGTCTGTGGGTGCTGGCATGGAGCCCAGGTGAGTGGGACCTGGCCTGGAGCCAGAGGCTCAAGATGCTGTCCTGGTACTAAATTTCACCTGGGCAGACCAGTTGTGGTTCATGGTAAAGTTGGGTGCTCACTTCAATCTTTTTACCCCACACAGAGAGTATCTCTCTTGGTGCTACCCTTCCCTGGACGGGGAGACAGATGACACAGGTAATGTGAAACTCTCCTTCCTACCCTCTTCAATGCGTACGTTCTCGTATCCATACTCTAACTAGTTGCTGTAATCACTCACCTCGGTCCCTTAGCTTCTGTGAAGAGATTTTCTTTTGTGGACAGTTGTTCAAACTGATGTTTCTACAAAGGGACAAGTGCTGAAATCTCCTATTCTGCCATCTTTCTGACTTCATTTCTCACTGTGTTTGTTTTAAATTTCCTGTTAGAAAATTCCAGTTTCTGTGTCATATCTGAATTTGTACTGATCTATAATAATAATTGCCTTTTTTTCTCGAGATTGTGGCAATTTTTTTCTTTCCTTTTCATATGCTTCTTAATATTTTCTGTATTCCTGGACATATTTGTGTAGAACAGTAGAGACTGAGGTGAATAGATTTTTTTTTTTTTTTTTTTGCTTGAAAATGAGCGCATTTTTCCTTTGGCAAGAACTTTCTTGCGAGGGTTACTATTACTCTGGGTTAGGAAGTGGACTAAGCTTAAGATCTATTGTTGCTGTGTTAGCCGTAGTGCAGCAAAGTTTTCAAATTCTTGTAGAGATACTTTGTGCCTAAGGTGGACTGAGGCTTATTGGTCAATTTCTGTTGAATTCCAAGTTTTAGGGATTTCCTTTTTGTGTGCTTCAGAGTCAGTCCCTTTGCATATGCCTGTTCCCCTCCTCTTCCTCTCTCATCAGTATTACACTGTTACTTGTTATTAGGCGTGCCTTAGTAAGTGCAGTCACTTATTTTGGTTCAGTCCTAGACCTGTATCCTGTATCTGGAACTCAGAGGTATGCCCTCCTCAGTGTGTCTGCCCCCTCCCTGGTTACAGTTATGGGCTCAGTGGGTAATACACTCATTTTCCAAGAATAGATTTTTATAGCCCTTCTTTTTCCTTCCACTTTTTGCAACAAATGTTTAACAAATGTTTAAGGTCACTAGAGCTGTTGCATGTCCTATGGCAGATCAAAGCTTTTATGTCAGAGTGGAGATTGCAGAGAAGAATTTAGGTAGTGCCCATCCTTCATGGGTGCTGCTCTCCTCACAGGTCTGCACCATAACAGACACTACTTAGGGCTCTCTTAGATCCTTCCACTGAAGATTTCTGGAGAAAGAGCCTGCGAGATGATGCAGACTCCTCCAACTGTCACAGTGCCCCACCAGTCCACACTCAGCCTTCACCAGTTTGTTGACTATTCTCGCTAAATTGTTCCTCCTGGTGTCAGTTTCACATTCCCAGAAAAGTGTAAGATCTTGGCTCCTCTCTCCCTGGAAGCACTGTCTCTCCTTAGATGCAGGGACCATTACTCACTCTGTGACCATAGAATTCTAATGCATTTGGAAAAAAACATGTCAAGTTGAAGACAGTCAAACTCTTTTTAATTGTAATTAAAGGAGACTGCTTATAGCTCTCTGTATCATGAGGTGGAAGTCAGAGACTTAATAAGCCTTTGCTTTTTTATTAAACATTGCACAAATATTAGCCACTGACCAGACAGTGGAGTTAACAGGCCAAAACAGTGCTCATTGGCATTTAATAAGTCAAGGCTTACACAACATGAAAGACCTTTATGTTTGTAAGTAAAATAATGTTTGTGTAATTAAAAACTAGCAATCTAGGTTATTAAAATATGATTCATATTCTGCAATTTTCAATTTGGGGCATCTTTTAATTTTAAAAATTATTAAAATAGGAAAGTTGAAAAAAATAAAGAAAATCTTACTGAGTTGAAACATATTCTACTCACTGAACAACAGGCCAATAAATTGGGTGATGAAGTATTGAGGCAAGGAATAATGACTTTATTCTTAAAGCCAGAGGACTGAGAAGATAGAAAGTGTCCTGGAGAACCATTTTACCGAAGTCAGAATTCAATATTCTTTTATACTAAAAAGGGGAAGGGGTGTGGTTGGCTGTTGAAAACTTCCTGGTGGCAGGATCCTTTGTTCTTACAGCTGTCAATGTAAGTCAGGACATGATGTGGAGGTGTTCCTGTAAATGTCCAACAAGACAAGTGCTATTCTATGTTCTGCAATTTTTTATCTTTATGTGAATGAGAAAGTGTTGTACCCTTAAAGGTCAGAGCCTTGATAATGGGCCATCCTATATATTTCAGGCTCTAGGCAACATTCTTTTACAAAGGGTGCAGAACCAGCATGACTACGCACAGGAAACAGCACAGAGTTAGAGCCAAAGGAACAGAGCTAATATGGAGTCAGATTTGTTCTTCCCTATTACAAAAATACAGAGACCCAAAGCTCAAGAACAAAGAGAAGAATTAGATATGCAGCACATCTAGCTGAGTTTGTCATTGCATTTTAGCATTTAATTGAATTCTGCACTTTCTGGAAGGCAAAGCAGAAATCTAGGCTTGTTATCGATCAAGTAATGTTCTGTTTGAATACCACTTCTGTGTTGTAATGGACACTTTCCCTTCTCTCGGGTTTCAGGTATATATTAGCAGTATGTTCATTTTGGGAATGAATGCCTCCTATATACTGGTAAAGGCATATATAGACCTAGAGGGAAATCCTTGCTAATTGCACAGAAGCAATTCCCTAATCCTACCTAAGGGAAGACCAACCTAATAAAAATGGCAACATATATAACTTAGATACGGTACTCCCTCAGAAAAGTATCTCACTCATGAAAGTAAGAGCTTTGAAACATCCTGCAGAATCTTTATTAAACAAGTACCTCACATTTCTGACAAACGTTACTGTCTGGTGTTACAAAGAGATCTCAAGGTGAAAAATTACTCTGATTTTTAAAAAAATTCTTTATAAAATATACATTTACTTTGTGTTTTATATATACATACATATTTTATGAATGTTGTATACATATTTAAGTAGTACAAACTAGATAATTTTCCAGTCTAATAGTAAAAGCATTTTGTATCTCGACTTTCTGACCTAAGTTTGTGTGTGCGTGTGAATGCATGTATGTGTGCATGTGTTCATATGTGCATACACATGTGTAGGCTCGGGTGTGTGTTTATCTTCCACAACAAAGCCAAAGTGATTTAAATACAAGTTTTACAAAGACCACAAGGTGCCACAAATAATTGTTTCTCCTTTAAAAGTTTCTTGACTCAAAGTACAGTGTCTTGGAAGTTGTGTGTGTGTGTGTGTGTGTGTTGGGTGATACTAGGTAAGATTTGGCTCCCCAAGCAGTACATGATTATAAAGAGCAAGAATAGTTAAGTAAGGAAGAAGGTTCACAAAAGAATAAGAAAGGAGTCAAATTTCATCTCTTGGCTGTGAGCAAAGAAAATCGGAAATTTTGACAAAAACACAAATAGGTTTAGGACACTAAATATACTGTGATTTGTACCTTCAAGAAGTTAAATTGTAATCATTTTAAATAAATTTTGTTAATCATTTATTTATTATTCTTCATAGCAAGTTGTTTTCATTGTGGTATAATTGAGATAACATGATATTAGCTTCAAGTGTACAACATAATTGATACAGGAAAAATGGAGGCCCCAAGAGGACAGCCATGTCCTAGGTCCCAGGTGAGCCCCTGGGATGTGACCCATCAAGTCAGGGTCTTCGGCTTCCCACAGGAAAGAATTCAAGAGCGAGCCATAGTAGAGTGAAGGTAGATTCATTCAGAGAGATACATACTCCATAGACAGAGTACAGGCTGTCTCAGAAGGCAGAAGGCAAAAGAAAGGCCTAGGGGATACACTTTCCACATGCAGAATGTGGGCCATCTCATGCAGAAGGGAGAGCAGTGGCCTCAGAGCATGGGGTCAACTAGAAAAAATAAGATTGGCCATGAGTTGTGGGAGGTGGTTAGTTCTTATTGGCCTGGTAACTTCATATGCTAACAAATGGGAGGAGTATTCCAACTACTCTGGGGAAGGGGCTGAAAGTCCCAGAAACTGGGCCATCACCCACTTTTTGACCTTTTATGATCAGCCTTGGAACTGTCATGAATAGAATAGCAGCTATTGTATTTCAATGAACGTATACTGATGCTCAAGGTCTACTGGGAGTTGAGTCTGCCACCAACTTGGTCCTAATTGCTGTGTCATTCTTTTAATGGCTGTATCCTGCTCTATTACCTCCTGTTTCATAATGATTTGATATTTGTATATATGATAAAATGAATACCACAATAAGTCCTGTTAACATCCATTACCGTAAATATTAAACAATCTTTTTTTCTTTCTTGTGATGACAGATTTCAAGATCCACTCTCTTGGTGATTTTCAAATATGCAGTCCAATACTGGTAACTATACTCACCATGCTGTACATTATACACTCATAACATTCATTTTATTGCTGAAAATTTGCACTTTTTGACCCTCTTCACTCATTTCAGCCACCCACGCCCACTGCTTCCTGAGGCAACCACCAATCTGTTCTTTATCTCCCTGAGCTCTTTTTTGCTGTTCTGTTTCAGTTTTGATTTCATATGTAAGTGAGATTATGCAGCATTTGTTTTTTTCTGTCTGATTTATTTCACTAAGTATTAGGCTCTTGATGTCCACCTGTGTTCTCACTAGTGGTAAGATTTTAGTCTTTTTTTAATGGCTGAATAATATGCCATTGTATATACATACCACATCTTCTTTATCCATTCATCATTGATGGACATTTAGCTTGTTTCAGTGTCTTGGCTATTGTGAATAGTGCTGCAGTAAACATGGGTGAAAGTATCATTTTGAATTAGTGTTTTTGTTTTCCTTGTATACATACCCAGAAGGGGAATTGCTGGACCATATAGTAGTTCTGTTTTTTTTTTTTTTTTTTGGAAAAAACTGTATAATATTTTCCATAGTGGCTGTACCAATTTACATTCCCACTGACAGTGCACAAGTGTTCCCTTTTGTCAGGTGATTTATGTAAAGACCAGGAAAACTATTTTTTAATTAATTAGTAACTGATAATATAGAAAAAAGAAGTAGATGGAACTGGATGTTTTTGGTAACCTAATATCATGTCTTAGTGGCTACAGCCTGATATTTTGGTTGTTTTGTTGATTTCTGAGTCCAGTATTAGAATTTGAGCAGGAAATTTATTTCTTATTTATTTCATCCTATATTATTCACTTCTATTATAAGAGAGTGAGATGGCTGGTTATCTTTAGTAATCCCTATATATTTAAAATCAACTCGGAATTTGGTCATTATGATTTTTATGTATTTTAGTAGTGTCATGGAAATCTTCAGAATATGCCTTAAACAAATGTTCAAATTATATGAAATCAACATTAATAATTAATTATTGTAATAATAATACAACCTCGTTTTTTGGATATGTGAGCTCTTTTAAACTTGTTTTATTTCCAAAAGTTGTTTGATGTCTACAGAATAGACTTCATTTTCACTTTTGAGCTTTAGAAAGAAAAAAAATGTTTTCCCTCTGGTACTTTGTTAATAATTAAATACTACTCTTCACTTTAAATATTAAGAATTATAGTGATTTAGCAATTTCACTCATTATTACAAGTTGGTAAAGTTGATTTTGATTTTATAAAAATTCTGTTTATGAAGAACTCATATAAAAATGATGGATAATAGAGAAACTACTTCAGTATTTAATCAGTGTTTCTCACAGCATCAGGAAAAAGATCATTTCCTCCTTTATTCTTAAACTACCTATTAAATGCATGATTTTTACTGTGATTGACAAAAGGTTGCCAATTCCTTTTAATTTTACTAACCTACTTTGACCAGTGTACCAAGCATTTCAGTAAAAATTATATATTTAGTTTTACTCTATCATTGTTAAGATATTGATATGTGGCTATTGGGTTGTGACTTTGAATCTATTTTTTCTCTTCAGCTATGAAGTAAAAAGTTCATGTATTAACAGCCTTAATATTACTATGATATATGGGTTATCAGGCTTAATGAAACCATCATGATTAATGATACTATAATGATTTAATTAACATAAATGAGCAAAAAGTGGATAAGATGAAATATAGTATTAGGGCATATAAGTTATGGTCAGTTAAACATGAACTTAATACAAACTGAAGTATTTAAAATATAAGTAATTGACCTCACAAAGTATTTGACCATGATACAATGCAACTTAACATTTGCAAATATCGTATCCATTGTTTCAACAAATATCCACTAAATATCTGCCCTGTACACTGTTAGACAACAAAGAGAGAGAAGATGAAAATACATCACACTGCAGTATAGTATGTTGTATTATAAAACTGTAAAGAATCTCATAGTATGAGGTAATATGTGATAAAAAGACATCATCTTAGCTTAGGCTGTTATGACAAATTACCATGGACAGGGTGGTGTAAACAACAAACACTCATTCCTCACAGTTCTGAAGGCTGGGAGGTTAAGACCAAGGTCTGGCAGGTCTGTGGCCTGGTGAGAGCCAGCCTCCTATTGTGCAGATCTTCTTGCTGGATCCTTGCGTAGCAGAACAGAGAGCAGGGAGGGAAACCAGCTTTCTGGTGTCTCTTCTCATAAGGTCACTAATCCCACTCATCAGGGTCCCACCCTTATGTCCTACTTACTTTCCAAAGGCCCCATCTCCAAACACCATCATATTAGGGATTTGGCTGCAGCATTTGAATTTTCAGGGGGCACAAACATTTAGTACTTAGCAGACATACACAAAAGATAAAAATAAATAAGCACAACAATAATAATACTAATAAAATGCTGTGGGGTGAAATGGCAAGCAGAGTCCTATTAACTTGGGAAATTAATAAAAGCTACATGGATTCAGAGGCATGCAGTATAATTATTTGAGTTTTCAAATAGTAATTCTGAAATTACAGAGGAAGCTAGACTATTTTAATGTTAAAAGTTTTAATAATAATGGATTATTTCCTTTAGGTATCCAAATATTGCAGAATCCTTCATATCCTGCCTTGAAAGGCAGGCAAGAACATTAAGAGTCAAGGATAAAATTCTCTCCAAGAATAGAAAGTTATAAACTCATTTGTGCTGCCCCTTCTTATCTTTTTGGAACATGAACCCAAGTAGTGGAGTAGTAGGATCTCAGTTGGAGATCCTAGGAATAATTAATAAACTAGCCTTACAATTTCCTTGAAGCATTGTGACCACTTAGTATGTGTGTGTATTAGTATATGTATGAATGTGTGTGTGTGTGTGCACGTATGCATGTGTGCTCAATTTGCAACATCAATAGAAGTTCAAAGTTATTATACCAACAAACCAAATTCTTTTAAATCTTAACAGTATACACATTTCAAAGGACAAATGTTTTCTGGAAATTTTTTGCTTTCTGCCTCCATAATTTTCATATTTATTTATTTATTTTTCTGCTCAAATAGATATTGACCACCCTTACTAGGTAGAAAGCATTCCTTTTTCAAAATGTTTAGAAATATCTTCCTACACATAATAACAACAGAAACATAGATGTGTATTTCCTTGTGCCCATACTCCACTGTCGTATTTAACGTAACTTTAAAATCGGTCTTGACATCTAGCAATGTAAATCCTTCAGCTTTGTTATTCTTCAAGATTAGCTTGACTATTCTTGTTTACATACATTTATTTTTTATGCATATGATAATAGTGTTAGGTTTATTGCATTACAGCATATTTAGATGGAAAACTTTTCTGTAAGTCACTTGCAGTATTAAAAATTGTCAAGAGTTTAAATTCAGATTCATCACATAACGATTTTCCACAGAAAATAACACAATTTCTTTCTAGAGATCAAAATTAGAGTAAGAAATTAAACATTTTCTGTCATTTACTAGACAAAAGAAATCTTGTCTTCAGCTCTAAGTTTATAACTTTCTTTTTTAGGGAGATCAGCTTGAGATTAATCAAGGAAATGGCAACAACATTTTCTAATTGTTCCAGCCAAAAAATCTGAAATCGTCACCCTCCAAAAGTGAAAAAGATTTTGTTCCTGTCTTGCCCGAAAGAGAAGAATTCAGACAGGAGATGTAAGCACTGTATAATTAAAGACTTTATTAGCAAACCAAAAGGACACCTTTGGGAGCTGAAGATGAGTCAGTCCAAGAGAGGACAATGGTGCAGCACGCCTTTGTTGTTCCTGCCTTATATCCTGGCTTAGGGGCATTCTCATGATTGGTTGACACCTCAAGCCCCTTGAGTGCTTAAGTATGCCTGTCTCATGTGCACATGTCCATAATGCACACAGAAAAACCCACAGGGGGTCTAAACTGCAATGCTAGTTACATTATAATGAGCATCACATGTCAGGTTGGGTCCTCTTTGCAGCGCAGTCTCAGTGTCTGGTTCTACCTGGTTTCTTTGTTGGCACCTCATTTAGAGAAAGAAAAACTCTTTGAAGCCCTTTATCCTAAGTGCAGGTGTACCGTTATCTTCTAGATTATTTCCTCCCTTTCCCACCCTCCTGGCTGTTATTAACTTCCTATCGAACTGCCTAACAGAATCATCTGTGGTGAACTTGTTTACATTCTGATCTAGTCAATCAGCACATTTATTCAGCTCTACCAGCTTAAACCACATGGAGTCTGGCTGCTTCTCATCACTTGCAGCTTTACCATCCCTATCCAAACACCTGGACTCTGGCAGACACCTCCCTGATTCCTCTCCTGCAGAAGTCCATCTTCCACACAACAGTAAAGACTTTTCAAAACTATAAGGCAGATCCTGTCAAAGTCTTGCTCAAACCCTCAATGATAAACTTCACAATACACTGAGATTCAAATCCAAATGCTTACATGGTCTATGGTGGGGTTCAGAAAACATTTCCTCCAAATACGGCATGCTGACATAGCGAATATCTTAAAGAGGGGGGTTTGAGAAAGTGCCAGAGGTAGGCAGGTCACTCTGACTACCCTCCCTTCACCCTCCTTCCCTGGAACAGGTCATAAAGCCCTCCCTACACTGAGGAGGGAGAAAGATATTCTACCACCAGAGAATGGAAATTTGGGGATGAAAAATCTGTACAAACAAGCCTTGTTCAAAAAATCTCTTATGTTCCAGTTACTTCTCCACAATTTACTATCCTTAGCCCAAATTCCTTTTCTTGCCAATTCTTCACAAATTCATTATTTGTTTGTTTGTTTGCCTAAAAGGAATAAAGTGTTCTTGTTCTGCTCATTTTCTCAGATTTTTATTCCCTTGTAAAGTCTCTGATGATCGTGTAAAAATTCAATTAAATTTGTATGCATTTCTCTTCTTCTGTCTTTGTCATTTTAAGCTTCAGATCCACCCTAAGAGGGTGGAAGAAAGCTTTTTCCTCCCCTACCCCTGTAAGATGTCACCTACTGGAGAGCTTGATACGTCTAATCAAATGTCTTCCACTTTCCTTTATTTCTTTATTTTTAATTTTTTTTTAAATTTACAAGGTTGTGTTAATTTCTGGTGTACAGCGTAGTGATTCAGTGATGTATGAGTATGTATATACATACATATACATATTCTTTTTCCTAGTCTTTTTTTTTTAACAGGTTACTACAAGCCACTGAATACAGTTCCCTGTGCTGTACTTTTCCTCAGGTCATCATGCCTTTGCTGTGTCAGCCTCCTTGTTCTTCTTTAAGTAACTGAGACTTCCTCTCACCTCAGGTCCTTGGTATTCGCTGTTTCCTCTTCTTAGAATGTTCTCTCCTGAGATACGTGCACAACTTGCCCTTTGATTTATACCTTTTCTTAGATGTCACTGCAGAAGAGGACGTCCTGACTACTCAAAGTAAGATCAGTTTTTTTTTGGAGTTTCTAACACTTTCTGCAATACTATCTATTTGCTGTTTTAAATTGTTATTGTCTTTCTTGTCTATTCAGAGGTAAAAACTGCAGACAGGACAACCTCTATTCTGTACATTCTCCTCAATTTGGCACAGTAAGGTATCCAATAAATGTGTGTTGACTACATGAATGGATAATGTACCCTCACTTTTTAGAGACTTCTAACCCTGAAAATGCAAATCCATGTATCAATTGTTCTGCACTTCTGTACAACCGAAGGAGCAGGGAACAAACTAATGTCCCTGATGCTCAAACTGCTGATTCTTTCTGACTAAGGAATCCTGCATTTGGCTTTCTCTGTCTTACTATCTTTATAAACAACCCCCTAAGCTTTTCCCTTACATTCAATAGTTTTAACCAGGAAGGAGGTAAAGAGCCAATAATCCCAGAAGAAATGACAAGACTCCCTGAAATTCCTCCCTTACAGCAGAAGATCATTGAAGTTAAAAAGAATACAGCATCCTGTAAAACACCCTGCTTGTTATCACCTTTTCTACTCCATCCAGTTTTCTATAAAACCTCAGGACACCAACCCTAAGATGGACTCACATGAGCCTGCTGTCACTCCACTTTGCCTGGCAAAGATTTGAACCCCAAAACTCGGCCTCCAAGTTTCAAACCATTTTTGGGTTACAGAGGCTGGTTTTGTGGCAATAAAAAAACCTCATTTTTTAATCTGGTAAGAATCAATGGATGTACTGAATGTTAAATTTCATTAAATTATTTCCTCCATTGAAACTAATAAACACCTCTGGATAAACATTATATGAAAATTCATCATGTCCCATTAATTCAATATAAAATTATTAAGTGCAAATATATAAGTTATTGGAGATTCAGCTATATAAGACATCACCCATTTTCCAGGAGCTGTCACTCAAATGGAGGAGAAGGACATGTAAACTGCTAAGTGTAAAAAAATACTCTGAGATAGAGGTTAACACGTGGTTCCAGATGAACACCATGAGGAGGCCCCCTCATCTGGAATTGTAGGTCAAAATAGATCCTCAGGGAAGATGGCTCTGCATTGGTTATTAAAGGAACGCCTCAAAATTGTTTTTCACTCCAACAGTATTTTATCATTTCTCACTTTTTAGCCAACTAAGTTACATTTAGTCTTGGAATTCTATTTTCTAAGCTATTGCTAAAAATATCAGTCAAAGAATGGCAGAAGAACTGGAAAACTTCCCTTGAATCAATACTAATTACAAATGACTAATCATTGTGTTTAACTTCCTGACCAGTTGAATACCTACACAACAATATTATCTAAAACACATTCAGTGCCGTCAATTAAAAAAAAAAAAAACAGAGAGAGAAAAAAAACAAGTGTCACTTGGAAGAGAAGGAACTGTTTTATTGGAAACAAGATCAATCATACTTGCTCTTTCTTGCTATCGACAAACCCTTTCATGTTGTCATAGAAGGAAATTTGTTTGACAAGCATGTGTCTTACTTGTGAATTCCTTAAAAAGGAAAAAGCATTTCCTAAGATGCATTCAAGAGTTTTAACAAGAATTTTTATCTTCAGTATCTGAGAAATATAGAAGTACATGAAATATAAAAATTGTGTTCATAAACCACATGCTTTCAGCTTCAGTCACTATTATTAGCTGAATAAAAATAGCAGGAAATTATCTAAATGAAAGAAAACAAATTCAGGATAAAGATTCAAGGACATCTTTCAATGTAGAGAACTTTAAGATTCAAGTTTGGCATAAATAGTTATCAATCTCATCGAAGATAACAGAAAGGAAAAGGGTTGAACGCTAAAATCTATAGATTTTCACAAGAGTAATGTAGTACTGAAATCAAATGGGAAGGAAGAGAAAGCAGATTACTTCCTTATTTGTGTAAAACTTAGTGTCTCCATTCAGAATAATATTAAAATAAGCTAGTATAAAAGTAAAGGTTTTGAAAATTTTCTAACTAGTGAATAACTTAAGATTGTTAAGACACACATCAGATTTTTATTAGCCTATAATACATGCTCTTATAAACTAAATTATTCCTGAGAAGTTCCAGAATAACTTTTTTACTTTATGATGTGTGACACAGAGAGAAAGACATCTATTTTCTTTTAATCTAATAAAAATTCTCCAAGATCAAAAGACATAGACCTAAATAACCCACACAACATGTTTTGACTGGCAAGGGTTTAAATTTAAGAGTTTGTTTTTTTTTTTTTGTTTTTATTTTTCTTAGATTCCAACAGATAATCAATTTTAACAGTTATGGTGTAAATCTAGTGGGAGGCGGGGGTTGATTTTAATGCAGAATATGGTATTCCTTAGCTTGACCTTGTAGAGCAGGAAAATAATTTTTTCTCTACCCTTTTGAGTTCTTGCCTGAGATCCCCTGAAATAAAAGTCAAGTTGTTAACCAGAGAAAAGCAAACAGAAATTTATTATATATGTCTAC
This sequence comes from Camelus ferus, assembly GCF_009834535.1. NCBI lineage: Eukaryota > Metazoa > Chordata > Mammalia > Artiodactyla > Camelidae > Camelus > Camelus ferus. The sequence goes on from NC_045703.1 coordinate 12,172,883, forward strand.
TGCATATATACATAGGAGATAATCAAGGAAAGTTAGTAAACTCCCTGAGATGGCCCAAGCCACTACCTTAAATACTAAAAAGAGGTGTGTGTTTGTGCGGGTGTGTGTGTGTGTGTGGAGGGTGTTGCCAGCGATTAGGTTCTTGTCTTGTCACAGAAAAATTCAGAGATGAGATATGGAGATCAATAAAGGGGAGATTTATTAAGGAATGGATAGTACACCCACTAGAGGAAAGCAGGCAGACTCAGGTGAGCAGCTGTGCTGCATTTCTTTTGCAAGTTGGTTACACAGAGTGTGAAAAAAATGAGTGGAATGTTCATCGGGGTGGAAAGGATTTGGGATTGTATTCCCTGATTTTCACCCTAGCTACATGTTTGTGAAGGGAGAAGGGATTTTTGTCCTTATTTAATCTGGATCAGAAATGTCATGGCATTGGTGCATGATGGGTACTTCTAATCTGCAAGGCTAATTTTATTGAAATGAGAGCATAATGAGCAAAAGATTACAGTCCAACACTGGAGATTCCTGCCTTTTCCCATCTTTCTTGGTCAACCTCCAGGACACCTGCCACCCCAAAATGTATGATTTCTTAACAGCCCAGAGGTTCCTGCTTTTCTTTGTCTGCTAAGGGACCCCTGTTGTTTATAATGGCATGATTTCTTGCCATTTAGCCCCATGACCCAAATTCTCTGCTTATATCTAGCTCTCTACCCCTGTTCTAACAGGAGCAATTTACAGAAAGGTGAGAAGAGAAAAAATTTGGTAAACAAATGTTGTCCTGCCAGGCAGATAAGTTTCTCAGGGAAAAACAAGCTATCTCCTGTGATTGCTCTCTTTCCAGTGTAAATTTACATTATTATGCAAGTTTTCTTCCAAAAGGATAATTTTCACTCTGGTTTTACAGCTTCTCCTGTGTTTTCAGTTCCTAACAGCAAAGGGGCATTTTTTGGGGTGGCATATTCTGTTTCTCTTCAACCTTCACTTTGACCTGATTCCTCTTTTATCTTCTTTTGAAAAATGTCTCCATTTACCTATTCTCTGTCCATTCAAAAGCCTTCACCACTTAGGCCCCAAAGTAAAGCAGGCAAAGCAAATCTAATCAAAACCAAACACAAACAACTAAAATGTTTCCTGAATTCCATTTCTGTCCCTTTCCCGTTCACTTCTCTGTTGCTACAGTCTGTTTTATAAAGTTACAAAGGGCTTGTTTTAGTAAGTCTCTTAGCTGTATTTTAAAGTCCTACATCCTTTGTTTCAGCTGGAGTTCCTTTCCCCCTGACAACAGCTTGTCTTCTACTATTCTTTTGGACTTCTGTTTTCCAGCCCAATTTCTAAAACATCTCTTTTGCCTCTTTTCTGTTTGCCCATTTCTGTCCCATTTTAACCTTAAAAAAATCTAATTTTAAGAATGAGATCACTAACCAATTGAAATTAACTCCTGACTTATGCTCTCCTGAATGCACACCATATCTTGCCTAACCTGTTAATTATTTTCTTAAATAAAAAGTAAGAATGAAGTATTAAGCAGTTAAAGAATGACTAGCACTCTACCCCTAAAGCCCCCTTAGCAAACCTGCAGGCAGATCACGGGACAAGATAACATCTAAAGAGAGTCAGCCAGTCTGCACACAATGGAGAATGATGTAGAGACCAACCTCCTGCCTCAATAATTCACTGAGATTCTTCCCCTCATTTTTCCCTTTAAACAACCATCATGGCTGAGCAGTCTTTGGAGTTGGTCTCTGAACATGAGTCCACATTCTCCTCAGATTGTCAACTTTCCTGATTAAAGCACCTTTCCTTTCTATTGATATTTGCCTCTTGAATTACTGACTTTTGAGTGGCGGGCAACTGAACCTGAGCTCAGTAACAATATCAGTGGCTTGCAGTGACCAGTCTGCCTCGTCTTCCTGGAAGACTTCATCCTCCCTCACTGCTTCATCTACTACTTACATCCCATTGGTGCCCAAATTGTTTCCTTTAGTTCATGTTTCTCTGTGATGCAGTTAGTATAATTGTCTGAGGGAATACTTTAAATTTCATTTGATAGTGTTGTCATATGTTCAATTATGCAAGACAGAAACTTGAATGATATTCTGAAATTCCCTCTTTCTCTACTCTTACTAGAAAATAAGACAACAGGACCCAAGTGGTTATTTACGCTAAGCCCCACGTCACTGATCTGAGATGGATACTTTGGGTTGCTTTCAGATTTGCAAAGATAAAAATTAATGTAAGAAATAAGTTTGAATGTTAGAAAAATCTAAAAATTTATATTGTTTCTAATATATTTTCAGGCAGTTATCTTCAGTTCAGATGTGCAAACATATTGTCTGCAAATAATAATTTGTTTCTTAATTTTAACATTTGTAAGTTATCTTCTATTGGCTTATTCCTTCATAAATATTTTAAATAATTGTTCACATTCATAATTTGTTCAGATCTTTAAAGTGCATACTTCTTTTACCATTACTAATTGATCTTGTTAAAGGCAGGCAATTATATATGTATTAGAAAAATTATATTAAATTTACTTTGTTCTTTATTAAAAATAGCAAAATCACATTTTTGTTAATGACTCTAAACTGTTCTAGTTTGCTAGGGTAATGCTGAATTCTAGTTAGTAATATTTTATTTAAAATATTTGCCTCAATTTTCATAGGTGAGATGACCAATATTTGAAAATCATTTAGAACAATTAGTGGCATATAGTAAGTGTTTTATAAGTGCTTTAACTATTATTTTAAATATGGGAGTTCTACTCCGTTGATTTTTTGAATTAAAATTTCTATAAGTGTCTTATATCTCATTTCTACATACAATAAAAAACAGACTAGCCTACTTTCTTTAATACCCAATTTCATACCCCATCTTCTCTTCCTGAACTTTTCATTAGGGGTTGGTAATAATTTGAATTTTATATTACCTCCAACATAGGTATATAACAAGAAATATGTGTATAGTACCATATCCTGTTTCATCTAACTTAGACATAATATATTGAAAAATATTAGTAATAAAGGTGAGTAAATTAACATATGTATAATTCTCCTCATTTTCTATCATATATGTACAAACAATAGTACTAGTATTTAAAAATACCAATATTTATAATATCCCCCCTTTCTAACAGGATTATTGATATTTTAACTCATTATCTATATTTAAATGGATTCAATATTTATTATTTTTCTTTTCACCAAAGAATATATTTTGTAGTTGGCAAGAATCTATGATATACATGCTAAATAAATGATTTATATCAATCTATAAGTAAACAATACTACAACATGATTCTCTTGAGGCAACAAAAATGTTAACAATTTAAAATTAGGATTTTAGACTTCGTCCAGAGACTGCTTGGTAACATAATAATGTTATTAAAAATAATAACATGTGAATGTGGTGCTTTACTATTTCAAATGAGCCTAAAGTTGTGCTCAAAACCACTCATTAACTGGAGTCTGTGACTTATGAAAATTCTTAGTAGAAATTTCAAAAACTTCTTGCAAAAATTTTCAGATTTTTTTAATACTTCATTATATTATGATACTAATTGCATTCTTGTGTGTGATTTATTCTATGCTGAGATTGTAAGGACAAATGAAAATATAAAATAAAAGACAATTCTCATATGGGAAAACAAGAAAATTGGCATCACCTTTTTCTCTTTTTCTTTAGAAAAATTGTAATACGAACGTTTTTGATAACTAGATATGTCTTTTAGCAGCTTTATGACCCGAGAATGCCTTTCTTAAGGATCAATTTGCCATCTCTGAAATGTAAACAAAAGAGAGATACCACTCCTATCTCCTGTTTCCCATGGAAGGAGTCTCAAAATTCTGGTGGGTTTCTTGCTCCAAGTTGCAAATCTGCCTTCTGTCTAAAAGAAATGAGAAGTTTATTTCCTCTCTGGATAAAACCAATTTAGCAAACACAGATAGTCACCTGAATTACCAGATGACTCTCAGATGTGCTATATGTGACAAATGGTACCACCCTGTCCTTTTACTTAAAGAGAAGTCATTCATTTTGAAAACGTGCATGGAATAGTCGTACCTGCTTGGCTCTGTAAAGGGTCAGAATCCTTTCTATCTTTGTGTCTGTGAGTGGATTTCCTGTAATAAGCATCACATTCTGCTTTAATCCTTATTCAATAATAACAGTGTTTTCTTTTTACTTTCGTGGACAGATTTTCTGGGTTGGGGGCAAGTTTTGTTTTTACATTTCCCCAACTGACGTTGTTTTATAAAATTTATTTAGATCAACCAAATGCTAATTATAAACTATGAAATGTAAATACCTTCTTTTTAACACCTGAGAGAAATATAAAGCATTATACACTAAAATTTTTATTATAATGTTTATTAGTGGAATTTTCTAATTTTATTTATTCTTGAAAAAATCATTTGGCCACATATTCATTGATTAATTGAAAAACTAAGAACACAAAGCAATTGCCTATTATACGCAAATTTCTCTGTTTGGCTCTGGATGTCTATATGAGGGGGGTAAGATAAGTAAAGCACAAAACTTGCTGTAAAATAACTCAGTTTCCTGAGAGATTTATACTCTCCCGAGGCAGGGAAAGTCATTAATTATAGTACAAAACAGAGTGAAGGAAGCACCATTACTCCACCTACTTCATAAAATGTCCAAAAGCAGTAACTCTTTTTTTAAAATAATGCTAAAGATAAGTACGCATATAAGACAGATGACTATTTCATAAAAAAAAAAACAAAAACAAAAACAAAAAAGCCCCCCAAAAAACCTCACCACCTCTCAGAGAATCCCAACAGAGCCAGTGAAAGCTTCGGTTTAGGCCCTGAGATGCAGAATCACTAAGAATAATGTCCGTGAGGTACTGACTACCACACTGACAGCAGAATGATGTATTGCTGGTTTACATGGGAGTAAAACATCCTGTCAAAGTTTGATTATAGCAAAACTCTTCTAACCTTGAAAGATAAAAAAAAAGTTTTATTACGAAAAGAGAAAATAACAATAAGATAAATGAATGTGTAGATCCTTATCAATTAGAATCATGAAGAAATAAAGTAATGGTATTTACAAAAATCATATATACTAGTGTTTATTCACATTAATGGTGACTTATAAATGTTTAATTAGAAATACAGAAAAAACTAGGGGAATGCTCATTGGGATACTATAATTCCAATAGACATAGAACTTGAAACAATCTATATTAGGAGACAATCTTAGGAGAATTTTTGTAAGTGCTTTTGAATTTTTTTTAAGTATAGTTGATTTATCATCAATATAGTGTTGGTTTCAGGTGTAGAGGGTAGTAGTTTGTTTTGTCTTTCCATTTTTTTTTGCAAATTATATTCCATTATTGGTTATTGCAAGATGTTGAATAAAATTTCCTGTGCTATGCAGTAAATTCTTGTTGCCTATGTGATTTATGTATAGTAGTTTGCATCTGTTATTCCCACACACCTACTTTGTCCCTTCTCCAATCCCTGTCCCATTTGGTAACCATGAGTTTTCTCTCTGTATCTGTTAAGTCTTTTTCTATTATGTATATAGATTCATTTATATTATGTTTTTAGATTCCATGTATAAGTTATATCATATAGTATTTGTTTTTGAATTATCTTACTAAGTGTAACAATCTCTGGGTCCATCCATGTTGCTGCCAATGGCATTATTTCACTATTTTTATGGCCAAGTAATATTCCACTGTGTGTGTGTGTTTATATATATATCTCTCTCACATCTTTATAAGCCAATCTTCTGCTGATGAGCACAAAACTCTTCTGAAAAGTGTGCTAACATTTAAAGTTAAAAAATGTTTTATTTCAAAAAGAGAAAATGACAATAAGGTAAATGAATATGTGGATCCTTATCAATTAGAATCATGAAGAAATAAATTATGGTATTTACAAAAATCATATATTCAAATGTTTATTAGCATTAATGGTGACTTATAAATGTTCAGTTAGAAATACAGAAAAAGCTAGGGAAATGCTCCTTGGAATAATTTAATGAACATGATATATAGAAGTTGAAATAATCTATATTGAGATTTTTTCAAAAATAAAAGAAGCATATAAATTTTATAGTAATCTTTACCTAATGTATTGTCCAAAATAACAAAGTAGGAATAGAAAGAAATGTGACTTCCTTTCATCACTGCAATGAATTTGGAAAGTTACACTGTCAAATTAAACTATCATAAAATGTACTAGGCTGAAATGTCAGTTTCAGAATGTACTAATTTTCTTACAGTTCAAGCAGTACTCAAATTATAGAAATAAAAATTATTTTAAGAATGTGTGCCTTTTACAAAATACGTATTTGTTGACTAGTAATTTGCATCTTGTTGGTGGTTTTTCACCTGCAGTAGGTTCTAGAATCATAATTTTGTCACTTCACTGTGTGATAAATTAACATATGGAATAGTAACAATATTTGAGAGATAAACTTTTCTTACATTTTTAATATTTTGTTATATTTATATTTATTTACGCCACAATTACTAAATTCTGAAAGGAGTAGCTAAAGTTTTCATCATATTAACCCGATGAAAGAAATTTACATAAAAATTAGACATCGACTTGCACACACTGTTTCTTTTGAAACAGTGTATTTTATATTAAATTAGATATGTTTTTGTATGGGTTCCCTCACCACCACAATCAAAGCAGAGACTTACCATGGATTTGTTTAAATGTAGTTTATTTTGTAAGTAATACCTAAAGCAAGGAAAGAGAATCCATTGAACAAATTTTTTCTTTTTTTGAATTGAAGTATAGTCAGTTACAATGTGTCAATTTCTGGTGCGCAGCATAATGTCCCAGTCCTAGCTGGTTTACACTGCCTCATCTCAAAGTGATCAGACGAGAGGTACAGTATGATTCAATGGGCCTTCCTCTGTATGGTCTGTAAAATATATTTATGATTATATTACTTTTTTGAAATTTCTTTAAAAGAAAGTAAAAAACAAGCTTAAAATAAAATGAGAGATAATACACTGAATCAATTTACTGTGAAGGAGAAATGAATATTGACAGAGCGTTCCTAGGGTCAAATTTTAAAGAAGACAGAATAGATACAAAAAAATGGAAAGAAAAGGAAATGATTATTTTGAGGAGAATGAGGAAAAATAAAAGTTCTATTTAAAAATAAAGATATTTGTGAGGGTGTGGGGTAGGATAACCAAGTTTCTAAGTGTATCTGTGGATGGTTCCAGATACCACATTTATTTTTGTTCTAATATTAAATGAATGCATTTATCATAAAAGATGACTTTGGTTTGCTTACAATTTCCTGTGTTATGTTTTCTCAGTCTCATATCTGATTTTAGCCATGCATTCAGTTTACACTTGTCTCCTCTGGGGCTCTTCTGTCCTGTCTCTTGCTCTCTGCTCCCACATTTCTCCAATGCAGTACTTGTCTTTAGAAGGCACTCTATGCAGGGATGCAGAACCTTGAAACGTAGTGGACTTTCTGCCTAGAGGGACAGCTTTAAACCAATGGGAAATGGGAACTGACTGATAATTACTTCTTCCTGTTAATCCTCAAGTCTCAGATGGACACGTAAGAAAAGCATTCTACTTGCTCTTTGAAGTTCTCAAGTGGACTGAGCCCGGTTCCCCTTAGAATCCACTGACTGATGCAGTTTTAGTGTTGTTTTCATCTTTGCACCGCAGGACTACTTCCAAAAAACCTACCTGCACCGAAATGTTGTCTTGGGCTCTGATTTAATGGTGGTAGTTAGAAAGGATAAGCTGACATTTAAGATTTACCAACCATCAAAATTAAGATAACGTTAGCATAGAAATACTATTTACCCCTCACTTGTTTTGGCTTTGTTTTTAATTTTGATTTTTTTTTTTAAATTGAAGTTTACTTGGTTTACAATGTTGTGTTAGTTTCTGGTGTACAGTATAGTGATTCAGTTATATATATATATACATATGTTTCCTTTTCATATTCATTTTCATTATAGGATATTACAAGATAGTGAATGTAGCTCCATGAGCTATACATTAGGATCTTTTTGTTTATCTATTTTATATATAGTAGTTTGTTATCTGCTAATCCCAAATTTTTAATTTATTCATCCCCCTACTTTCCCTTTACAGACACTTTTTTGTATTGAAGTGTAGTTGATTTACAGAGTTAGTTTCAGGTGCACAGCAAAGCAATTCAGTTATACATATACATACATACATATATATTTTTTCCTTTCAGATTCCTTTGTTACTGAAAGAAATTCAGTATAGTTCCCTTTGCCATACAATAGGTCCTTGTTGTTTATCTATTTTATATATATTAATGTGTACCTTTTAATTTCAGACTCCTAATTTATCCCTCCCCCTCCACTTCCCTTTCACAGACATAGTAAACAAACTTATTCCACACTTCTTAGTTCAAGTGTTGTCTCAAATGATTTTTCAATGTTTAGTAATCTTCCTAGGTATCTGCTTTTTATGTTTTAAATGCAAATTTCAAGATCTTCTGTATTGTGTTTGCATAATTTTTATAGAGCAACATTTTGATTATATTATTTTGCCACTTATTTCATTCTATCCCATATTTAATAATAATAATTTTAAGAGTTATTTTTCTATGGGCTTCTTGGTTCTTTAAGTATAATTATCAAAACAAATATTACAGACCACATTAAAATTCTTAGGATGCTTGGCAGTGGTGTGACAAGGAGCGTGGAATGAAATCTTGCCCTTAGTAACCCTTCTTATTGTTTAATGTTCCTTAAAAATGGGTTAAAAACATTAAAATTTAGTAAGTTATGTGAGCAGAAAGACAGTTCGAGTCAATTAATTTCAAGTAGTCTCATAGTTAAAAATATGTGGCCTCTGGGTTTTTTCCCTAATGTTAACAAATCCTGATAATAAATAGCCCTTGGGGAGTTTATTCACACTGTCTCAATGAGTTATTTACTCACTACTCTATCTGAATAGCATCCCCTGTTACCCTATACCCTGACAATTCTTATCCATAGCACTTACCAGTGACTGGTATCATATTATACATTTATAGGTTTATTTGTTTATTTTCCATTTCCCCACTGGAATATAAGTGTAATGAAGACAGGGGTTCTGTGTCCTGTATCTGTGTGCATGGAAAACAATAGATACTGAATCAATATGTATTATTTAAAAATAGACTTACCATATGTTCCAGCAATCCCACTCCAGGGCATATATCCAGAGGGAACCTTAATTTAAAAAGATACATGCACCCTAATGTTCATAGCAGCACTATTTACAATAGCCAAGACATTGAAACAACCTAAATGTCCATTGACAGATGACTGGATAAAGAAGCTGTGGTATATTTATACTATGGAATACTACTCAGCCATAAAAAATAATAAAATAATGCCATTTGCAGCAACATGGATGGACACAGAGATTGTCATTCTAAGTGAAGTAAGCCAGGAAGAGAAAGAAAAATACCATATGATATCACTTATATGTAGAATCTAAACAAATTAAAAAGACAAACTTATTTACGAAACAGAAACAGACTCACAGACATAGAAAACAAACTTATGGTTACCGGGGGAAAGGGGTGGGAAGGGATCTATTGGGAGTTATAAGATTTGCAGATATTAACTACTATATATAAAATAGATAAACAACAATATAGCACAGGGAACTATATTCAATATCTTACAATAATTTACAGTAAAAAAGAATATGAAACAGATATAAGTATGTTCATGTATGACTGAAGAATTATTCTGTACACCAGAATTTGACACAACATTGTGATCTGACTATATACTTCAATAGACATATATATATATTAAAAAAACAAAGAAAACAAACAAGAATTTTAACTCATCAAAAATTATTTTATACTGTAAAGATTAGCCTACATTTTAAAGGATATCTCAATTTTCTCAAAGGACCTATCATCACTTTGTGTATATTATGTTAATAAAAAATCAATACTGTGAAAAAAAAAGAATGCATTTACACAAAAACTTTGAAAAGTGTGTTTATATTCCCATTTCCTAGTGAAGAAATTGATGTCTCTGAGCAAATAAACTAATGTATCAGATCCACTCTGTTTATAAAAGCTTAGCTAAAATCTGATGCCAGGTCTAATATGGTCTAATGTTAAGCCTATATAAATATATATTACATATATATATATATAATATATATATATTTATTACGCCATTCTGCCTCAGAGATGCAGCAAGTTACCAGCAAGTGGTCTTATTCCATAGAGTCGTTTTAACGTGCTCGGATGAATGTGGGCACATGCAAGATGCCATATTTGCTGCCCAGATCTCTGGCCCACTTAGACCTATCAGATGATTAACTGGAGATTCTCAAAGTACAACAGAAACTTTATAAAACTCGATGTATTTTATGTTAAGGTTACCTCCTGTGATCTTTTCTAAAATGTGAAACTGAATGAATATTTCATTAGACATTTTAGAAAGAAGTTTCAGAGTAGCAGGAGTATGGCATATGCGATGTCAAAGAAGTAGTAATATAGATGACATTGAAACGCTGACATTGTAAAATATTCATGACACTGTAAGTATCTATTAAGAAGCTGGAATCATAAAAACTTCTTGCCCTGGAAATACATGCTCTTTTCTCACTCAAGAAGACTATCCAATGGAATGCCCACAATGTACCTATTTTTGCACAGTCTTTTTTTGATGCACTCAGAATACTCAGGGGAAAAAAGCTAGATATTGGTAAATGTAAATCCTTAAGATTCTAAACAAATGTTTCTTTCCAAGAATAATCCTCTTAGGAAAACACTACTGAAAATGAAACATGCCCTAGCCAGCCTCTTAGATGTTTGTTCTGTCTCTGTCTCTGTTTCTTTCTCTTTCTGACACACACACACACCCACACACACACCACCTTTTATTCTATGCCTTTAACTCGATAATTATAAAATCTTACACTTGTATGATATGTTATCCTTTGCAAAGAACTTTCTCATAATTATTTCATCCATCTGAGGCTCACCAGGTAGCAGCATGATGAGATAGCTTTAGATGAGAAAATGGAAACTTAGGAACATTTGTGATAGTCTCAAAGATTTCATGCCCAGATGTCAAACACTGAACTCCAGGCAGCCTTTCTGATTCTAATAGTGGATGGAATTCTTATGAACTCTTACGGGCTTTTGTTTCTCTTGTCCTCCCCGCCTTTCTCTCCCGCCTCCCTCCCTTCCCCCTCCTTCTTTCCCTCCCCCCCTTCTCCCCTCCCCTTACCCCGCCCCTTCCTCTATCTCCCTTCTCCTCCTATTTCTTCGTTTCTCTCTTCTTCCCTCTCTTTTCCTTTCTGTTTCACACACACACACACACACACACTTATGTTACAAAAATATGCAAATTGATTTCCTCAACTACACTTATAGTTTGATTTGGACTTGGTCTTTCTTCCCTAAACTGAAAACAAATGAATATGTCCCATGCTGAGGTACTGAGCCTAGACAATCTTATTCTCAAATATTTAATGATTAGTTTTTTTATTTTCAATTAATATTAGTAAAGAGCTAACATTTTGAATGCTTATTACTGGATACATTATCAGAATGTGATATTTATGTAAACCTCATTGACATATTAAATGAATAATATTATCCTCTCAAGTTTAGCCGTGAATAAATTGAGGAGAGAGTTTCTAACTTTGAATGTGAGGATGCAGACCAATGACTTATATTTGTGTCCAGGTTTTCCATATTCTTTGTCTTGAACTCACGTCTGATTCTCCATCTGTTACCTATTGCCTTTAGGGTTTCATTGCTTTCACAATGAAGTGTTTCTAGATATATTTACTATGTATTTTATAGTTGTGCATGGGCAATATAGTAGTTGTATTCAAATGGCTTTCTTTAATGTGTCTTTTATTGGGATCAGGTTAAATAATTAATACTCACACAGCCACATGCACTCATTCCTTTTTCAAATGCCAGTAGTACTGCAAGTCATCCTTTTCGTCTTGGAGCCAGATGCACTGACCCTTATAATAAAATAAAGTAAAATATGGGACTAAGAGGCTATTGTAGAAAACCGAGTTTAAGATGGAAGATTTTAGCTGAGCCATTCTTTACTACTTATAAATTATTTAGGAGCTCCATAAACTCTAGACTCTAAGAAAAGTCCTCAAATTTGTCATGCTTTCCTCCAGTAGATACCCAGACACATTATGATTAAACACTCATCCAAAGAGCAGATTTCTGGCTGAGTATTTCTATTCCAATCTTGAATTAGTATTTCTGGAGACAGGAAGAGAGAGAGGGAGAGAGAGAGAGGTAATACGGTCAAACATACCTTTCCATATTCATGACACCCTATTAAACTCACTAGGGAAAAAAAATCTTAATTTCAATTTTGCTTTATTTTCATAATTAGGTAATGAACAAAAGTTCCATGAATAGTTTGAACCCACTTGCTCTATTGTCCTAATGCAGACCACTTTTTCAACCACAAGTAAAAGTTTGTATCTATTTTCTTTTCATTCACTTAACCTATATCATGTACTTTGTTTAAATATCATGCTTTTCCAAGATTTTCAGTGTAGGGGAAAAAGCAATGTCCAAATAAAACTATAATTGTTTTTGAGGAAGTAAATATTTACAAGGGAGTGTGTGAGAGAGAAAGACAGAGAGAATATACCCTGAGTCAAAGAGAAACAAACGTTTCCATTGGTTGTTTCTCCCCTCTCCTCCCATCTTTTCCCACCTGCTGCATCAGCCCCAGCTGCCATTCTGTTTGTTTATTTCATATAATTCATTCACTTGAATTTTCAGTTGCACTCACTGACCAGATGTGTGTAGATTTTCTTACATTGCTGGCAAAATGTTTACATGAAAAGTAATCATTGAAAAACTGGAAAGCTTACAAATAAATTCTGCATTTCCACATAATCTGACATTCTAAAGGCCAGTGTAAAAGATGAGAATTTGTTGCCTTTTATGAGCTGGTCAAATGATCTTCCATGGTTCCTTCACTCATTCTTAATTTACACACCAAAATTCTTGCAAAGAACTCACTTTTCCTGCAGCCTCTAAATCTGCTCTGTGCAACCTAGCGATCGCTGAAATTAGGGTAGCAGGGAAAAAAGGAGACTAAAATTGTGCCATTGTCCGGCCACTGCTAAGTGCGATTGATAGCTTAGTCAGCGGATGCACGCCCCCAGGAAGCTGGGTTAGCTCTGTCTCGGCCTCACATTATCCACCGAAAACAGTTCATCCCACATAACATCAATTCTGCCATGTTGTCTGGGTTTCTCACGAGTGGACATGCGACCCAAGCAGTATTAACAGAGAATCCCTGAACCTTCAGGCAAGGTCCTGTCAGATCCTCCTTGGAGTCTGGTCGGAGCCCACATGGAACTGGGAAAGCAAACAAATGACGGGAGAGGATTCAAAGATGTTCCACTCGGGTGTCTGATGCGATGCTATACACCAATCAGGGCTAAAGAATGAGAACCGAGGGAGTATGCAGACCCACAAGCCACGCCCTTTCATAGGAGATACTGAAAGTAGGTCATAAATGACTGCAGTCAGGGATGGTTCTCTGATTCACTTCTATCTTTTAATTTATTTTTATTTTTTAGTTTCTCTCTTTTTCTTTTTTTGGGGGGAGGGTAGATAGTTAGGTTTTTATTTACTTACGTATCTCAATGGAGGTATAGGGGCTTGAACCCAGGACCTCATGCATACTAAGAATGCACTCTACCACTGAGCTATACACTCCCCACTATCTTTTCATTTTAAAATTTTTATTTTTATTGTGATATAATTTTGGACTTACAGAAAAGTTGCACGAATAGTACAAGGATTGTTTATGGTCCTTTTAATGAGATTGGCAAATTTATACAACCTGCTAGATTGGCCAAGATTTTCCAAGATAGATGTACCAGTTTACAATCCTGTAAGCACTGTAGGAGAGTTCGTCATTCCACAACCTCCAAATGGTTTATTATACATATGTGTGTTATATATGATTACATATATATGCACACACATACATATATGTATTTTATGCTTGCATATGCATATTTATACATATTTATTACATATATATATGTTTATATATACACACAAATATATGTATAAATATGTATGTATTATATGAATGCCCAATTTTCCCTTCCCTTCCTGTACAGGTTCTACATATAATTTGAAGATTTCAGAAAATTGAAGCAGCAACTCGATCTATTTTTTTCTTTCAGTTTCCAGATTATTACCCATTCTTCTGAATTTTAATCAGAAACTGTTTCCTAAATCCATCCACTCTCTCTCACTTTATCGTTTTCATGTCATCATGCCACTGTCTCTTACTGAATGGTAAGTGATCGTCTCAGTGGAGACAGATACTGTCGGAGTCAGAGGGAAAGAAAGAGAGACAGCTCAAAGGCAGAGTCGAGTCTTTTTTTGGAAAACCTGCAGAGGGAGTCTCCAGTTAGACTGGAGCCCGTGCTCCATGTACAAGATTTGAAGAGTCTTACAAAGAGTACCTCCAAATGGACTAGAGCCCCTTTTCTGCATACAGACTTGGCTATTTATCTTCGTGTGTGGGAACTGATTGGTGGGTTCTTATGTAAATGAAGGATGTGAAGGATGCTGAAAGTGACCAATGAGGGATGCTGAAAATGAAAAGGGGCGTGTCTGAAAGAGAGAAGGGTGTGGATGAACTTTCCTGCCAGTAGTTCTTCTCACTCACAAGGCGGGAGTTGTTATGTAGATAAGGTAAATGCTAATTGGTTGGTTTTGCATAAGGTGGAAGTTGTTACTTGCCATAGGCTCAGCTTGTCCTAAAATAGCGGTAGATGGGCTAAAGGGAGGTTGGTCATATCTATCAGATACTATATTTTATACCTGTACTGGGGAATGGAGACGTATAGATGCAGACTGGAATAAACTCCAACCTTGGGAAGTTCATAGTCCTGGGTAAATAGAAACCCTCCATCACAGAGTGCAGGTACCTGAGGAGACAGAGGGGATGGACTGAGCTGATAAGTCGTCACCTTCAGGTCTTTGCCCCAAGTTGTTTTATGGGAAATTCACTAAATAAAAGAGCTCTGCTTACCTGATATGCAGAGGGGATTTTCAGTGAAAACACAGACTCATAGCCAAAGAAGTTTGTTTTTGTTTTTGTTTTTTTCTCTCAAGATGGTATGTCGTTTGTATTCAGGGTGAGACTGTGAGGCTGGATGGGACTAAACCTTCTGATCAGTGTTCCAGAATGGTCTAGAAGTCTTTTGTGTGTGTGAGTGTGTTGACTCAAGGACAAGTGAGATATACTTGAGCTATCAATAAACATCAAAATACCAAAATCAGTGTTATTGGCTTCATCATTTTTAGGAAAATGTATCTGGTAATATATAGATGTACTTGAACTTTTCCTTTCTGAATGTGCATATTAAGTGAATCTGTGCTTTGCATTCTAAGTTCAAGGAACATTAGAACATTTACCAGTTAGTCAGTGGTTGATGGGACTAGTCTTGAAGCATTTTATTATTAAATAGATGTGATTTTAAGCATAAAGGAAAACAGGTATTTCTTTTATGTCCCATGGTGTTTTCACTTTGCATCAATTTAAAAGAATATCTCAAACATCTGAGATGTCCTAGTATTTAACACTTACTACACAAGAAAACTGTTACATTAATTATGTATAATGTGTTAATTCATTTAAAATCACTTTTCTTTTTCAGAATTCTGAAAGACTCTAAGCACTCACTCTTTAAATAGAAATTGTTTTCTGAAGAGGGGAAGAGTTGAACTTGTTCCTTACTAGTGATGGTTTTGCGAGTGCTTGAGTAGAGATCCAGTTGGCCAATGGTGATACGAAGGGCAATACTTCAGTATTAATACTGAGGTGAAAATGAGTTGCTGTAAAAAACCACTCCATTGGCAGATACTAACTATTACATATAAAATAGACAAATAGCAAGGATCTAATGTATAGCACAGGAAACCACACTCAGTATCTTGTAATAACCTATAATGAAAAAGAATATGAAAAAGAAGATTTACGTATAACTGAATCACTATGAAGTACACTAGAAATTAACACATTGTAATGCATTGTCAACAACTGACTCTACTTCAACAAAAATTTAAAACCTCCATTAAATTTTAAAATATTTGAATATATTTGATAGTAGAGCAGAGCATTGTATTTTATATTAATATTGTGAAAATTTGTAGTGGGAATTGCCAAGTGTCTGGTTTCCCAGAAGTATCTGTTTTTAGAACTGTTTGCCTTCCTCTGGGAGAGGCATTCATGACTCCGTGTACCAGTGGGCTTGTTCCCCTGTGCTGGCTCTCACGTTGGACTGCTGTGTGTGTAGATTACACACAGCTAAGTGGGCAGCAACTGAGACTAGAGTGCAATGATAAAACCACTGTTTAAAAGGAAAAATAGGGAAAATATGAATCTAATATTTAATACACCTCATAAGTTAGTGGAATAATATTTTAAAAGGATTCAAATCAAATTAGGTTATGCAAAAAAGTTTTTTTTTTTGAACAACTAGAAGAATAACTGAATGTTAACCAATCCAGCAACACTGTGCAGGAAACGGTGAAAGTCAGCTTGTCCAACACAGAATCTATTATTTTTCTTTCACAAACGTACTTCTTTGCATTTCCTTTCTTAGATACTAGGACCAATATCCACTCTGCTCATTCCAAATATCTCTTCCTCTTTCTCCCTTCTAATATCTTACAACCTCTCCTTTCCACCATTTTAATAATCTCCTAAATTGTCCCTCTGCCCTGGCTTCTCACCTGTATCAAGTCCATCTTTCACAGTGCCTCATGGGGGTCCCTGACAAAGTACAAACCTGGACATGTCTGACCAGGTCACCACCTTAAAATATTCAAGGGTTATGCATATACTCAAAATCCAAAATCCTCAGTATACCAGATAAGAATTTTCATAATACTATCTCTAACACCTAGATTTTTCTACTCTTCCTGATTTACCACACCATTGTTCTCTGTATTTTTTTAAGGTGGCCAAAACCTATACTGTGCAATATGGCAGTTGAAACATCCTTCATCTAATAAAGATGTATGCACTGTAATTGTCAGACAGAGACTAACTTTTGTCAACTTAATACAAGAAAAAAGAATGTAAAATGACTCAATAATTTTATATCAATTACATGTTCAAATGATAATATTTAGAAATATTAGGTTAAATATATATGTGTATTTTGAAAATCCATTTTATGTGCTTATTGCACTGTAACTTTTATCTGAGGATTAGACAATGTAAAGTTGCTCATGTGACTTGCATTAGTTTTCTATTGGTCAGTAAGTCTCTAAGTATTTAAGGTTTCTAACCGGTTCTGCTATTTTTATATACAAATATTGAAAAACTTCCAATTTCTAGGACTGCTTTTACACTTAAATTTGCCTGGAACTCAAACATTTATTCTAGGGTACAGCTAGCTTCTTCAAGACCCTGTGCAGGATGATTTAGCTACTCCCTCCTTCAGCCAATGGACTTTCTTCCAATGGCCGTGTCAACTCCATCAGTATTTGTTGCCATCAGTGCTATCCTCTGCTCCCTAATGCCCACTCTCATTTCATATCTTCTGTTTTTGATGTTCATAGCTGACCTCTGACTTGTTCATTCTTCTCGACTAAAAATTAAATCATCCTTAGAAAAATATGTAGTCATTGCTGACTTGACAAAAAGTCAAAAGATGATAAATGCATTTGCTTAATAGATCAACAGCTCAAAAATAAAATACAAAGTAGTACAACACCCTGCAGAGAGTATGTATTTCTGTGTGTAATTGTCAGGGTGAGGACACAAGGTTTTATGCCTTCACGTGAAGGTATGTAAGAACATTGGAGGAGTGGGAAATAAGGATACCAGAGGGAAATTTTTCATAAGGATCATGAGAGTTTTCACAGCACCTAGGATGAATGTGGTTGGAAATAATTATAAAGGGAATTAGTTCCCTTATCATTATTCCAAATACAATTTAGAAACAAGCCACAGAACACGGTTTTGCAAATATTTAAGAACTTCTCAAAAAGGAATGTTCAGAAAGGGGCCAATATTTTCTATAGAGTCTAAGGAATCACACGAAATAATACACTGTTCAGTAGTTTCTTTATATCTTGGCAATGTTTGGATGGGTACAGTCCATTGCACCTCATGTCACACAGGAGCAGTAGCAGATTCTGCACCAGCAGTAGGTTCTTATCAAAGCCAAAGAAACCCAATTGTATACACACACACACACACACACACACACACACACACACACACACACACACATTATATATATATGTTTTAAAGGGACCACACTCAAGTCTGCCCAAACTTTGGTCTAGAGGGATCATACCTTTATTATTTTGGACAGCAAACAAATCCACCCACTGCTCTGAAGGGAGACGTTTTCTGCTTCCCATGTTTATTTGCTATACATCTTGAAAAGACAGTCCGATACAAAGCTTTCAATGTCTGTGCTCAGACGATGTGCGGAAATGTGAGAAACCAATAGAGACGTGTCTCTCAACAATCATCATCACTCTTTGTTATTTCCGTTGTCTGAGAATTTAAAAGTTTCCACAAATTTAAGGTAAGACTTATTGTCTGTATCCTGGGTGACAAGTAGCCATTAGAAGCTGTTTAATCATTCAGTGACAAGTAACTCATTTCAGTGATCTTTCTTTGACAAGCTAACCAATCACTGTCAGCCCCTTGCTCCTGAAAGTCAGGCAATCAGGAATGGATTATATCTAATAATCTCCCCTCTGAGTGGCAACCAATCAACAGCCATCTCACCTGAGTAACAGTCCTTCTGCAGAGGATGTTGTGTGTGTCAGCTATACATGTTCTCTTTTGAACTTCACGTTTCCTTGGAACACTCTGATAAGGACATCAGTTTGTTATGCTGAAGGAGACAGAGTGATTAGCATAGCCCTCTACAAAAGCATTAAATTCAATGGTGTTTTTTAAGCTTAGGTATTACATAGTGGTGTTATCATCTTCTGACATATTTCACTTACCTATTTGGGTACTTGCATATTTAATATTTCCATTCATTAGATTATAAGCTTTATGAGAATGGGGATCTTATCTGTCTTGTTGCCACCATATCCTTGACTAATTCATTGCCCAGCCCAGAGCAGGCTGCTGATAAATATTGATTGAAGAGTTGAATTGGTTACATAATTCATTTGCGGTTGAAGTTTGAAAAGATGTGCGACAATAAATAAACTATACTGATTGAAGGCATAGTTACTGACCATAGACTCAAGTCTAGAAGATTAAAAATATTAGGGAGATTTCAAGGTATGAACTCATGATAGTATATAAGATATAATGCAGTATTTAAGGCTATTGGAAATCAGAGAGGATAAAAAAAATGTGGTGGTAAAATAAAAGATTCAAGATCAAGGGATTTGTTACAATTTTTGCTTTGGGTCCCTTTGAAAGTCTGACCTAAGTTCTGGATCTCATTTAGATGATCCTGGGATCTAGAGTGAAGTCGTGGAAATAGATCACTGACCCACAGTGGAGAAAAAGGTTATTGATGAAAAGAAGATCATGAGATGAAGAAGCTTGTGTAAGAATGAACAGTTATATTGCCCTGGACTCAGGTGAAATGTTAGAAGTTACACCCACTTTGTTCTCAATCCTGCTTTCTGAAATTGGTCTTCTTGACATTAAAGCCCCTTAGCTCTCTGCTTAGGCTTTGCTAGGTGCAGGACTGGGCTAAGAAAACGTGTGTGAGGAGAGACCCTAGAAACCAGGTCCCAGGATGGGGGTTGTGAATTGGATTCCTCTCCATTTTGTGTCTTATAAAGAACTCCAGGAAAGAAAACTGGTAATGTTGATTTATGTGACTTCCAAATACTCCTGTGTTAGGAGAGAGATACTGAGTTGATCAATTATGTTAAAACTAAATTAGAATGTCAAGTAAATTTGGGCTTAATTCAAATGCTTTGACCATTTTATCTTCTTTTCCCACATATTTGTGAGAAGTTAAAAAAAAAAGTAGCTTGCTATAATTACTTTCATCAATAAGCTTTTAGAAGCTACTAAATATTTACATGTTATTTCAAGTCTCTGGCACAGAATTTTCTTTTCATTCTGCAGTCATGTCATTATACATCATGTCATCAGAATGTATTACAATCCTCTGTATACAGCAAAACTCACTGATGGTGCAAAGTGGATCGGTGTAGAGAACTCTTTGGTGGCTTATTGAAAGGTAATAATCTCCTCCAGGAGGAGAATATATACAGCTAAGTAATAGGGTGAATGCAGGATAGAATCACAGAATGCCAAAGACATTTCAGTGCTCATCAAAGCACGTCTACCATGCTAGAGGGCTGTCACTGAAAACACCTCGGACTTCAACCCACATGGTGAGGATTTATAGATGGATGGCAACCTGGAGCACATTGGCTTTGCTGACCCAGTTGAGCTCTTCGCTTTCAGGGGATCTCTTTTGCCCTAATGAGGGTTAGCACTTTTGCTCTGTTGGAAGACACTATAGAGTTCTTGCCCTTGCAAAGAAATGAGTGCTACCCTCATGTGGGACATCAGGACAATAACTCTGGTTAAATAACAGCATAACTTGGCCAGAGAGCCGATGGTACTGATGAGGAAGAAAAAGAACTGTAATATTAATTAGCAGGTGGCAGTATTTTGTATTTTGAGTGATCTTGATGAAAGAAGGCCAGAATAGAAGACTGAATTGACTTGAAGGCAGTTTTTTCGAACCTGAGATTTATCACCCTGACAAGATGTCCAGGGATGTTGTCCCTAGAGGCAAAATAGACAGCCATCAAAAATGCTGCTTAGCATTTATGACCGAAAAACCAAGAAAGAAGAACCAGAAGACCCCAGTCTGGAGGTGGGGGTGACAAGTTATGGGAGAAGGTACAATTAAAAACATCACCATCTCTTACTCAGATACCAGATGTTAGCCAATTTTCAGAGGTACAATCTATTGATTGAATCTATTGGCTGGGTTTATGGAAGGAAGGATGGCAAATATATACTGAGACGATTCTTTCAGTCCTTTCCAAAAGGTCATAAAAAAGTTAAAAAAAATTTAAAATAAAAGCAAAAGGCCACTTACTTAGATGAGCGTACTTCAGAGAAAGGAGAATAAACAGACTGAGGCACAGCAGGGATGCTGCGTGAATGAGGCTTGGGTTTCTCTTAAGAGAAAACTTAGTTTCATTTTGGTAGGTCTTTTTTTTTTTTCCCCTTTCTTCTTTTGTTCTCTTTTGTGATTCGATGATTATCTTTGATGATTGCTCTTTTCTTGTGTGCATATCTGTAATAGACGTTTGCTTTGCTGTTACCATGAGGTTTTTGTACAGCAGTCTGTGTATGTTGTGTGCTTGCTCGAAGTTCCTGATCTCTTAATTTCAAATGAATTTTAAATATCCTGCATTTGGACTCTCGTCCCCTCGTGATTACTGCTTTCAATGTCGTATTTTGCGCCCAATTGTTTTGTGTATCCCTTAGCTGCTTATTGTGGATGCAGATGAATCCACTACTTCTGTCTTTTAACCTCCCTGCTTGCTTGTGTGTGGAGGATTTCCTGCTGTTACTGTATGTTTCCTTTCCCGGTGAGTGAGCCTTTTCATTCTGTAACTTTCTTGTTTCTAGTTGTGGGTTTTTCTCTTCCACCTAGAGAAGTTCCTTTAGCGTTTGTTGTAAAGCTGGTTTGGTGGTGCTGAATTCCTTTAGCTTTTGCCTGTTTGTAAAGCTTTTGATTTCCCAACAAATCTGAATGAGAGCCTTGCTGGGTGAATATTCTTGGTTGTAGTTTTTTTTTTTTTTTTTTCTTTCCCCTTTCATCACTTTAAGTATATTGTGCCACTCCCTTCAGGCCTGCAGAGTTTCTGCTGAACAATCAGCTGACAACCTCATGGGAGTTCCTTTGTATGTTATTTATTGCTTTTCCTCTTCTGCTTTTAATATTCTCTCTTTATGTTTAATTTTTCTTTTCATCTTGATTACAGTGTGTCTTGGTGAGTTCCTTTTCGGGTTAATTCTATACAGGGATCTCTGTACTTCCTGGACTTGGGTGACTGTTTCCTTTCCAGGGTTAGGGAGGTTTTTAACTATTATCTCTTCAAATATTTTCTGGGGCCCATTCTCTCTCTCTTCTTTTTTTCTGGGACCCCTAAAATGTGATCATTAGTGCTCTTGATGTTTTCCTGGAGGTCTCTTAAACTGTCCTCATTTCTTTTCATTCTTTTTTTTTTTCTCATCAGTGTGGTGATTCCTAATACTCCAGCTCACTGATCCATTCTTCTGAATCATCTAGTCTATTCATGATTCCTTCTAGTGTATTTTTCATTTCAGTTATTGTATTTTAAATCTCTGTTTGGTTGTTCTTTATATTTTCCAACCCTTTGCTAAAAACTTCTAACTTCTCACTCTGTGCATCCATTTTTCTCCTGCGTTCCTTGATCATCATTACAATCGTTACTCTGAACTCTCTCAGGTAGTTTGTTTATCTCCACATCACTTAGTTCTTCTCCTGGGGTTTTATCTTTTTCCTCCATCTGAAACACATTTCTCTGCCACCTCATTTTGTCTAAGTTGCTATTTGTATTTTTTATGTATGTGGCAGGTGAGTTATGTTTCTCAACTTTGGAGAAGTGGCCCTCTGTAGGAGATACTCTATATGTTCCCACTCTGCACTCTCCTGTCCTCACCCAATCTGTATGCTCCAGGAGTTCCCCCTAAGAGGATTGCACGGGTCCTTCTGTTATGGTGGGCTGACTCTGTGGGCAGTCTGGTAAGCTACGTTAAATGGATCATGCACCATGATCAAGGGGGATTTATCCCAAGGATGGAAGGATTATTCAGTATCCACAAATTAACCAATGTGATTCACTACATTAACCAATTGAAAAATAAAAATCATGTGATCATCTCAAGAGATGCAGAAAAAGCTTTTGATAAAATTCAGTGTCAATTTATGATAAAAACTCTCCAGAAGGTGAGCATAGAGGAAATATACCTCAACATAATAAAGGCCATATATGATAAACCCACAGATAATATCATACTCAATGGTGAAAAGCTGAAAGTATTTCCTCTAAGGTTAGGAACAAGACAAGGATGCCCACTCTTGCCACTTCTATGCCACATAGTTTTGGAAGTCCTAGCCACAGCAATCAGAGAAGAAAAAGAAGTAAAAGGAGTCAAAATTGGAAAAACAGAAGTAAAATTGTCACTCTTTGTAGATGACATGATCCTGTACATATAAAATCCTAAAGACTCTACCAGAAAATTGTTAGAGTTCATCAATTAATTCAGTAAAGTTGCAGGATGCACAATTAATACAGAGAAATCTGCTGCATTTCTATATACTAACAATGAAATATCAGAAAGAGAAATTAAGGAAACAATTCCATTCACCATTGCATCAAAAAGAATAAAATACCTAGGAATAAACCTATCTAAGGTGGCAAAAGATATGTACTCTGAAAACTATAAGACATTGATGAAAAAAAAATTGAGTAAGACACAGATGGAAAGATATACCATGTTCTTGGATTGGAAGAATCAATGTTGTTAAAATTACCATACAATACAAAGCAATCTACAGATTCAATGCAATCCCTAACAAATTACCAGTGACGTTTTTCGCAGAGCTGGAACAAACATTTTTTAAATTCGTATGGAAACACAAAAGACCCTGAATAGCCAAATTAATATTGAGAAAGAAGAATGGAGTTGGAGAACTCACACTCTGGGACATCAAAGCTACAGTAATCAAAACAGTATTTTTCTGAATCAAAAACAGATGAATAGATCAATGGAACAGGATAGAAAGCTGAGAAATAGATTCATGTACTTATGTTTAATTAATTTATGATGAACAAAGCAAGAATATACAATGGATAAAAGACAATCTCTTCAATAAGTAGTGCTGGGAAAACCATAAACCATGTGAAATAATGAAATTAGAACATTCTTTAACATCATATACAGAAATAAACTCAAAATGGATTAAATTCCTATATGTAAGACCAGATACTGTAAAACTAGAGGAAAACATAGACAGAACATTCTTTGACATAAATCGTGGCAATATTTTTTGAACGCTCTCCTAAAGTAAAGGAGATGGTGATAGTTTTACTGTGACTTGACTCTAACCAGGTATTAGTCACCAAAATAAGTTAGCTCAATTATATGTTAAATAAATAATACATTATTTTAAAAATTTAGAGATGAACCACAGAGCCATAGAAATGCTTCAGCTAAGAAACTCCAACCACCCATGAGTCATAAGTAGGAAGCAGTTTCTAACAAATTTTCCATCTCCATGCCTCTGAAATCACACCATATGAATTGCGTGGTGTTGCTTCTGGTCTCAACTTCTTTCTTATTAAGTAGGATCTCCATTCCACTAGCAATCTATCAAGTATCAAGAAAATATGATTATTTTTTGTCAGATTTCTGTTCCTGCAGAATGTATTTTGCAATTTAATATCAAAATAAAACAATTCATCTCTGCAAAATCATCTCAGAAAAAAAACAATATATAAAAATGAGAAAAGACATTAGGGTGAGCTAGCTAGATGCATGTTTCATAACTTAGGACAATATGAGATGATACCAAGAAAATAGAAGTTTCTATAAATATCCTATCCAGGTGGCATGATTACAACCACAAGTTATCAAAAACTAGGCTAACCTAGGCTGCAGGAAACCACGTGATTCTCAGTGTTTATGTTTCATAATGTAATTTTTGAAATTTAACTTTAATATGACAAACAGACGACTATCATAGACTTCCAAACTATCACTTACCTTCATACTTATTCAAGTTTTGAGTTCCAATTTGTTGTTCTGAGTCATACAAAATATCACTTAGTTTGGGAAACCCTTAATAACCTTACTGTTGACTCAATTTATCATATACTTATATGTCTAGAGGTCAAAATAAAGATTATACATGTATTTAAGAACAACGTACAGTAAACAATGACGAACTCCACCATCATCACACAATGCTTTGATTTACTTTCTCTTCGGTAATTGATTTTATCACATTTGAGATGTCTAACATGCCATGTTTGCCCTATTGAGTTTTAATTTCTTTGCCCAGCAGTTTTTTATCATTGAATCCGTCACATTCAAAACAGGGTCTTCCTTAAAGTGAATGGTTAGTAAATGTTTGCCAAATTGAAATTAAGTGTGTTCAATTTACACTTGGTAGCGCCTTTCTTTTTTAGGATCCAGTATATTTCAAACATTTCCAAAGACAGTCTGGGATAGGTAGCCCCCATGATTGTATGACTGGCAGGGGATAACACCAAAATTTCCAATCGCATCTGCTTTTTCCAAAGATGGTACTCTTTACTTCCTTATCTGGAGTGTTTCATTAGAGGGACATTTGCACAATTTAAAGATACTTGGCAGCATATAAATTTTATGGGAAGTTTGCAAATAAAAACTGGAAACACAGTCATTTGAATTTTCTCAATGTGCACGCAAGTCAAAAAGGATGGCATCTAATTCAAGAGCCATCCAGCCGCCCAGCATTTGGATGGAGTTGAGATGCATCGTACATGTGTAAATGGAATAGAGTCCATCTGTTTTGAAACAATCAAATTATACCGGTTTTAACAATCTTTGTGTATGTGAAACACAACCAAGATCAAAAGTGTATTAGAAATTCAGCTGTGAGAAAAACTGAAAGTCTGGCTTTGAATTTTGAAAGTTATAATTTATAGTAAAAATAACCTATTTGACCTATTTAACCTACCTCATTTTCCTACTTCTGCTCTTTTAAAAGTGTTGTTTTAAAAAAACGCTATTTTTGATCTTCCAGAAATATTAAACCTACTAATTCAAGAATAGGCTTTTTTCTTACCTTTATATAATGTAAAATAAAAATAATGCTCCTTTTCTTAATTACATATGTGTAAACAGAGTGCCTGTTTGCCATCTCTACAATTTATAAATATTCATAACTAAGTTTTGATACACTAAGAACCTTCCAAAAGGCATCTCTACAACCGATGTATAGTATAAATACAGATTTTAAAAATCATTATATTTTCCCATCAGCTAGAATTTATCATTTCTCTACACTTTAGGAATTTATTTTTGGCCTGCTAACATCAGCATACACTAAACTGGCTATAATGCGATATAATGATATATTTTTCTCTTCATCGCATTAAACAACTTAGAAAGGTTAAATGAACCCATAATTAAGGGAGGTTCCACAAAATAAAGAGATGTATACATACAGTATATGAGAAAATGAAAATAAAGTACCTGAATGGTATTTCTTAAGTAATTAAGATATATTTAAAAAGTATTTAAGCTATGCCATTTAACCTGACTTACTACTTTCAATGAACAATTCTACTCAAAAACACTTTGCTTTACAGAAAAGTTGATTATTTTATTAGCTCTTCTGATTTGACAAGATGATTTATTCATTGGTATAATCTTTCTCCTTGTGTATGTGTGTGTGTATTTCTTTTCTTATTGTGATTTCTTTCTCTGTCTCTCTTTCTCTCTTTCATGGAGGTTCTGGGGAATGAACCCAGGACCTTGTGCATGCTAAGTATATGCTCTACCACTGAGCTATGCCCTCCCCCATTATTGTGATTTCACTTTTTCTCCTTGGAAAAGTTTACTACAGAAACTTCAGTTACTATTGATTTCTTGAAACAGTAAGTTTCACTATTAGAAAACATTTTCAGAGACATTTTTACCTTATTACTCCTTATTTCATATGAATGTTTAACATACATAGATAGCCTACTTTGGTCCTTCCTATACTGTGAAAGAACACGTTATAAAATAGTAAATTCCATTGTAAATTCAGTCAGCAATTTAAAAGAAAATCAAAAAAAGTCAAAAGCTTATTTTCTTTTAGCTGTTCAGGATTCATTTTTCGTTCACGCAGAGGCATGCTAACTTCATGGCTTCCCATCTCAGCGCTGTGAACAAGTTCCGGGTATTTGCTACCCGCCCAGAATTGTCTTCAGAGGTGTCCTTTCATCACGTGTGAACACGCTACAATACCACAAACCCTTACAGTAATTTAAGTAATCCCAAAGGCACCCAAGGCACCGAACTATACCCTCTTCAAGCAATTCTGAAGGCACCCGTTTATTAGATGCATGAAGTTTAAATTCCTTGAAACTGTGCACAGATGTCTTTAATGTTGGGTCTAAATATAGATGCATCTTCTGTTTCTCCTTCTCCCACATCCCAAGCTCGTCCCTTCTGCTTTATGTACCTTGAGCTGCTGCCATTTTGAAAAGGATCACATACTTTCCGTGTCTCTATGCCTTTCCATGTCCTCTATTTACTCTCTAATTCCTCCTCCCAAACTTTAACTCCTCTAACTCATCTTGCAAACCTCAGGTTAGATTAAACTTCACTGTGAGAGTGTAGGTCCAAGATAGAGTTAATCACTAATATGTGTGCGATTTCTAAGAATCTTATAAACCAGGGGGAGGGAATAGCTCAGTGGTAGAGCACATACTTAATATGCACGAGATCTTGGGTTTAATCCCCAGGATCTTCTATAAAATAAATAAAGCTAATCCACCCCACCTAAAAAAAAAAAAAAAAAAAAAAAAAAAAGCTTAAAAGAAGAACTTAAAAAAAAAGGAAAACTACTTTTTAAAAAATCTTATAAACCACATCACTGTGCATACACTATACTTCAAGTATTTGTACATGGCTCTAAATGAATTACACAGTAAGAAAAGAATTTAAAGTTAACATAGATAAAAGTTGTTTGAGCACATAAATTTAAATTTAATATATGGAATTTTTGCTTTCTTTGCTCCTATGGAGTTTATACTCAGGTACAGGGAAATATGTACACGTACCAAACAAAGAGTTAACTATATTAAAAAATGAAGCTTTCTTATCTCTAGAAGCCTGTCAAAGAAAGTCATTAATATTAAATTTGAAGTTATATAATACCCAGATAGCTGGGAAATCTTTTCTTAACATCTGTTTTAGCAAGTAGGGATTATCAAATCCATTTCAGTCAATTTTTCACTTCAAAACTGATAGCAATGAAGTTAATAATTGCCAACATTGCTTCAAAATGTGAGTAAATTGGTATTGATGGGGGACATGGCTTTTCATTAGTCAATCATTCTTAAAAACTGAAAGAGATGTTTTCTTAATAAAGAATAACCAAACTCCGGAAATTGGTAAAGGATAATAATAGTTCAACAATTTTTTTCCCTCATCCATTTCTCTTCCTTATTATATCTTCTTGTGATTTTATATATATATATATATATATATATATATATATATATATATATATACACACACACACACAACACACATATAATTATATATATGTACACACATATGCACATTATAGATAATATATATGCATGCACATTATTCTAGATATCTGTTTGTCTACACAGACACTAAGGTATCAATGGCAAGCCACCCTATTCTCTTGTGACCAAAATTACAAGCATATTCATTCAAATATTAATTTGATTTTGCATGTTTTCAGTTGAGCTCTGTGGTTCAGTATTACAGAATGGGATGATGACAACTTACTTCTGAAAGTAAATCATTCTTGATTATCTTTTGCTTCCCATAACATTGCCTTACTATAGGCATAACCTTGGATATTCCACATCAATATTTTTTAGACGTTTTTTTCAATTCTCATTTTTCCCTTAGAACTTTTCTGATATCAAAGACAGACCATACTTGACTACAGCATACACAATACACTATGGTCATTTTCAGAAGGGCAACCTTTTATTGCCCTTTTGAAGTAGGGTGAAAAGGGTATGTTGTCTATATGGTGGCACTAGTGAAAATGCCCTTTAAAAAATAAACATAGATGCCACACCCCAGAGAATCCATGTAAGTACATGGGAGGTGGAACCTTAACACTGAAAATGCTTTCAAAGTCACAGTCCTGGTTTTTAGAATCTTGAATTACTGTTGACTTTCCTTCACATTTGCTGATTGTTAATCCCAATGGGACTTTGTAGAGTTGCTGTAACATATTTCTTAGAAGAGTTCTAAAGAGTGCTTTCTACTTCTATGTGGGCAGAAATAATTTCTGAAAGCTGACTTTGAAGAATGTTGTTCTCAGATTCAACCCCATCCAAACTTTTTTTTCCCTTATACTTATCGCTTTTTAGTTTATTCATTCTTATCCATTATAGAACCAGAAAATCCAAATGGAGTAAAAATCAATGTGAAGGGGAAGGGATAGATAAAGGTGATTTTCCACTATTGATTGACAGTGTATTGTAACCTCAAAAGTAAAGCAGGGGGAGGGTAGAGCTCAAATGGTAGAGTGCATGCTTAGCATGCATGAGGTCCTGGGTTCAATTCCTGATACCCCCTCTGAAGAAGTAAATCAACAAATAAGTAAACCTAATTACTCCCCCTAATAAAATAAGTCTAAGTTATTTTTTTTAAAAGTAAGGCATATTACTCTTAATTTTAACTTAAAAATTTAATAAATTGCATTATTATTTAAAGATATGTCATATCATCAGGTATTATTTTATTTATAAGATAAATTAATCCCATCCTAATTTTGCTTAACAGATGAATTATCTGCGTTTTCTTATAATTAGCATGGAAGTGTCATTTTTTTTAAAAAAGGTGGCTTTTTAGATTTATATGACAAAGAAAACATTGCAAATGTAGCCATTTATGTTTGCTATTAAAGTTTGTGAGTTGTAAAAGAGTTACTGGGTAATTTATTGCAGAGTGACAGAGAGAGGAAAAGGCAGTAAGTGAGACAATGATTTATCTGTAAACTTACCTTCAAACCACAGCTTACAGAGTCTACTCTGAACCAATTCAGACGTAATGCATTATCAGTATTAAATGCTGCGCTATGATCACCACCGAAATCAAACCTGACACTGCAGTGATCAATGAGCAGTCTACTGATCGATGCAGTTTTCTTTATGCTCAGTTTCAGATGAGTCAGGATTCCTTCTCACATTCTTCCAGTTCCTCAGGATGGATTATATACAAGTACAGGTAAGTGAATAAACACATATATAACTGCATATGCTAAAAATAATGATAATTTAACCTTATGAGTCAAAACTGGTTGTACATTTCTTTTGTAATGTGATTCAGTGGTGTCAGCCTCAAAGAAAAATATTAACAAGGAAATAGCACAAAATACCTATATCTTAATTTTAAAAAACATTAAATATTGGGTATTCTTCAGTTCTGTCCTATGTAGTCTATTACTTTAAAATGTAAATTCACAACTATTTCTAAAATTCACTAATTTCCATGTGGCAATGTCTTGCTTATCTACTCATGAGATTCCAGGCAAGATATGTTATCTGGAAAAAAACCAGTAGCCAAGAATTATTACAGAAAATATCTCTAAGGAGGGAACCAACAGCCATCGCAAACCCCATGTAGGAGACCCATAAAACTATTACCCATTGACCTGCAGGTTAGAGTTTATTACTTAGGGTTATTGTAACACTAAGCCCAATGAATTGACATGTTTAGTTATCAGATTTGCCCAGAAAACGTTCAGGCTTTTCAGTTCAGCAGTCACAAGGATCGTGAAAGAAATTGGCTCTGAACAGTTAGACATTACAGGGAAAAGCAACAGAAGCAGTTGGAACACAATTTTTAAAGCCACCGGGGGGCATATAGCATCAGGGAAAAAGAACCCCACACCGCAATACTTCCTGAAGGCATTGTGGCTACTGAAGTTTGTTAAGATTATGTACAATCTCCATTCAAGGAAAGTTAATGGTGGATTAACCTATTTAAAGAAGACAAAACAACTTTCTTTCTATTCTAAAAATAAGTGCATAATATTATTTAATTAAAACAGTGTTCCTAGAAATAACCCGTGCATATCAGAAACTTAATGCAAGCACAAATTCTGCCAGAAAAGTAATATATCATTGAAGCTAACATAAAATACAGTAGAAGACATTCCATTTTTAATCTTATAATCAGTAATTTGAAAAGAAGCATGTATTCTGATTGAGGTGAAAAATTACCAAATTCTCTGATTCTTTGTATAGAAATAGCACAGCCTGGAATCAGGTGCATACTTAGAAATGACTCTGCTATAGGGCAGGTTCTGGTACTTTCATGTACTATTTGAATAGATAAAATGAAGACAGGTTTCAGGTAATGAATACCCATAGTCTTAATGTTATTACTAAAATAATGTAGAACTCTGACAAAGAATGCTATTATTTTTATGTTTTGACTTTGAGTTGCCAAATGATGTAGAGTGAGGAAAATTCCTATTTATTAATCCTTTCTTTATGTCCGCTAGTAACTGAAAGTTTGTCAAAACTGCACATATCATAAAGGCTACATACCAAAAGCAGTTTGGTTTATGCTAGTTTTACTCTCTTTTGTTTTTGCTTGTTTTATGGTGGACTCTTTGGACAGTGTTTAATTTTTCTACCAGGATTATGTATTGAATTTCAGCACAAATCTCATTTTGAAAGTCTTGTGCTGGCAAGTGATAAGTAAATGTTCATTAAATAAAGAGATGCTGACAATCTGTTATAGAATATCAATCACTTGCATTTTTAAAATAAAGAGCTTGGGGAAAATATATTCGCAGATAATATTCTTTTAGTTTATCATATTAGCCTTCTTTTCAATTTTTACTTTTTCTTTTTAGTTTCAGTTAGTGTAACGGCCTCCAGGGTAAGTTTTTTTCCACGCCATATTTCCATCAGCAATTTGATCTCTTGGAAGATTGACAGAAATGCAGAATCTCAGATTCTGACTAATTAAATCTATCTGAATTTTGAGATCCCCAGGTGCAATCTTGTGTGATTTAAGAAGCTCTGCCCAATGGTATTGCTGCAGAAATTGACCTGTGAACCACATCATGTTGTGATATTATTTCATTCAGATAATTCAATCATGACATTGTTCTCATGTTGCAAATAATGCAAATAGATTACTGTAGTATTTCCCAACTTGCCAAATCTAAGGATCTGGGAAGGTAGCTTTTGACATGTTGATAAATAGGACAATTGCCTGGAAGTTTTTTTAAGTCTGGGAATTATTGAAATTTAGAAAAAAACTTATATCAAGGCATAGAAAATCAAATTTGTCTAAATGTTTACTTTCAATAGCAGAACACTGAAAATGTTGTTATTTTATTTTTAATTGAAGTGTGGTTGATTAATAATGTCAGTTTCAGGTGTAGAGCAAAGCAACTCACTTATACATATTTTTTCTTTTCAGATTCTTTTCCATTATTTACTATTGCAAGATAGTGAATACAGTTCCCTCTGCTATACAGCAGGTCCTTGTTGTTTATCTATTTTGCATACAGTAGTCTGTACCTGTTAATCCCAAACTCCTAACGTATTCCTCCCTCGCTCTTTCCCCTTTGGTGACCATAATTTTTTTCTACGTCCATGAGTCTGTTTTTGGTTTGTGAATAAAAATTGCATCATTTAACAAGACACTAACACTGTTTTGACTTAGACAGACACTTCAGTCTTTGCCCCAATTTCTTCTGATTAAACACACATTCACAAATTCATTGTGTTTATTTTTATTCATTGTGTCCTATTTTCTATCTTTAGGATGAATAATTTGTAAACTACCTATCTAGATAATCATCTATCCCACTTCACCCTACAAATAATACAGCAAATTATTTATCTTAAAATCTGCATCTATATTTGCTTTCTAGTTTTTTTAACTGATGTGTCCTGTCTCTAATCAAGTAGATATTTTTTCAGGTTTACCTCAAAATGGCACTCTAAGGTGCCGTTATCCAATTACATTTACCAATAATTATTTTGAAGGTAGGTTTACATTTTGTTACTTTAAACAAGTTATTGAGCTTGTGGCTAAGACTACCCTGCCAAGTCGATGTTGGAGGCAAACACTGACATTTGCTGCTTTATACACACTTGGGGAGACAGATCTTGACTTTCTCTACAAGTCAGAAGAAAAAAGAAACAAAGCCTAGCTTTAGATAAGTGAGTTTGGTTGACTAAAATATAATTCTGAATTTAAGCTTGCTTCCATGCCCTGAGTAATGAAAAATAAATTGATTTTTACTATTCTTATGAGGAAACTGAAATTTCCCAAGGCACAAATTCAACAAGTCTATTTCTAAAATAATTCTAAAAATATAAATTTCTTTAAAGGATGATTTTTTTTTTTTCCTTTTCAAATTGACAGCATCAGTCTCTTTTTTGGTTTGTTTATTTGTTTCTACTCCAAGGGGCTTCTCTAGAAATGTGTTGGTTTTTGCATCCTATGAATTAGCCAATATTCAATTAGATTACCAATTATTATTTTGGGATACTCAGAACAACAAAAATTACAAGATGAAGGAAGATGAACACATCAAGTAATTTAGTAATTTAATTATTTCATATCTCTATAACCATAATAATGTAAGCTCCGTAAAGTCAAATATTTTAAAAATAGTTTTATTTTTCACAGATACATCTCCAAGGCCTAGAGCAGTGTTTGGGTAATGTTCAAACATTCATTGGTTGAATAAATTAATGTTTGGTGCAAAGCAAAACTAATCTCATACAGGAAATATTTCCTCATCATCATTGCCAAACTTCTTCAAATATATCTCTATCCACTATTCCTAAAACATTTCAGATGGACAATGAATAGATACCAGATATGCATATGTTCTGATTTTGCCATGAGACACTTGCAGTGAATGAATACATAGATAGATGTCTGAGAAAAAGCAATTGGAAAAGATGAAATATGCATTTCTAAGATTTGACACGAATCATCAAAACTTTTTGTCAAGATCAATTTGGAAAATCAAGGAATGAGGCAAAGCCATTTGATAAGATGTGAACACAAACTTTTAAGGCAACAAGTGAAATATATCAGCAACAATTTGCTTTAGTATTTCTCTTCTATTTTCTTCCATTATCTTCTGTGGATGGCTTTGCTTGTATATGTGGAGGAGAGTGATATAAGTGAAACGTGATTGGGTAGACATGACTTACGTATATTTGAGAAAGCTTGTATCTCAAAGAATGTCTTAAGCCTGAATGTTTGTTGACTTCCAGTGGTGGGTAACCATGTGCTGATAATGTCAACTAAGTGTCTCTCAAGTTTATATTTTACTATGCTCTTGGTCGTTAATCAGTAGTCTAAGGACAATCAGTATAGGAAGATAGATCCTGGCAATCATAAAATATTCCATTTAGTGTTTCTAAAAAAAAAAAAGGATACAATTAATTGATTGTCTTACCTTCTGCTTATTGAACATAATTGTGTGCCAAGCTACCTCATAATGCCCAGGTGTGCCTGGTGATTCTCTGGTCTTGAATTGTATGTTCTATCTCTTGAATGTGGCCGTATCTTGGAATGGGGCACATTATCAATTAAGATGAAACAATGGACCCTCCATCTCAAAGAATGCCTAGGGTCCCTTTGTTTGACATCTACTTCCAGAGAAGAGATTTCCCATAGCAAATAACTATAGTTCTAGAGGCATTGTGAGTAATTTTTCCAGGAAAATGACTCACGAAATTAATTTGTCAAGACCGACCAGCTGGTATCTATCTCAAACTTACAAATCCATTTACTTCAGTCACATCAGTAAGAAACACTCCAAACTTCAAGTTGATTGTATATAGACGAAATATCCACACGTTTAAGGTTTTTGTTGTCAGTGATTCAGGTTAAAAACATTTAAATATTAACATTGCAGAATCCAATAGGTTTAGACAATCATCTGATGCACAATGTACACAATTATATAGATAAATGTGAGTGTAAAAAGAACATAAAAATGACGAGAGAATCTCAGCAAGGGTAATATTTGAATATGAAATTTTAAAAGCCTAATTTATTAACCTTGGAAATTATCTATATTTCAATTATCTTCCTCTAATAATATTTAAAGAATATCTTTTATGTATGTGTTGATTGTGTTTAAGAGGGACTAAAAGAATCTCTGCCAAATGTAAACCAATAAGTTTTATCACCTTCTTCAAGATGATTTTTTTTAGAAATTACTTCCTATGATAAATATTAACAGTGAACTCTGTATATATAATAAATTCTTTGAAGTATAGTTGACTTATAATACTATGTTAGTTTCAAGTGTACTACACAGTGATTTGACATTGCATAGTTATGAAATGATCACAAGTCTAGTAACCATCTAACCCCATACAAATTTATTATAATGTTATTGAATGAATTCCTCATGTTGTATATTATATCCTTGTGACTTACTCATTTTATGACTGAAGGTTTGTACGTCTTAATCCCCTTCACCTATTTTATCTCTTCCACCACTCTCCCCTCTGGCAACCACACATTTGTTCTCTGTATTTGTGAGTCTGTGTTCTTGTTTTGTTTGTTTTGGTTTTAAATTCCACATATAAGTGAAAAAATACTGTATTTGTCTTTCTTTGTCTGACCTATTTCAATCTTAAATGTTCACCTTAAAAATGATTAAAATTAATAAACTAGTTTAGCAAGTTTTCAGGAATATAATGTAGATATACAATATAAATTGTATATCAATACACTTATAATGAACGTGCCAAAAATGAAATTGAGAAAACAATTCAATGTATGAGTATCAAAATAATAAATACTAAGAAATACATTTAACAAAGTACAAGACATACACTCAAACTTACAAAACATCATTGAAAGAGAAATTCAAATTCCAACAAATGGAATGATATGGTATGCTGTATTAAATTGGTCAGGAAAGGAAGCAAGGTAAAAGTGGATGGATAATTTAGGATAAGAATAAATTAGTATTTTCCTGAGAACAAAATTCTTTCAGGTTCATTAGGTCACAATTAAGGGTCAGAAATTGAATAATAAGGGTTAAGAACAAGTAGAACTAAAATAAAATTAAGTTGCTTTCCAGATTTTTCAGTGTAGATTATGGTCTTTGAAGAATATTCAGGCCCTAAAAGGTTAAAAAATGCATATTGAAATGTAACCATAAAACATTATACAAGATATACAAAATTGGTGATTTTAGTGATAATTAACATTTAGGGAATATGAAACATTTTTGTTCTATATAAAGGGAGAGGTTCACATGTGTGCTCCCATCAGGGGAGAGGGAATCGTGACAAGGGGAATTATTTATATTGCACACATTCAAGTCTTGATGCCTGTACAACTGTTCTTTTCAGATAGAAGTTTTCACAACTATTTTCAGTATTTATGTAACAAATGAGTATTTTTTTCCCTCTGGTTGAAACAAAGCTTATGTCAGGGATGCAACAGTAATATTGAGGTCAGCATTGCTCACTTCAATATTTCCAACATTTCATAGCAGAGACAGGATTTTCAATGAATTAAAAAATTATTTCTGAAGGGAAAATCACGTGAGGGGTAGTTGAGTTCTTTTAATGTCTTATTCCCTGCCAGGAAGGAATTGCCAAACTTCCATGCACATGTTGAGCGGAGAACCTCCCAGGTATCTGGAGTTTAAAAAGTTCTGATTATGAATTCTAAGGAAGCCAAAAGCACCACTGGGAATTGCTCTTAATGTGTCTGTTAGAAGGCACAGTTGGAATAAAATGATGTGATGACAGCTGAGATAAAAATCTCAACTACAAATACAGAAATAAGAAATTCAAGAAAAAGGCAACATAGGAACTCTGATAGTTCAAAGTCTTAGAGAAATAGTAGAAGAAACCAAGTCAAAGCTAAATGGGACACATTAATATATGTAAAACAGATACACAAGGACCTACTATATAGCACAGGGAACCATATTCAATTTCTTGTAGTAACATATAATGGAAAAGAATCTGAAAGAAAATATATATGTGTATGTATATGTATGGCTGAATCACTCTGCTGTACACCTGAAGCTAACATCATAAATCAACTACACTTCAATAAAAAACAAAATTCTAAAAAGTCGTACAAAAATCTGTGATTGAGAAATAGTCTGACTACTTGTTCTGGAGATAGGATGTACAGCAATGGAGATGGTAACAGTATTGTTTTGTATACTTGTAATTTGCTAAGGGGATAGCTCTTAAATCTTCTTAATACATACACGTATACACACACAAACACACAAATGATAACTGTGTGAGTTGATAAATATGTTAACCAGCTTGATTATGGTTGTTTCAAGATGTATATATATATATTCAAACATCAAATGTACACCTTAAATAAATATAATTTTTATATGTTAAAAAAACTAAAGACATATAACTATAAAATATTATTTTGGGGGGGTCTGGTAATTGTATATTTGTGGGGAGAAAAATTAAATGTATGAAATTATAAGAGGCACACAGATAAATACTCACCATTATTAGTTCAATGTTTAAGAAAACATCCAATAAGTATCTGTTGAATGAATGAATGAGCTTAATAATAAAATATATTAAATACTGAGATCATAACAAAAGGCTAAATGAGACAAAAACTATACTTGTATTCCTAATATGTTTATTTTATAAAACCAAAGTATTCCAGGATTATGTTATAACAACAGGCAAACTTTGTACAAATGCATGATAATAAAAGTCATTTTAATGAAGGAAAAAAAAATGACACCTGGTGGATCATTCTAGATGAATGTGGAGAAACTATTTTAAAACATCCACCAAAAATACTGGCTGTTTACCTAAATGCTCTGGATTTAGTTCTACCAGTGTGACCACTTAGACTGCTTGCTACTAAAACACACTACATATATAGGAGAAGAATCAATAACATCATAAAATCATAAACTCAGAGACAAGACAGGAGATTAAAAGTACATTATTCGGACACTGAAAATGGAAGGGTCTGTGAGTCTAGCTTAGCTTGCTCTAGAAAGCTGAATTCAAAGCAGGAGATGTAAAAGGTAAAATAGTATGCCAATTTTCAATACAGATAATTCAAAATGGCCAGAAATTATTGTGTTCAAGGACCACTGGAAGAGGATGGTGATTTTCTGTCCTAGGCTCATCTTGATAAAGTAAAATGGTGATAGAACAGAATGTGAAAAATATTTAAAGAAAATATCAATTAACTAAATTTCAGAAAATCAGTAAGGATATAGAAGACACCAGAAACCAACCACGTCTACCCAACATTTATAGAATATTCCACCCAACAGTATTAGTGCCCATAAAGCATGTATCAGATAGACCATGTCCTAGGCTATAAAGCAATCCTACACAAGTTGAAAATAATTGTAACAATGAGAAATGTTTTCTGTGCTCACAATAGAATCAAACTAGAAAAATATAAAAGGGAAGTCTTCACACTTGGAAGATAAGCCAGACAGTTCGT
The DNA here is from genome assembly GCF_009834535.1 of Camelus ferus. Lineage (NCBI taxonomy): Eukaryota > Metazoa > Chordata > Mammalia > Artiodactyla > Camelidae > Camelus > Camelus ferus. Next base: position 12,211,152 of record NC_045703.1, read on the forward strand.
AATAATCCTTGGGTCAGTGGAGGAATCTTAAAAGAAGTAAAACAATTCTTTGTGGTAGGTATGGCCAAGGCAGTAGGTAGCTAGCAGAGAACATGCCTCCTCCCATGGACACACCAAATTACAACAATTTACAAAGCACAACCATCTATGAGAACAACCTGCAGACTAGCAAAAAATACTTTCTACAACTAAAGTTATAAAGAAAAGGCCATGATGAAACAGGTAAGAGGGGCAGAGATATGGTCTAGTCAAGACCCATACCCCCTGCTGCTCGATGACCCAGATAGAAGGATGATCACAATTGCAAAGTTTCTCCCTAACAAGCAAGGAATCTGAGCCCCACATTAGACTCCATAGCCTAAGGGTCCAGTACTGAGAAGCAAAGTCCCCAGAATGTCTGTCTTCTAAGGCCGGTGGGGCTTGTGTACAGCAGAACTTGAGGGCTTTAGGAAATATGCTGCTCTTAAAGGGCATGCACAAAATCAACATGTGCAGAGACCCAGCAAGAGGCAGTAATATAAAAGAAGTTGAGGTCACACTACCTTTCTGATTTTGGAGAGCCTCCTGGAGAGAGAAGAGGGAAAGTGGGTTTCCACCCGGGTATGTAGACCCTCTGCCTCCCTCCAGGGAGCCAGCAGTCTCCACATGACATAGGACCTGTCAGTCAACCAGGCCAGGGTCCACTTATCAGCACACACAAAGCAGTCAGCCTTCCCACAACAGGAGGGCCAACTCAGCCCACACAGGAGGCATCCCAACATTATGTAGGTCTGGTGACCAGAAGGACCTTGCCACGGGGCCCTATAGGATGTCTTACATAAGGCCACTGTCAAAGACCAGAAAACATAATCAAGCTAATTAATATACACAAATAAATGTAGGTAATTCAGCAAAATGAGAAGACAAAGGAATATATTCCAAATGAAAGAACAAGTCAAAAACTTCACAAGAAGAACTAATTGAAGTAAAGATAAGCAATCTACCCAATGAGTTCAAGGTAATGATCATAAACAGGCTGAATGAACTCTTCATAAGAATGAATGAACACAGTGACAAGTTTAGGAAAGAACTGGAAAACATAAAGAAGAAACAAAGAGAACTGAAGAGTCCCATAACTGAAATAAAAATACACTTGAAGGAATGCACAATAGATTAGATAATACAGAAGAAGAAATCAGAAAAATGAAAAAAGTAGTAGAGATCACCCAAGCAAACAAAAAGAAAAAAAGAAAAGAAAAAACTTTAAAAAATTAAGACAGTTCTAGAGACCTCTGGGACAACATCAAGCATATTAACAGTTACATTTTAAGGTCCCAGGAGGAGAAGAAAGAGCTAGAGCAGCAGAAAGCTCATTTGAAAAAAGTAATGAACGAAAACATCTCTAACCTGGGGAAGGAAACCAATATCCAGGTCCAGAAAGCACAGAGCATTCCCTACAGGTTGAACCCAAAGAGGAACACACCAAGACACATAATTAACATGGCAAAAATTAGAGATCAAGAGAGAATATTAAAAGCAACAAGGGGAAAACAGCTAGTTCTGTACAAGGGAGCTCCCATAAGATTATCAGCTGACTTCTCAGCAGAAACTCTGCAGGCCAGAAGGAAGTGCCACAAAACATTGAAAAGTGTTGAAAGGAAAGCACCTACAATCAAGGACACTCCACCAGGGAAGATTACTTTTAAAATAAAATTTGTTTTAACTTTTTCACTTGTTTTGAATAAACAGACACTTTTCTACTTGTTTTGCAAAAGTGGCCACTCCTTGAAATTGCATCAACTCCAGGAACCACGTAGGGACCTTGGAAGCTAAATGGGACATTCTCCTTCTCTGCAGTAAGAAATCAATATTTATTACTCCATTTAAAAAGTAATATAAGCATACCATTTAGAAATATGAGGGTTAATGTTATAAATTATAGAGCTTTCAAAAATACATTTAAAAATTATTCTCATTTGTCTACCTCAAAAGAGCCAATTTTAACCAAATATTTAGTTGCCTGGAAAAATTAATAATTGAAATAAATTTAAAAGTAACATCAAAATTAATAAGTAAGAGAAGTGCTTAAGTAGTCTGGGAGCAGAAGTTCGTTAATATTTGAGAGAACAAAGCCAGTTTTGAATCACTAAGATTTCAAATACTTTCTAAATGGTTGTTTTATTTATAATCCATTATGTAAGAATAACATAGAATAATTAGAATAATAGACAAAATTATTCAAATTTATTTATACTATAAACTTAAAAAAAATAAAAAACTGTGTTCTTACAGTCCAGTAAAGAGAAAGTTTTTTGCACATAAATTTAAGTGGTTCTATGAAGTTCACATTGTGTTTGATGACATTCTTAGATCACTTAACTTCTACCATCCATTTGAACTGTGACAAAAAAGAATAGCAATAAATCCAAAATACATAAGAGAAAAATGTTAATAACTATTTGATGTCTTCATATAAGTCATGAACTTTGTCAATAGCCTATTGAACATGTAATCATAGCATAAAACTACACATCAACAAAGTTGCACATTGAACAGTTTTTATGTCATTCTGAATTCCCAGTTGCTAAAGTGAAAGCAAACATTGAAATTCACCCACTTTGTTTCAAAAATTTTGTTTTTATGATTGTGTGAATTCTCATTTGACTTCAAATTCTAGAAATTATACTTGTATACTTTAATTTTCTTTTTTTCAAGATTACATAAAACATTGCTCTATAAAATTATAGCAGTGTTTAAATATATGTTTACTTAAAACAAAAGATTAAAGTCCTTCTAAGAAACTAACATTTTATTTTCCATAACTCATAATGATATAAACTGTTTGATTTTGATTTACCCTCAAGGTATATTTTTATTGTCAAAAAAGAAACTTCATATAATCTCATAAAATAATAATTTAGTAACATTTATATTTATACCATTAAATATAATTATTTAAAAATGAATAGTATTTTTTATTATTATGCTTTTTTTAAAACCACACTGATTCACTGTGAATTTCATCAACCTCTGAGAAATCAGACCACATACTAGAATAATCTTTATACAGTAAATAATAACAATTTTGATAATTTTCTTGTCCATATTATATTGACTGAGAATATATTAAAATATTTTATTCTCCTTTGGAATTAACATCAAGTAAGATAAATGAGATAAATTCATATGGGAAGTTCAAATTCATATGTATTCCTTTCTTCTTTAAATAAATGTCATAGTTTTAGAGAGATTGTCCTATGTTTATTCTTAGTCTCCCCACCCCACCAAAACTCACAAACTTACTATCAATTTTTATTTCATATACTGTCTTCACAGAAAAACCCTATGTTGTATATAAAATTAAAAGCAGATGCTGACCAAATTACCATATCTAATATATTTTTAAAATTTTATTTAACTTTATCATACCTAATTCTGCAAAATAAATTTTATAGGGTAAAAATATCTTTCATATTCTCTTCTATTTCCCATTCTTTTCTAGTCCAGATTTGCAGAAAGAATTGCTAATTTTTTTGAAATTGATGGAATCAGTTTTTGTCTAAATTGGTAAAATAAACTGGCAAAATCATTTAGAGCTGGGTATTAAATTTTATAAGCAATTTTGCACATTTTAAAATACCAGCCAACAAAAGAATTCTGATGCATTGTTTTTTTAAATTGCTACTTACTCATAGAAGTGATATGAAATTTGAAGAAATGAATGGTTTTATTCACACTCTTCATTTTGTTCATGAATATAAAATAGGCATTTGCCCACCTCCCTAAAGAAATGGATAAAAATCTTTCACGGTTTTATCCTATCATTCTTGGCAAGAAAGGATATGCATGTATTTGGATTGTGAGGTGAGCTAGTGGCTTATTCTGGACTTGATGAAAATCGGGAAAATAATGAGGTGAATTTCCAAAAAACACAGCTTGAAAATGAACGTTGGTTTAATATTGGTTAAAAAATGAAATCTGTTCAAAGAAGTAATTTTCTGCATCTTATTTGACTAGTGTTTAACACAACACTATGAAACGGAAAAAGAAAATAGCTGAAGTGGTTAAAAATACAGACTCAAAGTTTGCATAGGACACAGAGTTCTCTGTTGAAATGGTGTGTGAGTTTTCCCCTTCATAGAGAAATGACTATTGAAAAAAAAGACGCTTTTTTCATTTATTCATATTTCTAGAAGAACATTTTATGAAAGTTTGCCTAAAACGATGTAAATTATTTTGATCTCAAGTTTAAATACCATTCCTTTCTCTTGGAGATAAACTGCTTCTCATCTGAACCTTCCCAAAGTTTTCCTCAAAGTGGGATCCCAAGAGTGTGTTACTGCGCAGCACTGCAGGGAGTTTACAAAGGAGGGGAGTGACACTGATCAGGACTGACAACCTGAGCCACAGTGCTAGTGCTCCTAAGTCTTTGTAGCCCTGAAAATACGGGTCATGTCAGAACTCGATGAAAGGCACTACTCCAGAGACATCACAGAATTCAGATAGGTTTTGTCTGCACTCTGTTCATAAAAAACACATTTGCAAAACAATTCCCTAAATACCAACTAGTCACAGATTAAAACGTGCCAAGTGGGGATAAGGAGCATAGGAAAGTTTCTCCTATTTTCCACCAGTGGGTGGTGGGGGAACACAGCTAGTAAAATGGTGTTTAAAAAGATACCCTAAGTTCAGTAATATGAACTTTCAACTAAATTCAGTTGTACGGTGGGCTTTCCATCATTGAAAGTATTTTAAAGATTACAATAAGATGATTTTAAGGTTATATAATACATAATTTAAGGAAAAACAAGACAATGCATGTTTTGCTGAACTGTATAAATAATAGTAGAATAATATGTTTTTAGTTCTATGCAGTTAATGTGCAATAACTCATTTCCAAAACCCCTATTTCTTTCTACCATTATTCCAGGGTAGGGAAATAAAATGAGCATAATTATTGACTGTAGACAGTCAAGAATTTGAACACAGGTGCTATGACTTATCTGGTATCACAGATAAAGTTCTTTAAATTGTCTTAAATTCAGTTTTCTCATCAATGAAATAATAATACTGTTGTCAAACATTTTCATTGTAGTCATTGTTAGAATAAAAGTGAGATGACATATTCAAATGAAAAGCGGCATCTCTCTCTAAAGAATTGTCAAATAAACGTCTCCATTCCTTTACTAGCCTTTGTTAACCATAATGAGGGAGAAAACACAATAACAATAATGATAATATCAATAATCTTATCATCTGTAACATTTGTAAGTTATTGTTCTATGTCAGGTGTTGTTTCAAGCACTTCAAAATTGGGCATTAACTAATTAGTTCCTAAGAAAACATCTACATGATTGTATCCTCATTTTTCTGACCAGAAATTAAGGCACACAAAGGTTAAAATACTTTGCAGTTAGAATTAGGGTTGGAAAAATCTGCCCTACAATAGAATTCACCTCAAATTACTGACTCTGAAAAGATAGTGTACAATTAATAGTATCAATTTATTTTCCGATTGATCTGTTTATCCTCTTATTTAGCTAGCATATTTCTGGTGGGTGGAAGGTGACAAGGATTCCATGCAATCCATTTTTTCCTCTAAGTCTGCTGCTCTTAGTTTATTTCCCCAGAGAAAATGTCTCTTAAACAATGTCTTTGACTTCCTATGTCTTCACCTTTATTATAATCATCATCTAAAAAATAATTGTTCTCATGTTTCAGTTTTTCTGCATATAGCATATTTGAAAAGAGTTGGCATACCAATATATTTGTGTAATTCATATGAACAACGTCAGAGCAGTGAAGTACCTCCTCAAAGCTGAAATCACTAGTAACTAGCAGAGCCCATCCTTCAACCCATGTAACCATGCTCCAAATATTGTGTACCTTCCAATATTCAAAAATGATCAAATCGAGTCAACTGAAATTAACCTTCAATTTATAAAGTTAGTCATTCTCAACAGATTCTGAACATAATCCTATATATTCTAGATTATGGGAGTTTAATTAGAAATGGTGATTTACATAAAGTATTTTTTACTGAGCCATTTTACTACATTTTAAAGGATGTATGTATTCCTGAAAGTTTCTACTTGACACTAATTTGCATACTAAAAAATGAGTTATTATATGCTTTCAAGCTATGAAGAACAATCTGACTAAGATTTCCATGAGCTCAAAATGTTAACTTTGTTAATAACTTGTGTTATTTTTGTTTTAAGAAAAAATATTCTAATATTATTTGGCATGCAATGGTATTTTGTTCTATGAGAATTTTTATATTTGACATTAAATTATATTTATAGTACATGAGTGCAGCTTTTTAAATAATAGTTTATATTTTAATGCGGAGAAAAATGATGTAAGTTACATTTACAAAAGGACGCTTGTATTGTTCTTCATGCTTCATTGGATACACAAATTATACATTGGGGAGAATAAATTTGGTTTATTAAAATATTTCATGGAGTAAATTAATTTTTCTTACATTTTTTTTTCCTAGAGAAATAGTTGTGATTTTTTTTGGCAGATTATCTTAATTCAGGCATAAAGCATAAGTCTTAAATTTTAATTTTCTACAGGACAGGAAACATGTTGAAAATATTATACATAGTATGCGGTACCTTGTACAGATAAATATGTGTACTTAATAAATGCTTTTGCAGATGACAATAGGATACAGCATTAACTACAAAAAAGGAAAATACATAGATTTTACAAAGGAATTGTTACTAAAATATTTTTGTATTTTTCCAAGTATATTAGTGCCCTTGATCATAGTTATTTTGAAATTGATAATCCTATATGAAAAATCATGCATTAGCTTCTTTTTTCTGTCAGACACAGCTAGGGTCTAGGGATGTAAAAATGAACGACACACCCCAGCCTTTGAGTGGTTCACAATCCAGTAAAGGAAATAGACCTGTAAATGTGTACTTCAAGAATGCTATGATTATTGTTGCTCAGTGAGGTTTATACAGAGTAATCTTTGAGAAGGGACAAAAGCCAATATTTAAATTAAATCTTAATAGCTTATTTAGGAATTTAAGAGTGGAGAAACAAGAAGAAGAAGTGTCTCAGCCAAGAAAAAGAGTTTGTACATAGGTATATACAGCAAAGGAGAAAATCTATTAATAAAAAGTTAAAAGTCCAATTTGCTACTTTTTAGTTAGTAAAAATTTGAGAGAAGTGGAAAATTAGAGTTTAGAACTGCTGTATTCTGTAGACAGCAGAGAGAGAAAGAGATTTTAAGACTGTCATGGACTTGAATCATATATGTTTTGAAAAGAACCTGTTGTCAGTGTTAGAAGTGGAAAAAAGAAAACAGGAAATCGGTTGTAATAAAAAACAGAATTTCATGGAGACAGATAAAAAAAGACCTACAACAGGGGAAATAGGGGTGTGCAGTAGAGAATCAAGAATTTTTTAATAAAACTAAAAATTGAGTTGCCATATGATCCAGCAATCCCACTCCTGGGCATCTATCCAGAGGGAACCTTAATTCAAAAAGACAGATGCACCCTACTGTTCATAGCAGCACTACATACAATAGCTAAAACATAGAAGCAACCTAACTGTCCACCGACAGATGACTGGATAAAGAAGTTGTGGTATATTTATACAATAGAATACTACTCAGCCATCAAAAAGAATAAAATAATGCCATTTGCAGCAACATGGATGTCCCTGGAGAATGTCATTCTAAGTGAAATAAGCCAGAAAGAGAATGAAAAATTCCATATGATATCACTTACTTGTGAAATCTAAAAAAAAAAAGACAAATGAACTTATTTACAAAAGAGAGGCAATAAATAAATAAATAAACAAACAAAAACAAAAACAAAACAGAGGCAGACTCACAGACATAGAGAACAAACTTATGGTTACCAAGGAGGGAAGGTGGGGGAGGGATAAATTGGGAGTTTGAGATTTGCAAATACTGAATTATATATATAATAGATTAACAACAAGTTTATACTGTATAACCCTTGGAACTATATTCAATATCTTGTTACTTACAGTGAAAAAGAATATGAAAATAAATATGTGTATATTCATATATGACTGAAGCATTGTGATGTACATCAGAAATTGACATAACATTGTAAACTGACTATATTTCAATAAATAAACATATATATTTATATATTTATATATAAATATAAAATGCAAAATAAACCTAAGAAAAAGGAAATTTTTCAGTTGTTCTCTCTTAGATATATGAGGAGCTCAGCTCCAGGACCAAATCCTAAGTGTGATTTTTAAGGCTTGGTCATTAAAAGGCCTTGTCCATCAGGCCTCATGGTGCAAGGCTGCCTTCCGCATACAGAACTGGTCGGCAGCCAGTGCGCTACACTTTCTGAAGGGGTAGCAGTCAAGTCGTCCAGGGCCCTAGTCGATTGTGCTCTGGAGCACAGCTGCCGTCCAGTCAGGTGTCTCCATCGGAGACTACCTCTGGAGGCCCGTCTGTTGAAGTCTTGCCCTCTGACCTCTGCTGAGACTTCATTATGGGGCACAGGGTTGCCCTGAGGTCACTTTTCTGCACTCTGACTTACTAATCAGTACTTTTCCACTCCTGGCCCTTACCCTCTCCTCCTTCTCCTCCCAGTTCCTAGAGGGTTCATAGGATGGCTGTTACTCAGGAATCCTTTGGCACTGAGATGATTGCCGCCACCTCACATGATGTGGTTCCAATGAGGGAAAAAATAGAACATTGACAGTGCAGATATTTTCCTTCTGGCTTCTTGTTTATCCTGTGGCAGTTAAATAAATGAAGCCATAACTGTTGCTTTAATTTTGTTTTTGTTTTGACTGAAGTATAGTTGATTTACAGTGTTATGTTAGTTTCTAGTAGACAGCATAGTAATTCAGTTAGATATGTATTATTTTTCATAGTCTTTTTCATTATAAGTTATTACAAGGTACTGTATATCGCTCCCTGTGCTATACTGTAGGACCTTGTTGTTCATCTGTTTTATATATAGTAGCTTGTTTTTGCAAATCCCAAACTCCTAATTTAGCCCTCCCCCTTTTCCCTTTAATAACCATAAGTTTGTTTTCTACAACTGTGAATCTGTTTCTGTTTTGTAAATGAGTTCATTTGTATCATTTTTTTTAGATTCCACATATAAAAATATCATGTGGTATTTTTTCGCTTACTTCATTTAGAATGATGGTCTCCAGGTCCATCCATGTTGCTGCAAATGGCATAATTTTATTCTTTTTTATGGCTGAGTGGTATTCCACTGTATATATAAACCACAACTTCTTTATCCAGTATGTCAATGGACATTTAGCTTGCTTCCATACCCTGGCTATTGTAAATAGTACTGCTATGAACATTGGGATGCATATATCTTTTCGAATTGGAGTTTTCTCCAGAAATATGCCCTGGAGTGGAATTGCTGGATCATATGATAAGTCTATTTTTAGTTTTTTAAGGAATCTCCATACTGTTTTCCATAGTGTCTGCACCAGACTACAGTGTAAGAGAGTTCCTTTCTCCCCGGACCTTCCCTGGTTGCTTTAATTTTGGCTTTCTGTATTAATCAACCAGCTCTCTCCAGCTAAGCTCTTGACAATAAGTGGGTATAACAGCCAGGCCCAGGATGGACACAGATTATCTGGAGGGGGGTTCAGTCTAATAAAAGTCAAGAGGTTGACATCATGTAAACCTTCATTAGAGGTAGTTATTATTTACTGCTCCATCAAGAGAGGCCAATTAAAGACAGAAACACTGTACATTAACATTCTTTTAGCCTTTCATGACCCTATAAATTTCTATAACCACGGCCTCAAAATGAATTGCTTTGTGGGCCATCTCCATCTAATGAAGGAAGCATGGTGTGCCAATTTTTTTATGACATAAATTTCTTATAAAATGTGTTTTTTTATGTGGACAATAGGGGAGTGCTCTTTAATATTAATTTCATTTTTGAATGTATGTCATCTTTGCTAGTTATTACTACCATATTTCGTTTTCTGAAATAGATAGATTCAAGGTCAAAGTGAACTTCTTTTTAATCTTTGTTTTCCCTGGCGGCCAATTTATTTTCTAACACATATTAAGGTGATTGAAATGTTACAATGAATTGAAATGATTCTGTAGTGTACCACCACAACAACAGCAAAGTAACAACAAAACAAAACAAACATACTTTCATAGGTAACAGAATTGTGTACTGGTGATAATACTGACATTAGTGGTGATGCTCATAGTAAGGACAGCTAACATCTATCAGAGGCTTTAAACCCCAGCTACATCACTTCTGCAACAAAAGCAGCAGATATAAGAATAAGCAGAGTCCACCTTTGGTCCTCTGTACTCAGCCTTCTAATCAGACAACTCCTTGGTCATTCACTTACGTGTGCTAGATTATCCACCCCCTTATAAACTTTGAGCTATATGTATTTCTGTCAACTTCTTTCATTTGAAGCCAAATAGCTACTGATTAACACACTCTGCAAAATAAGAGAGAGTGAGTAATTTGCTCTTTTTATAAGCAATATGTTAAACATATAGAGGTTGTTACTTTAACAGGGTCTTTGAAATAATGAAGAATAGTGATAATAAAACATACATAGTTTTGTGGCGTTCGGCATAACGTTTTTAGTATTTTGTTTCAATATCATCGCTTGTGTTAATTTACATTAAAAGTGTATTCTATCAGAAGAGACATTGAGAGTTTAAACACATTTCAACTTGTGCCTTGTTTAATTTATAAAGATAACTTCAAAGAATTAATATTTTGGTAAAAATTTCTGTGTTCAAAATGGAGAATAGATGTTCTTGTTGAGAAGGCAGCCTGAACAGAGAGGTTTCTCCTACTTGCTTTCCAACCCTTCCCACCCCTGCCTGCAACTGAAGTGACAAATGAAATACAAAAATAGATAGAAACCTAAATCAATATGATTAAGGAGAGTTTCCTCATGGCATTAGAAGCACCAAGTCATTGTTTGCTATGTAACATGTAACAAATAATAAAATGGTAACAAATCTGCGACTCATTCCCTATCTGGAAAGCCTCCCAGATTAGATCATGGCAGAGCGCCATCTGTATTCAACACGATGAACCGTGGGGCAACTGGGAGTGCATTTTCACCCTTGGCCATGTCACTGGGGAAGTGTTCTTGTTGTTTTAAGCCATAAAAAGGAGAGTGCATTTGGCAAGGTTTATTCTTGGCTTGGACGTGGCACCCTCCTGGAACAGAAGGCTCTGACAGGCAAAATCAGGGGATGTGCCGTGGTTGGCTCTTAAGAAAGTCAGATATTCTGGGCAAACACCAGGGATCCTGCTGTGGCTGCTCCTGGCTGCCACACCAAGTGCTAAAAAGATACACTTAGGCAGAAGGCAAGTCTCCCTACTGTGACTGGCTCTCCTGTTTCCAGCTCTCCCTAGTTCATGGTATCTCTTTTATGATTGGTAAAAATCTCTAAAATACAGTACACTTAAACTTTTATTTTCTCAACTTGTATGTCCTCAGAGATTTGGATTACGACCCAAATTAGGATCTGACAAAACCAAGCTCAGCTCAAATTTGTTATCAATCCTTAAGCAAAACATAAACGTCACTGAAGAGGGGTATAGCTCAGTAATAAAGTGTGTGCTTAACATGCACGAGGTGCTGGGTTCAATCCCCAGAACTTCCATTAAAAAAAAAACAAAACAACTACTATGTATAGAATAGATAAACAACAAGGTCCTACTATATAGCACAGGGAACTATGCTCAATGGCTTGCAGTTACCTGTAATGAAAAAGAATATATATATATATATATATAAACAAAAGCTTCGTTATTTAGATATGAGATAAAAAATAATATAACTGTGAATAAATAGTGTTCCAAGAAATAGAAGTAAATTTTAAGACAAGTTTGAATTCATATTCTCAAGAGATGGGAGTCATTTACAGCACCCTAAATTGCCTTGAGATGAAAGTTCCACATGGTAAATTGGACAGTGCAATATGCAATGAACACATTTCTTTTCACAGACACAGAAAACAAACTATGGTTACCAAAGGGGAAAGGGTGTGGAGGGATACATTAGGGGATTAACAGACACACATTACTATATAAGATAGATAAACAACAAAAGCCTACTGTATAGCACAGAGAACTATATTTAATTTCTTTTAATAACATATAATGGAAAAGAATCTGAAAAGAAAAAATATATAGGTGTGTATATTTATAACTGAATCACTTTGCTGTACACCTGAAACTTACATTGTAAATCAACTACACTTGAATAATATTTTTTAAAAATACACAATGAATAACTGTTTCCATGCTGCAGAAAATTAAAGTGATAAAGTAGAAAATAAATTCTGGATATTCTCCTGGCCCTGGAATTCAGAGAAAGTTAGTGAAAAGATGGACGTGACATGAAGAGGAAAAGGAATGTGGTAGACAGATTAAAGAGACCATTCTATTCTCACATGATAGGGCTTTCAAAATTAAGATAGGAAAAAGGGAAGATAAAATATTCAAATAAAGTATAATGATTTGATTCACTAAGGAAAAATAAATCATTAACCAAAATAAGTTTATTATAATTGAAAATATCTGTATGTTTAATTTTTATCCTTATCACTCTATAAAAATTACCAAACTAAACACATTCAAATAGAAACTGTAAAACACTTACGTGAGGAAAAAATATTAGGTACATAGCAAATGTCTCTCTCCACACTAAATACCAATAGATCCCAACAGTGCAATGTATTTTTATTAAAAAGAAAAAAAAAAACCTCAGAATATTATAGCTAAACATGTGGTCATTCAAGTTGGTAAAGGCAGAAATGCTATTTGAGGGTAAAAGATGTTTACAGGCACACTATAGCTGATGTGGGTAAAAATAAGATAAAAAAAAATAAAGCACATGAAAGCTATTGTAATGGATTTGATTAAAAATAAAATAAAATGTAAATATTAGTCATTAATTAGAAAATGTATTTTAGAAACAAAAATACCATTATAAATAAACACTGGATATTTGCCTCCCAGAGCATGAAAGAATGAGAGAGAGAAAGAAATGACCACATTCTGTTTAAGTACTGCTGCATAACAACAATACGCACATTCGCAAGATGCCAATTATACTTCATGTTATGTGGGTCAGAAGGATTGTTCTATGTTTGTGGCCATGGCTATGCAGGATCAAATGACTGGGAGATGGAACAGCTGGGGATCCATCTGTCTCTCTCTCTCTGTCTCTTTCTCTTGAGTTGACCTCGTATGTCCCCACAGCATGGCGTCCCCAGGATGCTGAGACACGTGATATGGCGGCTCAGGGCTCTGAGCAAAGGCAGTGGAAATTGCCACTCCCTGGAAAGTTTAGGTAAGACCTATTAACCTGTAGCATCACTTCACCACACTCTATGGTCACAGCAGTCACAAAGACCCTGTCTGCCTCTCTCTCAATGTACACGTTGTCCTTGCTCTTGAATTTGACATAAGGTCCAACAGCATTGAGACTTGGTCCAAGAAATATGAGTAAATTTTAAACAAGTTTGAATTCATATTCTCAAGAGGTGGGAGATATCTTAATCTCTTGATTTCTCAGTTGACTCACCTGTAAAACAGTTATTACTAGTTCTTTTGTCACAGAGTGGTTGTGAAAACTAAAAGCTTATGGAAATATTAAAATATTTAATGCATAATTTTAAGAGCATTAGAATGTTAATTTTATATTTTAATTGAATATTGAATATCCAATTGAGCTTAGCATTTTTTACTTATAATAGAATAAAACAATTTATAATCATAAATTAATCAACAATAGGATATGCTATCATAAATTAATAAAATAAGACAATGTAAAGAAAATGGAAAATTAGATTTAAGTTTAAAAATTATTATATTAACAACAAATTGTTAAGTGGCTTAGCCCGACCTTGAAAATTACTAAAAAAATTAAAGAAAATATTAAATTTTAAATAAGTAAAGATAAAAGAAAGAATCAAAATGTTTAAAAAAGGAATATAGTTATCAAAGGAGTAAAGCCAACCACAAAATAAGAATTAACTCAAAAAGATACATACACCCTGCTATTAACAGCAACATTATTTATAATTGGCAAGATAGGGAAGCATCCTAAGTGCACATTAATAGTTGAATAGATAATGGAGATGCAGTGCATATATATAAATATATATATGTGTGTGTGTATATATATATATATATATATATGTAATGGAATATAACTCATTCCTTTGATAACTATGTAAGTTTAAAAAGCTAAAACTCTAAATGTTCTTAAAAGCAATGAATAGTACATATATGTAAATTTAAAAATATATGTGTGGTAAAAAAAAAAAAAAGCTATCAATCCATGAAAGACATAGAAGAAACTTAAAAGACATATTACTAAATGAAAGAGGCCAGTTGGAAAAGGCTACAAACTGTATGATTCCAACCAAATGACATTCTGGAAAAGGTACAGCAAAAGAAACAATAAAAAGATCCTGGTTTCCAGGGGTTTAGGGAGAGGGAGGGAGAAAAGGAGGGAGGGATGAATAGACAGAGCACAGGGGATTTTTAGGGCAATGAAATTAGTCTGTATGATACCATAGCGGCTACATGTCATTATGTATTTGTCAAAACCCATAGAATGTACAACATCAAGAGTGAACTGTAATGTAAACTGTGGGCTTTGACTAATAATAATATGCTCATGTTGGTTCATCGATTGTACCAAATATGCCACACTGAGGAGGGGTGTTGAGGATAATAGATATGTGAGGGTAGGGAGGCTATGTGGGAACTCCATATTTTGTGCTCAGTTCTGCTGTGAACTTGAAACTGCTCTAAAAGAATAAATTCCATCAAAAAATTAAAAAGGAATATAGTAACAACCTTCATGTAAAAATTTATTGGCTAAACTAAAAGCTCTATTGTAAATAAATGTTTCATAAAAACTCCCATTATCATCAAGAAAGAAAGAAAATAAGACTTTACTTCAATTTACTAAGACACAAAACAACAAAGAATGACCGAAGAATATTATGGTAAACAGTTAATAAAAATAAAAACATGTTTTATAATGTGGAAAATGATAAACAATAAATAAATAGTCTATTTAAACAGATGATATTTAAAAGCTCTTCAAAAATTTAACAAAGAAGAAAACATGAAAAGCATTACAAATGTGACACAGAATATAGAAAGAAATATGGAGAATGCAAAACATTAAGATATCTATGCCTTTCTATAACATCAAATTTAAGAACACAATGAAATTGATGTTGTTCTATAAAAAGTGAAATTCTAATATAATTTTGTGAAAACTCTGAAAAGAAAACAATTAAAAAGCTGTCTAAAGAAAAGAAAAATAAAAAATAAAGCTTTCAAAAATCAATTAAATTCCAGATAGTTTTACATGTGACTTTTAGGAGCAGATTATTCTATATTATTTAAACATCACAGCATATGATGGAAGACCTTTCTGATTATTTAATAAATGTATGAAAAAGTGTCAATTCAAGCCCTCCCAAATTTTCCTGACCAGTCTCATGATATAGTACAAACACATAAAAAATAAATTAATATCAGCACTGCATTACAATAATATTAAGTGACTCTGCAAAATATCATAAAAGGAAATGTAAAAATACTCCAGAAAAACTTAATAATCTGTGACCAGTATCCATAACTTCTCCAAATAAGGAGGACCTAAATGTCAGTTTTAAAAAAATTAGTCTATGAAAGAGAATATATAAAATCAGTTGGTTCTACATCCTATAATATCTGTTCCTGTTAATTATTAACAAGAGGTTGACCAGAAACTGTTCAAAAGTATCATTTATGTTGGATCTAATAAGAGAATTGTATTAGGTGCTATAATTACAAACTGAATCTTCCAGCTAGCTTACAGGTAAAAGGCTCTGTCTGAAATTTAGTTCCTTATGGAAAACATATTCATCATTGATAGCACAGAACTTTGAGATCTCAACAGTTGGCAGCCAATTTTTTTTTTTAAAAAGAGGAAAAGTAAAAAGGAAACAATGTGTCAGTAATATTTCTATGACTTTTATTTTTATGCATTTTGTCGCTTGCATTGAAATAATATGTTTGTGAAATACAAGGTAAGTCTAATAGTTGGCATAGTTCCACATGAAACAATCCTCCAAAACAGATCAAGGTGAAATATAACATGATCTACAAATACTGAAAACTGCAGGATAAAGTCTATTAATGGGGAAAATATACAAGTGGCCACGGTGATAAGCCTGTTTTGCAGTATCAAAAGTTTGATGGCTTTAGATGCTTTTAAAAAAAGTTAAACTGAGTTGTAACTTTTACTTCTTTACCAAGGCTAGCATTAGCGCCCAGGCTCAATAATTTTATTCATGTCTTGACTGGTTCTGCCTTTTTTGCTACAATTTTTTTGTTGTTTATGAGAGAGGCTGATGCAAGCTATTTTAATGATTATTATTGTCAGAATTGTGTATTTCTTATTCACAGACTCACTTTGCTTACATGTTAAAATTATAGCTCATGTCAGTATACAACGAGAAGGTAATATACAGAATTGCACAGGTTTGGGAGTGTCTGTTCTTGACCTTTTTCTGGACACTGTCCAAGTTCATAGATGCCGAGATGCCTGAGAAGAAAGTGACAGTGGTTCTTGCTGAAATATTTCCATAGTATTACACACCAGTGAGCAAAATGCCCTAACACATTACAAAATATGTTTGCCTCTGATCTTGAGCCCATCATAAATGAGATTCTGTAAAGTTATTCAAAGGGTTCACCGAGGGCTCCAGAGCTGATGAATAATGATAAAAAATAACAATTGTTCAACACATACTGAGTATGTTAAGGTGGAGAATTTCATCTTCCAAGTCTTCAATACAGGTACAGGAAGGAAGCCACAGTAAGTTGGAGAAGGAACTGGGAAATATCTATTTAGTTTTAATAGCCCGTCTAGCTATATTGTGATATATTTCAATAAAAAGGGGAAATACATAAGAAGAAAATTGAATTTAGCACTAATTAATGGAAGGCCCATTTCTAGTGTATGTTTTCAATCTGCTCCATATGACTCGGGGCTTCATTTTCTGCCAGTTGCCAGCTGGGGACACTGGGCTACGAGAGACTGATCAGGTTCCTCACTACGTGGCCTCACAGACAGGTCGCACATTGGCTCGGCTGGCCTGAAAAAAAGCAGACATCCACTTTGTGACCTGTCTGTGAAAGCACACAGCAAGGGACTGTGGCAGTGGCCATACCTCAGAGGGTCCCCACTGACAACTGACAAAATTAAGACCTCAGTCCACCTGCTCAAGGAATTACATTCTGCCAACAAGTACGGGACTCAGAAGACCCTGAACCTCAGACTTCGCAGTCTGAGTGACATTTGTCAAAATTATGTTCTATGGCTGCGAGTCAGTTTCTGTCTTGTAAGTTCATTTGTCACCAGGAGGGAAGGGGGTGAGAAGGGATAAATTGGCAGTTCGAGATTTGCAGATACTAACTACAATAATAAAATAGATAAATAACAAGTTTTTTTCTGTATAACACAGAGAACTATATTCAATATCTTGTAATAACCTATAATGAAAAAAATATGAAAATGAAAACACGTATGTATATGCATGACTGAAACATTATGCTGTACACCAGAAATTGATGTAACATTGTAAACTGACTGTATACTTCAATAAAAAACATATAATAGTGAATATTTATTTTATTGAATTATAATTGACATATGACATATTAGTTTCAGGTGTACAACATCATGATTCAATTTTTATAGACATTGTGAAATGTCTGGTAAGTCTAGTTAACTTAACATGTGTGGCTGTCACCTTGATTGTAGATTTCCCAGACCTTGAGCTGAGAACTCAGCAAACCTGTGGCCAGAATCCTCATCTGTAGAAATGATGAGAGAGTAACTTTGCTTCCTTTCAAGATGCTAAATGTGTAGCCTAGAAAATGAATATGAAATCCTTGACAGTGATTGAAAGCAGTTGATAACTAATTGCCAGATGACTTAGCACAAAATAATTGCTCTGGGCATGGAGGAGAGGAAAAATTCCTTTCAGTTTGCAGTAATAAGCAAACATAAGATATGAGATGATTTGAGAAAAAAGACTGAAGATGACATTTCCAGGGGATGATAAGAAATTTCTTATAATTGTCAATTTACTGACTGAAAAAGGGTATAGAGAATGATATTTGGATCACTGAATTTAGGGCAATACAGGTTTCTCCCACTATCTGAAAGCAGAGCTTTTCTATGAAAGCTTTTGTCAACCTAAATGCTGTAAAGTGAAGAGGCAATTACCTTAGGACACATCTTGTGGATGGATGTACAAAGTAAATCAGAGAAAGCACCAGTGCTCACAGACACAGGTGAAAACCATGGCAGCCGATGCTAAGACGCTAGCATGGTTCCCAGGGAAGGAGCTGGGCGGAGCCCCTCTCTCTGCTCTGGGTGGGCGCTGCCTCAGTGACAGTTCGCTACAAATCAGAATGCTGAATGCTATTTTTGCTTTTCCTCTTTCTTGGTAAAGTCAAAAATCCTCTTCAAAATTTCTTTGGTTTTAAGTAACAGGTACGACTGTAGGTCTTCTGAAAAACCAAAATGTTGTAAAGCAAACTTTCAAAAGGCAGGGGATACCTGTACTTCAGAGAGTTCTCAAAGATTCAGACCATAAACGCGGTGAGAATGGGAGAAAGGTGGATGGGCTCTTGGGTACAGGGGAGCTTAGCCTAAGAGGTGGCTGGGAAACATTCCAGGTGGTTGAAGGAAAAACACAGAGATGAGAAACATCTTGGTTGGGCTATGTTCATTGGAAGTAAAGTAGAGGGGAAAGTGAAGGAGAGGAAGAATAAAGGGAAAGTAGAAGGAAAAAAAAGCAATAAAAATTGTTTTCAAATATTAAATCTTATTGAATTTCTACAGTAAGCAACATTTAAAATTAACCTTGGAAAGTCCTGGAGTATTATCTGAAAGCTTAACTGACCCTTTAGGAAAAAAACATACATATTTATTGAGACTTTCTGTTTCTTTATGTACTCTGGGCTCTAGGTTCTAGGAATTTCTCTTTTTCTTCTGTATGATCAAGCTGGCTGGCATATATTTGTCCAAAGCAGACTGTTCTGATACTTTTTATTTCTTTTGGATCAGTCTCTTCTTTCATGACTGATTTTATTTATCTGAGTCAATGCTTTAAACCTGAATTGTTCTTATACCACATTTTCCAGCCTCTCTTTCAACTAAGAGTGTCCAAGTGATTAAGCTCTGGATGAAAGGATATGAGTAGAAGTATTATGTCCAATTTCAGATGGTATCTTTAAAAGGAAGCTAATTTCCCTCCTCTCATCTCTCCCACCCTTTCCTGCAGTCTGGAGCACAGTTATGGTGGGGGTGAACCAACGGGGGATGCGGGATGAGTACAAGTCATACAGGAAGGACAGAGCAATAAAAAGGATGAGTCTGTGTTCCTGATCTTGTAGAGGAAACCCACCCTGTTTCCCTGCATTGCTTCTCAGTTCAGACGTTTCCGTCGTGGAAGAGAAATTAAGCAGTTCTGTCTCAGAGCTTCCCAACCATGTCCCTCTCTTTGTTTATTTATTTGTTTGTTTATTTATTTACTTTAGTGGAGGTACTGGGGATTGAACCAGGACTCCGTGCATGCATGCTAAGTAGGCACTCTCCCTCTCCCACTGAGCTGTTAGCCCATCCCCAGTCTATCGTTTTTTTTTTTTTTTTTTTTTTTTTTTTGGTCTGTGTTAAAGCAATTAAAACAAAATCTTTTCCATCTGCCTAAAGAGCACCCACTTGTGCTGGTTTAATATCTGTCTTCTGGTAACCTTTTCCATACTTTCTGTCTAAAACTTGTGTATTTCACTTTACTTCTTATTAGATATTTGTAATGGGTAAAAATCCTGGTACAATGGTTCTTTTCTTTAATCACTTTAAATATATCACCCTTTTGTACTCCACCTTCCATTGTTTTGTCTACTGTTCCATTGATAAACAAGTTGGTATCAATTTAATTACCTGGGTCTGTTAATGTCGCGGTTCAGCTCCAAAAATCACTCTCCTCTCATTTGCTTTGAGATGTTTGATATTTGACCCTGCCAACCACATCCCTGCTTTGTCAGCTAGCTTCCCATTAATCCGTGCCATTGTGGCTGGAAGTGGAAAGAAAAGGCTGGAGGTGTGAAAAGAGGCTGGCTTCTTTCTGTTTGCTTCAAGACGTCTTCCTCCTTGCTTGAGGTTGTTCTTCCATATTTGAAAAATGCCCTTTCCATATTTACCTTTTTATAAATATACAACATTTTAAGTGTTTGTAAAGATTACATCATCCATACTTTCTAACTTCTATATTCTTCTTTAACAGTAGAGCAATTTTATCTATGACTTCATTCAGTCTCCAGACCATTCTAATTACTGCTTGATTTTACATTATACAAATAAAACACAATTTTTAAGACCAATTCCTATTACTGAACTGTCAGATTTCTTTGAGCATTTTATTATCTTGTATAATTATTGCATCACTTTATTTATTTTAGTTTTATTTTTTAATGACGTGTAGCTGAAATTACAAAGGTAGTTTCATGTGTACAGCAAAAGCAATTCAGTATATATACACACATATGTAAACACGTTTTCATTTCAGATTACTTTCCATTATGTTTTATTACAAAAAATTGCTTATAATTCCCTGTGTTCTACATTAGGTCCTTGTTGTTTATCTAGCATTATTTTAATATAGCATTTTTTACCATATAATACTTTCCCATCAAACACTAAGCTAAGCATTTTATAGGTACCATCTCTGTTATGACAGAAAAAACTTGAGAAGAAATCATTGCTCTTTTTCCTGATGAAGAATTTGAATTTCAAAGATTTGCTTAAGCTCACAGACTTTTTTCTTAAGTTGAACCAAACTAAATTATTTCATTTATATCATATATATCATTTATATCATATAATTCTTATATGCAGTTTTTGTTTGCTTTTTGCTTGCTTGCTAGTTTTATTATTTGGATCTCCACTACCTATGTGCCTTATTTGTGGTAAAGAACCAGATTTTCATTTGGGGATTAAAATCTCAATCACTCTTAAGGCATATGTGGTTTGTGCAGAACTTCACCTCTGCAAGTAGAAGCATGTGATCCAGTTTTAATCCAATGGTGGATTTAGGTCTTCAGTCACAGTATCTCATGGCTGGGTATGTAGTTCAGGCTGTATCTACCAGGCTTGTGTAAAGCCATGTTTGGATGTTTTCAGGGCATTTTTGGGCCTGAACCTGAGAACGTATGAAGCTGAGGGAGCTACAGCAATCCTGTGACCCTGTAAACTGGGAGTAAAGCAAACACAGGGAGAGTGGACCCCAACCAGAGCCAAAGCAAGCCTCACTCTGATGATGGGGCTGGAGTCCAGATTCCAAAAATTCCCAAAGCCAGGTTTGCCCACCTAAAGCTGCTTTTAAATTAACCTATGAATAGCCAGTTTTTTACTGAGTTTTACCAAGCCAGTCCAAATGGTAATTACTTTACCTTATTTACTAATTTTTCAATAGTCAAACCAACTTTCTGAGATAGATGTTAATGTTATCTCCATTGAAGAGATGAGGAAAATAAGGTCCAAAGAATTTTTTATTAACATCATTCTCTATTGATAGTTTTTGCAAGTGTGATTTGCATGCCCGCCCTTGTGACTGAAAATGTCTTTATGGATATAGGGAGAAATGATCATTACTTTATCGTCTATTTTATTGGTTTTTGATACCCTATTTTAATTTATATGCTTTCACAAAACTCAGTCAAAATACAAAGAACACCATTGTCTAGTGGTTTATATCTAGGTCATCTTCATGCTTTTCATTTGTAATCTTTCTCATGGTATAGAATACCTTGATGATTGGAACCAAATGGAGTTAATATGGAAATGAGTTATATTTCTCATTGTAAGTTTTGTGCAACAGCATTCATTGGATACAATCCATCTGTTATAAATAATAACTCTGTCATGAAATCTGTCCATCACCAAATGGACATATAAAATGACCCATAATAGTGAAGTTAGCTATGCTGAGGGTATGCTTGGACATAAAATACAAGTTGAACATTGTTGACAATTTTTGTACTATTAATAGATTCTGTACTGTCAATAGGGTTTTTATGTACTAATTAAAAACACAGTGTAATTTCTTTAAATCTTTTTTTCTGTCTTCACATAATTTTATAAAACTTTAGTTGATAATTTTAGGATTTAGTAAATATTTTAAATTAAGAAAAATGTTATTTTTGGAAGAAAGAATCTAACGTGCTAAAAATTCTTGCAAAGTAGCTTTTGTTACTAGTTACAAGTTTATTCATAGCAAATTTTTAACATAAACCTTTGAAATATGAAGGAATAAAAGATACAGTTTGAATGAAATACAAGAAAACATTTTCTTGTGTGATAATAGTGTAATATAAATGTAAGTCCCTTCACAAAAGGGATAACGTTGTCCTGCCACAGAAATAAGACTGCCTGGTTTTTGATAGGAACTATAAAAACTTACATTTCTCTGTTCTAAATTGAACCATTTAGAAAACCTACCACTGCAAAGTCACACAATATTTTTTTTTTTGGTAATAATTTAAGTCTTGTATGTCCCAGGATACTATTATTGGGAACAATAAAATACACAATTGTAAGATCGACGAGGGTTGTGATGACGATATTCTCATAAGATAAGAAAGACAATCAGTATGATAATTAGAGCATGTTAATTACTCTCCACCCGCAACCCCCAAAATGCAAATGATATACAGCAGGAAATTAACAGCAGTTACTGCTCAATATTGCATGACTTTTCCATTAAAAATAATATGAGGAGTTGTTAAATTATAGAAAATGAGAATAATGATGCTAGAATATTAAAGAGCTTGCGGTTTCCGGTCTGGCTGTGGAGGAAATCATTAGGAAGGATTTGGAACAAGTGCTCCATTCTGTGTGAATTCAGCAAGCTTGTTGAAGACAATGGAGAAACCTACGTGGAGCCTTTTGTCTTTACAAGATAAAACAAGACTGAGTATTCTGGCTCAGCGAGAAAGCTGTTCAGTAATCTTTCCTGAACAATACATTTGCCCAAATCAGCTAACACCATTTCACCCTTTTCTTAAAAAATGTTAGACTGATGGCAAAATGAATCTAATTTGCCATAATTCCAGAACAATCTGAAGAGTCGGCAGAGTCTTCGTCATTACAAACCATTTTTAAAGAAAGGAAAATGATTCTATGACTAAGATTTAGATGAAACATAAATATGGTAAGAAATTAAGAGACCTTAACTTCTTCATATGTGCCACAAAGAAAGAATCACATTAACTTTCTTTTGGAAAGTTTTTAACAGGAAAGGAAACTGCTTTATAATAGGCCAACCTCCCTCTATAATTCAGTTTGTCAAATGTGGTACAATTACAGCAGGAGTGAAACCTAGAAAGGTTGATATTAAATATATTTGAGAGAAAGTATAATTATAAAATATGCCCTGTGTTCTGTAGAGAATAATCTGCTCCCAAAGATAAAATCAAATTAATTTATTCAAGCCAGAGGACATAATTTAGTATCCTAGTAAACTACATGAAAGTTAAAATGTTTGGTCCAGGGAAAAGGAGGAGGGTAAGGACAAACAGAAGAGTTTTAATATTTTTAGTTTTATATATTTTAGAATTTTAAAAGATTAATGGGATACATTAACATAAATTAATCTTGATTTGTGTACAGTCAATAAAACTTGATCTGATTAAATATTTGACTTGTATTCTTAATCTAAGATCTTGTATTTAAAGTTTTTTTTTTAAATTCCAGGGTGAAATTAACAGCCTTTCATAGTGCTCTGCATTTACTTTATCTGAGATCACTTTATGCCTTAGATAATAGATGTATTTTCATCAGTAGAGCAGAGTTTGAGGTTTAACTTTTTACACTGACGATGGACCTCCTATTCCTCTATGAAACTATTTCTTTGTTCAAAAAAACCCAGTTTTTCCTGAGTTATTATTTTCCTGTTAATATCTGTTTATTACAGCCTGCCCTGGTGGTTTCATTTGGGGAAAGATATTTTTAAAAGCATCCTATTAAGTACCACCTCACTTAAACTATTCTATGACAAAGTTATTCTCATAAACAGACACATCCTAACTAAATACAAGCTGTTGCTAACTACACATGAGCAAGATTACCATCTCTTACATAATATCATTGCACTCCATGTAGGCAAATTGTTGCTTTGGAAATGCCTCTGAAACAAACCTTTGAAATGGTTATTGCGCAGGAAACATACACGTGACTGCTCAATGCCTGGTGGTGGTTGTTTTACTGTAACGTTTTAAACATTTTCTCTGAAATTAATATCATATTCTTTCAGAACTGTAGAGTCCATACCAGTTTTTCACCAAAATACAAGCCATTAAGATCAAGAGGAAGAGGAAGATTCTCCCCAATCTTTTACATGTTCTACCCTGTTTCATTAAGATTTTGTGATTTCCTTTCACAAAACCAACAAGAATCTTTCCTTGTGAAGGAATTGCGGTTCGTGAACCCTCTTCTTCACTGATGCTAATTTTCCCAGCTGATTCAACCACAGTGTGATCTGCACATACCATGACACTATCCCAAAGGGAAGACATATACAGGACTTTTTTATGATTATATTGAATATTGAATTGCAGTGATAGAAGGGAGATCCACGGTCTGCAACAAGACAAACAAAATATTTGTGCTTCAAAAACAGACCAAACCCACAGTTTTATGTAAACCATCATATCTGGCCCATCATGACAGGTAGAATAAGTGTTGAATAATGAAGTTTGAAATGAATTTATATATTGAAGTACGTTCAAATGATGCAATTCTACAGAGAATATAAAAAATAAAAATGTGAGTGCAGAAGTGAATGATACAAGCAATAAATTTCATTCTGTATTTTTGGGTTTGTTTTTTTTTTGTTTGTTTGTTTTTTTGCTGCAAGCGTAGTGGTCCTACCATGACACCATGCTGCCGCTCAAATCACTGACATAAACAAAAGTGCTCATTTGGTACAACATGCAGTTTGCCAAGCTACTTCACGTAACATCATGATGGTTATGATGCTACAAAGGCTGCATTCCTTTCCCTGATTACAACTGAGAAAATTGAGAGAATTTAAAAGATTGGTCCCATAATGGCCTGGCTCTAAAAATATTATTATAATTCTGCCCTAGATTTTTTCTCTAGTATCACAGAATTTACACATAGGAAATATCTGGCCTTTCATTTATTTAACAAGTAAATATTCATCACTTCAAATGCTAGGCACTTTTCTAGTCCCATGGGATATACTAAGGAAAAAAAAAACCACACAAAAATTTCCTACTTTCATGCATCTTGTATTACACACTTTTCTCCTTTTATTTTCTTATTGCTAGGAAAACAACAAGTAATAGTAGGAAAAAAAAGGAAGCAAGAACAACATAGGTGCAAAGCAATGCACCTACGCCTACCTTTTATACGGATGCTGTTTGTGAAGGACCCTGACTTACCATTGACCCCCACTGAAGCACAAGCCTAAGTTCATACAGCATTTTTGCTGTTTCTAAGGTAGAACACGTTTTTGATTTCTGTTTGTCTTTACAAGAATATCTGCATATACTTATCTTTCTTCTTTTACATAGTTGCTTTCTATTTGTCCTTAAACACACAACTTACTGATAGCATTCTCTAAGAAGCTGTTGATTATCTTTCTAGGTAGAATGCCCATTCCTTCATTTTTCCTTAGTTCCAATGTTTATGGTTATTAAATGAAAGAGAAAGAGAAATACTGTATGGTGTCACGTATATGTGGAATTTAGAAGGAAAAAACACAAACTTATTTACAAAACAGAAATAGACTCACAGACATAAAAAACAAACTTATGGTTACCAGGGAGGAAAGGGGTGGGAAGGGATAAACCAGAAGTTAAGAGATTTGCAGATACTAACTACTATATATAACATAGATAAACAGCAAGTTCGTACTGTATAGCACAGGGAACTATATTCAATATCTTGTAGTAATTTATGGTGAAAAAGAATATAAAAACAAAATATGTATGTTCATGTATGACTGAAGCATTATACTATACTTCTGAAACTGATACAACATTGCAAACTATCCTTCAATAAAAAATATGTATACATATTTTTCATATTTATGTATACATCAAAAAGATGTTTATATATATATAATGGAATATTATTCAACCATAAAAAAGAATGAAATAATGCCATTTGCAGCAACATGAGTGTACCTAGAGATTATCACTTTAAATAAAGTAAGTTAGAGAGAGAAAGACAAATGTATAATATCACTTATATGTGGAATTTAACAAAATTACATGAATTTTATTTACAAACCAAAAATAGACTCATGGACATAGAAATTAAACTATGGCTACCAAACAGGAAGGGGTAAGGGAGTTTGGGACTAACAGAAACCCATGACTATAATGTAAAATAGATAAACGATAAGGACCTACTGTATAGCACAGGGAACTATATTCAATTTCTTATAATAATACATGATGGAAAAGAATCTTAAAAATATATATATGTGTGCATATGTATAACTGACTCACTTCGCTGTATGCCTGAAACTAACATTATAAATCACCTACAGTTCAATAAAAAATCAAATTGAAAAAGAAAATAAACAATCTGATTAAAAATGTAAAAAGTGGTATGTGCAAATACCTTACCAAGGAAGATACATGCATATCAAGTAAGCAGATGGAGTGATGCTCTACACCATGCATCACTGGGGAACATCAAGTTAAAACAACATGAGATACAACTACACAGCTATTAGAATGGCCAAGATCTGGGACACTGACAACACCAAATGCTGGCTAGCTTGGAGCAATAAAAACTCCCATACATTGATAGTGGAGAGGCAAAATTGTACAGCCACTTTGGAAAACAGTTGGTGGTTTCTTACAGAAATAAACATCTCTCTTGACATATGATCCAGCAATTGTCTGCCTTGATATTGACCCAAATGAATTGAAATTTACATCCACACAAAAACTTATGCAAAATGTTTATAGCAGTTTTATTCATAATTGGCAAAACTTGGTAACAACCAAGATGTCTTTCAGTAGATGAATGAATAAATAAACTATGGTACATTCAGACAATGAAATATTATTCAGTGCTAAGAATAAATGAGGTCTCAAATCACAAAAGACATGGAGAAACCTTACATGCATATTATTAAGTGAAAGAAGCCGATCTAAAATGGTTATGTATCATATAATTCCAACTAGGTGACATTCTGGAAAAGGCAAAACCATGACAACAGTAAAAAGATTAATGGGGAACAAAAAAGAGTGAAGTCAGAAACAAGACAGAGTGAAGATCTACCTTTGCCTTTCCCCTTCAATGTGCAACATCTACAGCTCAACAAAGGTACCTCTGCCCAACACACCAGGAAGCAGGCAAACCCCACACATCTGTACATCTAACTGGCAGACGGACTGGAACACACAGTGGAGGCAGAACTGAGGGAACAGTGAAGTGGTGCCTGAAGTCCTGGTTCTCTGACCACAGCAGCAGAGCCCATGGCTGTAGAGAATCCAGGAACAGC